>NC_058082.1:244765746-245092440 GCF_014858855.1 Bufo gargarizans
AAAGTGACCCCATTTTGGAAACTACGGGATAGGGTGGCAGTTTTGTTGGTACTATTTTAGAGTACATATGATTTTTGGTTGCTCTATATTATACTTTTTGTGAAGCAAGGTAACAAGAAATAGCTGTTTTGGCACCGTTTTAATTTTTTGTTATTTGCAACATTCATCTGAAAGGTATGTGGTATTTTTATAGAGCAGGTTGTCACGGACGCGACAATATCAAATATGACAACTTTTATGGGTTGTTTGTTTCAGTTTTACATAACAAAGCATTTTTTTTTATAATTCTTTAGTGTCTCCACATTCTGATAGCCATAGTTTTATTTATTTTTTGGGCGACTGTCTTGTGTAGGGGCTAATTTTTTTCGGGATGAGATGACGTTTTGTCATACGCATTTTAGGGTGCGTATGACTTTTTGATCGCTTGCTATTACACTTTTTTTACGGTATTCACCTGAGGGGTTAAGTCATGTGATATTTTTATAGAGCAGGTTATTACGGATGCGTTGATATCTAATATTTATACTTTTTTCTTTTTTTTTGAAGTTTTACACAATAATATCATTTTTTAAACAAAAAAAATCATGTTTTAGTGTCTCCATATTCTGAGAACCATAGTTTTTTCAGTTTATCTTATGAAGGGTCTCATTTTTTGCGGGATGAGATGACGGTTTGATTGGCATTATATTGGGGTGCAGATAACTTTTTGATCGCTTGCTATTAAACTTTTTGGATTGTAAGGCGCCAAATTTTTTTTTTTACACCGTTTTATTTTTATTTTTTTACGGTATTCACCTGAGGTGTTAGGTCATGTGATATTTTTATAAAGCAGGTTATTACAGACACGGCAATACCTAATATGTATACTTTTTTTATTTACTTAAGTTTTACGCAATAACAGCTTTTTTAAAACAAAAAAAATATGTTTTAGTGTCTCCATATTCTGAGCCATAGTTCTTTTTATTTTTTAGAAGATTGTTTTAGGTAGGGGCTCATTTTTGTGGGATGAGATGACGATTAGATTGGTACTATTTTGGTGGGCATACGCATTTTTGATCGCTTGCTGTTGTACTTTTAGTGATGTAATAGTTTATGGTTTAATGGTTTATTTAACACAGGTTTTATTTTTTATGGTGGTCATCTGAAGGGTTAGGTCATGTGATATGTTAAGAGCTGGTGGATTTGGATGCGGCAATACCTAACATGTTTTTTTACTTGAAACTTTTAATTTTTCGGGGAAAAGCTTTATTTTTTCAACTTTTTTTCACTTTATTTTTTCAACTTTTTTTCACTTTATTTTTTCAACTTTTTTTCACTTTATTTTTTGTTCCACTTTGGGACTTCAACTTTTGGGGGTCTGATCCCCTTTACAATGCATTCCAATACTTCTGTATTGGAATGCATTGACTGTATGAGTAATAAAGTGTGTATTACTTATACAGCTTCCTTGGACGCGTGTGATGGAGCATTGTCCTGCATGAAAATCATGTTTTTCTTACCTTGCAGACTTCTTCCTGTACCACTGCTTGAAGAAGGTGTCTTCCAGAAACTGGCAGTAGGACTGGGAGTTGAGCTTGACTCCATCCTCAACCCAAAAAGGCCCCACAAGCTCATAATTGATGATACCAGCCCAAACCAGTACTCCACCTCCACCTTGCTGGCGTCTGAGTCGGACTGGAGCTCTCTGCCCTTTACCAATCCTGCCATCTGGCCCATCAAGACTCACTCTCATTTCATCAGTCCATAAAACCTTAGAAAAATCAGTCTTGAGATATTTCTTGGCCCAGTCTTGACGTTTCAGCTTGTGTGTCTTGTTCAGTGGTGGTCGTCTTTCAGCCTTTCTTACCTTGGCCATGTCTCTGAGTATTGCACACCTTGTGCTTTTGGGCACTCCAGTGATGTTGCAGCTCTGAAATATGGCCAAACTGGTGGCAAGTGGCATCTTGGCAGCTGCACGCTTGACTTTTCTCAGTTCATGGGCAGTTATTTTGCGCCTTGGTTTTTCCACACGCTTCTTGCGACCCTGTTAACTATTTTGAATGAAACGCTTGATTGTTCGATGATCACGCTTCAGAAGCTTTGCAATTTTAAGAGTGCTGCATCCCTCTGCAAGATATCTCACTATTTTTGACTTTTCTGAGCCTGTCAAGTCCTTCTTTTGACCCATTTTGCCAAAGGAAAGGAAGTTGCCTAATAATTATGCACACCTGATATAGGGTGTTGATGTCATTAGACCACACCCCTTCTCATTACAGAGATGCACATCACCTAATATGCTTAATTGGTAGTAGGCTTTCGAGCCTATACAGCTTGGAGTAAGACAACATGCATAAAGAGGATGATGTGGTCAAAATACTCATTTGCCTAATAATTCTGCACGTAGTGTATAGATGGCAACACGACCACGACCTAGATGATTATATAGGTGAACTTATCCTGTACTACTCAATAGAACCAATCTTAGACAAGTTATTTCTTCTTCCACTGATTTTAATATATGCTCCACCAACAAGCACATTATGTCCTTTTTCATGGCCTTGAAGTAAGGTTATTAAGGGAGCCTCAGAGCAGCCAGAAATTAAATACTTAGAATTTCACATAGCACACTATTTTGAATCCAAGTTGAGGTGAAAAATAAGTGGAAAAAAAACATATTTGCTGTGTTGCAAATAGTAACCACCTCCCTCACTTGGTTGAAACATAAAATCAATTAATTGGCTTAGCTGCCAACAATGGTAATAAAGACAGCATCTAGGAAAACATTATAAGCATTGTTCACTCTGCAAATCTTCTTGGTCCTATTTCATCAAATCTGTGGGCATCTCAGCCAATATGCCAAAGGCTTTAAAGTACATCATAATCTGCAACTGCAAAACTCTTTCTGAATACCAGCCAAAAGAAAGAATTTGTTACTTGTAGAGTTTAACATGCCATATGCTGCATCAAGGCATCAATACATAATAAATCACTAGCTGAGAAAAAAAATTAGGTGACCCAGTTTAGGACAAGAAGCTCTACTGGCAAACTATTCACTTCATGTTGCCATTTGTACATATTTCATATGTAAGAGAATAGAAAGTTGAAGGAATATTCATATATTTATTAGAGATATGGTGTTTACCATAGCAACCTATGAAAACAGAGAAAAATTTCTGCTGAAATGGTTGGTTAATCAATTTGTTGCAGAACATAGTTTTGCATTATTTTTACTAAATAGATAAATATGTTTAGATGTGTTTGAAAGATTTACTGTAGAAGCCCAAGATTTATTTACTCTAGTATAGTACTGATAATGGTTAATGTCCTCTTTATAGGCCTTGTCTGCTTTTTACTATTGATGACCTATCCACAAGATAGGTCATCAATATCAGATTAGCAGGGATCTGACTCCCGGTACCCTCGCCGATCAGCTGTTTGAAGAGAAGGCAGTGCTCGTAAAATCGCTGCCTTCTCTGTTCTATTTACCCACTCACAGCAGCAATTGCAGTGGTGAGCAGGTGTAATTACAAGTATGACATCGCATTAATTTCTATGGGATGGCTCTGTAGTATTCACTTGAACAAACAGAGCCGTCCCATAGAAGTGAATGGGACCCATCCTTGTAATTACAACTACTCACCACTGCAATTGTTGCAGTGAGCAGGTAAACAGAGCAGATAAGGCAGCGCTCATACAAGCACTGCCTTCTCTTTACACAGTTGATCTTGGGGGTGCCGGAAGTTGGACCCCCACTGATCTGATATTGATGACCTCTCCTGAGTATAGGTCATAAATAGCAAAAGGTGACAACCCCTTTAAGGACATTTTAAACAGGCCAAAGCAGAGGCAATTATTTGGAACTAATTGTTTGTTTCCTGATTATTGATTTGAGGTAGAAATGTACTTATATGTGCAGTACGCCAGTACAGGGAGTATCTGTAAATAGTTTGTTCCTATTGTTATGTAATGTTATCTACGCCCCCAAAATGACCTGGTATGATTGGCAGGGAGAGGGTTAATCACCCTGTTCCAACCCTCTCAGTAGAGACAGGAGAGGGCTTGTCCTACTTCCTGATTTAGTTCTAGTCTAGTGAGTGAGGGGGAAAGAAGCAATTCCATGTGCTCCAATTCCTTAGGCCTCAGGATCCAGAAACTAACCAATCTCTATGAAAGTTTTTGCTTCTGTAAAAGAAAGAAAGAAAGAGAGTAAGAGAGAAAGAAAGAAGAACAGGGAATCTGCATAGCTAATGTGTAGGAGTCAGGAAGTTAATCTGTGATTATAACAGTATAGCCTTTGTTGCTTGTGAGGGACTATAGTTATGTCACCTATCACACTTAACCACATCCGGTGTTCCACTACAGCTACAACTGCCAGAATATAGTTACTATCCAGAGATACTAATGAAAGGGACTTTAGTAAGATAGCATACCAAGAGTGCCAATACTTGCACTTTCCCAGCGTCCATATCTCGCATTCTGGAAAAAGGATTTGCACTGTATACAGATTATTGTTGGGTGTACTATAACCCCTTTTTTGCACCCAAGTAAAAAAAAAAGATGTTTATTCTACCTCTGACCTGCTTTACAGACTCCTACCACACCATATTCTGGCCATTGCAATACTATACCTCCTGCCAAGCACCCATACAGCCATCAAGGGCACCCCAAACTACCATTAGCAGGTGCCCCAACTACAAGAACTGCCCTGAGAGAAGAAAGGGTACACTTTCCTCTCACTGCACCAACTCTATGGAGCAAAATCTTGAGGAAAACCACTTTTAAAAATCCTATAGTCAATGCCACTACCACTCCCATCCTTTTTTCTGATTCACTGCACAAGTAGTAATTATCTCCTCTGTATGGGGACAACCAATTACCACTGTGATAAGTCGTCCCCATACTTACCTAGGGGAAAATGTATCAAACTGGTGTAAAGTAGAACTGGCTTAGCTACCCATAACAACCAGATTTCTCCTTTCATTTTCCAAACAAGCTGTCAAAAAACAAAGGTGGAATCTAATTGGCTGCTATGGGCAACCGGGCAACTAAGAAAGTTCTACTTTACACCAGTTTGATAAATGACCCCTTTATTGTTTGCTGGCAGCACATCCATGGCTAGTGCAAATTATGCCTTTATGTGCTACATAAAAGATATGAACACCTGACAGTTCTCTAATTTGAGATGGTCATTTTGATACCTAATATGTATACATATGGACAAAATAGTTGCTACCCTTCTATCTTCATTCAGCAGGACCTGCGATGACATCACCGTGAGTGCGGTGACGTCATAGCAGGTCCTGAAGAAAGAAGAGGATACCGGCTGCGCAATCTAGTGGATTAGTTTTTTTTAACCCCCCAAATGGCCATTTTATTTAGCATTCTATCTTAAGAATGCTATTATTTTCCGTTATAACCATGCTATAACGGAAAATTATAAAATCACCTGAACACTGAACCCGAACTTCAGTGAAAAAGTCCAGGCTCGGGTCCGGGTACCCGAACTCGCAAAGTTCGGTACGAACCCGAACTTTGCATTTTGGGTTCGCTCAACCCCAAATCTGAATAAAATGTCGTAACAAGAACATCAAGAGATTTGGAAGTGACCTTATAGCCTTAATCTTTAACATGTTTGTCTATAATTTTCTTTCTAATCTCTTGAGACATCTCTTTCCTTAGCTTTAGTCCATGTTCAGTGTGGTACACACCATGATACCAAACAGCGCAGTGACTACTTTTCACCTTTTAAATAGGCAGATTGACTGGTTACCAGTTTGAAGACACCTGTGATGCTAATTACAGGACACACCTTAATTTAACATGTCCCTATGGTAAAAAAAAATTCAATCTTTTCTAGGGTACCATAATTTTTGTCCCGGCCAGTTTCATTACTTTGTTTTTTTTATTATTTTTTTGAACCACAATTCAAAAGCAATGTCTGATTTTCACTAGTTGATTTTTAGTAAATGTTATTTATTTATTAGTACTTTTATCAGTTTCAAGTTATATCAGTGACCATTGTGGGTGTTTGTTCAATAATAATAGAAGGGCACAAACAATTTTGTTCACATGCATAATCTCATGTCAGTGGGGCAGCTATGGCAACAGTTTAGGTTAGTGTGAGAGTTTTATTTTTCCCTTTATTTGTGTTTTATGTTTTTTTTGTTTGTTTTTTATGTGTGTTTATATGTTGTTTGGTACATTATAAACCCATTCTTTCTTCTTCTCTGGGTCCCTGGCTGTCAAAGACAGCTAGATTTCAAGAGCAGGAGCTTTAATGCCAAGAAAATCTCTGCAGAATAGGGGCCTGTACTGCCTGTCATCAGTAGGTGGTGGGAAGTTATTAAGGAGTTAAAGTTAGTGAATGACGAAGAGCACTGCATACAAAATGTTTTTAAAAATGACATGAAAACTGCTCGAAACCCATTTTTATAAGTGATGGAAAATTATGAAAAATTGTGGATGTGATGGAGCCTTAAAGACTACTGGTTATTTTCTAATGTATATCAAGGCTAATGAAGTCACATGTAAGGGGGGGATAGAATTCTAACTGACTGCTACAGTCTACAATACCCTATTACAAAAATTTGTCTTTGAACTCAAACTTCATTATTGTGTTTAGGCTCAATTGAAGGGGCATGGTTGTTGTATTGTTAGTGCATTAAAGGGGTTGTACCACAAAAAAATACTCTACTGTTTTCAAACCAGCACCTGGATCTGACTACTTGTGTATTTGCACGTAATTCAAAATGTTGTAAAGCCCTATGTTTTTCAATAAAACATTTCTGTATAGTGCCACCTGCTGTTTGTTCCTTATTTCTCTGTCCACCTTGCTAAGGAAGACACAAATGCTCAGTTATGTATCATAAAGGACCCCCCCCCCCCCCCCCAAGCTGCCATAGAAAGCACACAGATCTGAGTTATCAGCTTGAACTAAATCTAGCAGAGAAATTGGAGCAATGAATGGAAAGATCTATGGATCCATGTGAGGTAGAGAGCTGATTCCAACTGTGTTAGAAGGAGATTATAATGAACTATATGATGTCTGATTTTTATTTTTTACATTAATTATGGGATAACCCCACATGCATTCATTTGCAGGTACTAGGATTTGACATGAACTTCTTTGTGCTCAGTGACTTACTATCATGTTAATGAGTACAGGTGGTTAACACTCAATGCTTTATCAGTGCATCACTGTGATTGCATAAGCTTAGGAATTGGGCCTGCACCATTGCTTGAAGGTGGCAGCTTGAATACTGATCCTAGTTGTGGGATTGGAGATCACTCGGATCACAGCAGTATGACTGCTCAGATGCCGCGGTCAATAGTGGCAATAGTGGTACATGAGACTACTGGACTGCTGTGTTGCTTGGGTCTGCTGAGGCTAGAGAGCCCTTCATGATTGACATTGACCCTGTGGAGTCTGGGAATGGTTCTTAACTAGTGGACCAGTGTGTGTGTCAGTGTTGTGAAAGGCCTTGTTGCTGTAACTGAGAAAAGAGTCCAGCTATTGGATTGTGCCAAGCTACATCAGCCCTGTGTTTCTTTGACACCATTAGTTTATCAGTGAATCAGAGAACAGGAACCATTTGGCTGTGTGCCCAGCAGAGATTTGTAAGGCTGTGTGCCTTTCAGAGAACATAACTATTAAGCAATGTGCTATTGTAGTGTAATGTCCTAAATAGACTTCCCAAGTTTAATGTAGTAAAAAACATTTACATATAAGGATTCACAATTCTTAATTAATAAACAAAGATTGAAGTTGAAACTGAAATTTGATTGTTTGTTTCTTTTTTAGTCACAGAGCGAAGTCTTCAGGGTGGCCTCCACCGACTGGGACCTGGAATTTGCCGCAAGGACCACCATATGGATGGGAGATGGCGACAAACAGAGACGGGAGAGATTTCTTCATCAGGTGCGAACTGTGTCCACTTATCTATCCAATATAATGGGTATAATATATATATAATTTGTATTTATCTTAATGAATGTGAAGAAATCACTGTATAATAATATGGTGCTGGAGAAGCGGCAATCATCAGGGCCATGTTAAGTATCAAATCAATCAGTCCGCTAAGCATAAATATGGAAATCTACCATGATTTAAATCAGGCCACAAGGAACATGGGATACACCAATATTTTTTAGACATAGGTTATGCTAAGTATAGCACACATCTTTGTTAATAAAGTACAATAAGTATTATTTCTGCAAGATTGATATTCTCCATATTTATCTCATGACGTATTTTACACCTCTGAAGTTTCCAGAAGGTACAGATTTTTATGAATATATTGGAATGAGTGAAATAATATTTTTTGCAATTTGTGGATCTTACAAAGATAGTAAATAATATGATTTAAAAGGGACGGGAGAAATTTGTTACTGAAATGTAGACCTCTGAGTAAAAAGCATTATTGTAACTTCACTTTGTAATAAAAATACTTCTACCTAAAGCCCTTTGCGAGTTTCAGTGTTTAGATGAATAGAACCTTTGCTTTGATAGACAGGTCGATGAAGCAAACCACAGGGAATTCACTTCTCTCCATCTGTAATGTACAGGCATTGTGCAGAAGTTTAAGTTAACTCTTAAAGTTAAAAAAATAGTAAAATATATGGGGATGATTAATAATCCATATACTTCAGGAGTAGACATAATAGATGTACAGCTTCACAGAAACCTGGCAATCAAGGACCACCACATTTCCAAATTCCTGTGCTGAGTAGTCTGTTTTTCTTAAAGGGGTTGTCAGCTCCATCAACTGTATAGTAGAGGGAGCACATTACTACAGTGCTGGTTCCATTAAAGTCAATGGGATCAGCAATGCAGTGACGAGCTCTCTCTGTCACCAAAGTTACATCCAAATTGCTGATCAGTGGGGATGCTGGGCCAGGCATGCAGTGGTTATAAGGGTGTATCCAGTGGTGTAACTAGAACTGACTGCACCCCACAGAATTTTTTTTAATAGTGTTCCCCCCCAGGAACTTCTTTGCAACCCCCACTCCTGTGGCTAGTCAAGATCAAGCTCTCAGAAGAGGCCTGGCAGCTGCTCTGTTCGTTTCCTACAGTATCACTGTATATAATGTCATTGTATAATACTGTTGAGGGGACTCTGACAATAAAATCTTTTAGTCCTCCTCCTGAGAGGGCCCCTTGTGAGTTTCAGGGCCCAACGCAGCCGCTTCCCCTGCTTTCTCTATAGCTACACCCCTGGGTGTATCTCTTCTTCCTCTCAGAGCACACCCTGGATTTTAGGGGTCTCCTACCTGGTGGTAGCTGAAGTATCCTTGATATTAGAATGAGCTGTGGAGTGCAAGGCAGGAGAGAAAAAGGAGGGTTAGAAGATTGTGGAGGCAATGACCAGGCCCATTTGGTTGGAATAAATGGAGTCATTCTTTACTGAATAGAGGATGAGAGTTACAGTATAAACACAAGCAGCATGCACAGTTCTCAGATATTCCACAGAGCAGGATTTTCCCAAAGGCTGCATATAGGATGTGGCAAGTGAGTAATAGAATGAAGAACCGCACTCAATTCAAGTGTCTCTGGTGCCAATCAAGGGCTGCGAACAGCCAGTAAATATAAAATGAAAATTGCGGCACTCAGATTTGTATTATTGCATTCAACCTTTTTTTTTTTTTCAAGTGTTTGCAGTAGTTTCATCCAAAAAAGCCCAATTAGATCCTTGGTACAAACAGTGTATTATTAACCTACATGGATCGATCCCGCTGACAGCGTCCATCTGACCATACCTTGCACAGTATTTTCTCGGTGTATCTTTTTCCTTTATCATATATCCTACATGATCTAATTTTTCTCCCTTCTAAGACGTCTGTGGAATGTTCCTTTATGTGTCAACCAAGCTATGTACCCAGCAACAAATTGGATTACTATATATATGTACATAAGAAAAAATGCTTTCTTTTTATACAAAAATATGTATTTTCAGTTGTTTTCATACCAACTCATGTTTTGCACCATGTATTGTTTCAGATAAAAATATGTGACCACTGATGAAGGTCTGAAATGACCGAAACGTCTGGTCTTAATACACTGTTTGTACCAAGGATTTAATTGGGCTTTTTTGGATGAAACTACTGCAAAAACTTGAAAAAATAAAAAAAGTTTGAATGCAATAATCCAAATCTGAGTGCCACAATTTTCATTTTATATAGGATGTGGCAGTGATGTTATTAGTACTCCCTGAGTCTCTTTCTATAGGTAGTAGCAATCTTCTAGCCACTGTGAGTAACTATGACCACCCACATTGCCGCCACTACCATTCCCATCCTCTACAACATCACCATCATGCACCGTTATTGACACAACCGCTGAGGACCACCTCACATGAGCCAGAAGGGAGAGCTGTTCATAAGAACGTCTCTTCCTGGCAAACTCAAGCTATCCTTGCATTATATGGACTGATATTAATCTAAATGGCTGCCATGTGATACAGTAAACTCAACAGTATGCCAAGGCAAGAAAAGTAGGACCCACACTGATTAGCTGATCTCAGTCTGAAAGGGGTATAGTTTCCAAAATGCGGTCACTTTTTGGGAATTTCCACTGTAGAGGTACCTCAGGGTTTCGCCTGAAAATCATTCCAGTGAAATGTGCTCACCAAAAGCCATATGGTGCTCCTTCCCTTCTGTTCCCTGCCGTGTGCCATATACACCAGTTTATGACCACATATGGGGTGGTGCTGCATTCAGGGGAAATGAGTAAGAAATTATGGGGCTCTTTTTGACCTATTACCATTTGTGAAAATGAAAAGTTGGGGCTAAAGCAATTTTTCTTTTTCATGGCCAAGTGTTTCTAAATTCTATAAAAAGCCAGTTGGGTCAGAGCACGTGATACCCCTCTAAAAATTTCTAGTGGGGTTTAGTTTCCAAAATGTGGTCACTTTTGAGGAGTTTCTAATGTAGGGGTATCTCATGGTCTCTTCTATTATGACAAGGCACCCAAAAACCATATAGTGCTCCTTCCTTTCTGTACCATGCCATGTACCCCTATAGCAACGCATGACTACATATGGGGTGTGTTTGTAAACTGCAGAATCAAAATTATAAATATTCTGTTTGTTTTGCTGTTAACCCTTGCTGTTTTACAGGAAAAATAGATTAAAATGGAAAATCTGCACAAAAAAAATTACATTTTTAAATATCACCCCTATTTTGCACTGAAACAATAGATGCCAACATAATATATGGACTAAGCCCTCACTCTAATAATAAAATATGAGACTCTCAGGCAATATATTTTTATCAAAACACCTCTGTGCCCGCCTACCCATGCTAAGGTGGTCTCAGTCAGGCAGGTCCTACTCTAAACCTAGCTATGCCATATGTCATCTATATTCAGGAGAGCAGACCCTGCACATATAGTGTTCAGCTCCTAGTAACCTCTGTGTGCATCAAGCAACTAATGAGAGGAGGAGCACGCACAACTATATGTACCACCTCATGGTCGCCTGCTAGATATGAGGGGCAAAAGTGCAGAAGAATGTACACCTTTGGTTATGGATTTTTAGAAGACTGGTAGAGATGAGCGAAGTTCTCAAATACTCTATTCAGCTGTTTCACTGAATTTTACAAAGAAATTCACTTCATGAACAATTCATTTGTCACAAAAAGCATCTCTTTGTGAGTAGCGAGTGCAATGACGAGGAAAAGCGATTGTGCCGCTCTCTGTCATTGAACCCCTCAGATGCCACGTTCATTGCTGATCGCGGCATTTGTGATGACCATTAAGGGCTGGTGTTAATATGTTAAAAAATATATATATTAAATACTCACCTTATCCATTTGATCGGGAAGAGTCTGCAGTGGCCATCTTTATTGAAGATGCAGTGCGAAAGCATCACGCTGGCCGACATGGTGACGTCATACGTCACCACGCATTAGAACCTCTGGAGTAAAATAATAAATGCAAACCCCAAGAAGTGTCCTAATTTTGGAAACTTTGAAATGTTGTTTGTGATAATTAATGTGCAGTGGACCATACAAAGTGAAAATTGCAAGCTTTCCACAGATATGGCATTTCAGTGCCCAATATGATGTGCTTAGTCTATGCCATCTGAGACATACCACACCCTTAAATTGTTAGGCAGGTTTTACTAGATAAGAAATGCCTTAAACGTGAGTGTAAACTGCTGTATAAGAACTTGGCAGGGTTCAGAAAGAAAGGAGCGCCATTTGGCTTTTGTAGTGTTGATTTTGCTAGAATGGTTTTCTGGTGCTACATCACATTTACAGAGCCCCTGATGTACTCATACAGTGGACATAAGTGATCTCAATTTGGAAACTACACTACTCAAATTAATTGTCAAGGGCTGGAGTGAGCATTTTGGCACCAGGGGTATTTTTGCAGACAATGTAAAATGAAAATTGATAAAATTTAATGAAAAAAATTTCCACAGATATGGCAGTTTGGTGCCCAATATGTAATGTCCTGCTGGTGCCAACTGAAACTCACCACTCTCTTTAAATTGTTAGGTGGTTTCTACTGGGTATGGAAATGCCATAAATATGTCAACTTAAACTGCTGTTTGGGTACACTGCTGGGTTCAGAAGGGAAATACAGCTATTTGGATTTTTCTGTGCAGATTTTGGTGGATTGGTTTACGGACACCATGTTACTTTTGAAAACCCTCTGGGCGAAAGTTAAGCTGTTTTCTGACAACCATACATTTTTTTATTTTTCTCTCGATGGAGCTGTGTGAGGGCTTATTTTTTGTGGGATGAGTTGCCATTATCATTGGTTCCATTTTGGGGTACAAACAGCATTTTAATCACTTTATATTTTGCTTTTTGGGAAGCAGGATAAAGAAATACAGCAATTCTGCTATTGCTTTTTCAGTTTGTTATTTTGGCATACACCATGCAGGAAAAATGTCATGTCATAATTATTCTGCTGGTCAGTATTATTACAGCGATACCAATTATATATATATATATATATATATATATATATATTTTATATATATATTTTTTTTACTTTTACACAAAGCATTTAAAAAAAAACATGTTTTTGTTTGCCAAATTTTGACAGCCATATATATTTTTTTTCTGATGGTCTCGCGAGGGGTCATGTATCAAAAACCATACAGATGAATATTCATCAAAGAAATACAGGATCTAATCCATAACTTGACCGTCTGTTGCTCACGATTAGAATTAGGCCATCACCTGTGCAAATGTCACCTCAATCAGAGCTCTGAAAGATGTGGTAATTAAAGAATGCACCCCGTACTGTCTTTAACCCCTCCATGTTTGATATGCACATGTGCAGAACATTTTGATTGGTTGAATGAAAGTGATATATATATACAGTTGCAAGAAAAAGTATGTGAACCCTTTGGAATGATATGGATTTCTGCAGAAATTGGTCATAAAATGTGATCTGATCTTCATCTAAGACACAACAATAGACAATCACAGTCTGCTTAAACTAATAACACACAAAGAATTAAATGTTACCATGTTTTTATTGAACACACCATGTAAACATTCACAGTGCAGGTGGAAAAAGTATGTGAACCCTTGGATTTAATAACTGGTTGAACCTCCTTTGGCAGAAATAACTTCAATCAAACGTTTCCTGTAGTTGCAGATCAGACGTGTACAACGGTCAGGAGTAATTCTTGACCATTCCTCTTTACAGAACTGTTTCAGTTCAGCAATATTCTTGGGATGTCTGGTGTGAATCGCTTTCTTGAGGTCATGCCACAGCATCTCAATCGGGTTGAGGTCAGGACTCTGACTAGGCCACTCCAGAAGGCGTATTTTCTTCTGTTTAACCCATTCTGTTGTTGATTTACTTCTATGCTTTGGGTCATTGTCCTGTTGCAACACCCATCTTTTGTTGAGCTTTAGCTGGTGGACAGATGGCCTTAGGTTCTCCTGCAAAATGTCTTGATATACTTGGGAATTCATTTTTCCTTCGATGATAACAATCCGTCCAGGCCGTGACACAGCAAAGCAGCCCCAAACCATGATGCCCCCACTACCTTACTTCACAGTTGGGATGAGGTTTTTATGTTGGTGTGCTGTGCCTCTTTTTCTCCACACAGTGTTGTGTGATTCTTCCAAACAACTCAACTTTGGTTTCAGCTGTCCACAGAATATTTTGCCAGTACTGCTGTGGAACATCCAGGTGCTCTTGTGCAAACTGTAAACGTGCAGCAATGGTTTTTTTGGACAGCAGTGGCTTCCTCTGTGGTATCCTCCCATGAAATCCATTCTTGTTTAGTGTTTTACATATGGTAGATTCGCTAACAGGGATGTTAGCATATGCCAGAGACTTTTGTAAGTCTTTAGCTGACACTCTAAGATTCTTCTTCACCTCATTGAGCAGTCTGTGCTGTGCTCTTGCAGTCATCTTTACAGGACTGCCACTCCTAGGGAGAGTAGCAGCAGTGCTGAACTTTCTCCATTTATAGACAATTTGTCTTACCGTGGACTGATGAACAGCAAGGCTTTTGGAGATACTTTAATAACCCTTTCCAGCTTTATGCAAGTCAACAATTCTTAATCGTAGGTCTTCTGAGAGCTCTTTTGTGCGAGGCATCATTCACATCAGGCAATGCTTCTTGTGAAAAGCAAACCCAGAACTGGTGTGTGTTTTTTATAGGGCAGGGCAGCTGTAACCAACACCTCCAATCTCATCTAATTTATTGAACTCCAGGTGGCTGACACCTCACTCCAATTAGCTTTTAGAGATGTCATTAGTCTAGGGGTTCACATACTTTTTCCACCTGCACTGTGAATGTTTACATGGTGTGTTCAATAAAAACATGGTAACGTTTAATTCTTTGTGTGTTATTAGTTTAAGCAGACTGTGATTGTCTATTGTTGTGACTTAGATGAAGATCAGATCACATTTTATGACCAATTTGTGCAGAAATCCATATCATTCCAAAGGGTTCACATACTTTTTCTTGCAACTGTATATATATCTTAGTGGACAGATTCTGAGCCAAGAACTGATCTCATAAAACTTGGTTGTAAAAGGCCATTAGCATGCTAGTGGTGGAATCTACAGACCTTCTTAAGATACAGTCAGGTCCATAAATATTGGGACATCGGCACAATTCTAAAATATTTGGCTCTATACACCACCACAATGGATTTTAAATGAAACGAACAAGATGTGCTTTAACTGCAGACTGTAATTTGAGGGTATTTATATCCAAATCAGGTGAACGGTGTAGGAATTACAACAGTTTGCATATGTGCCTCCCACTTGTTAAGGGACCAAAAGTAATGGGACAATTGGCTTCTCAGCTGTTCCATGGCCAGGTGTGTGTTATTCCATCATTATCCGAATTACAATGAGCAGATAAAAGGTTCAGAGTTAATTTCAAGTGTGCTATTTGCATTTGGAATCTGTTGCTGTCAACTTTCAAGATGAGATCCAAAGAGCTGTCACTATCAGTGAAGCAACATTATTAGGCTGAAAAAACAAAACAAACCCATCAGAGAGATAGCAAAACCATTAGGCATGGCCAAAACACCTGTTTGGAACATTCCTGAAAAGAAGGAACGGATCGGTGAGCTCATCAACACCAAAAGACCCAGAAGACCACGGAAAACAACTATGGTAGATGACCTAAGAATTATTTCCTGGTGAAGAAAACACCCTTCACAACAGTTGGCCAGATCAAGAACACTCTCCAGGAGGTAGGTGTATGTGTGTCAAAGTGAACAATCAAGAGAAGACTTCACCAGAGTGAATACAGAGGGTTCACCACAAGATGTAAACCATTGGTGAGCCTCAAAAACAGGAAGGCCAGATTAGAGTTTGCCAAACGACATTTAAAAAAGCCTTCACAGTTCTGGAACAACATCCTATGGACAGATGAGACCAAGATCCACTTGTACCAGAGTGATGGGAGGAGAAGAGTATGGAGAAGGAAAGGAACTGCTCATGATCCTAAGCATACCACCTCATACCACCTCATCAGTGAAGCATAGTGGTGGTAGTATCATGGAGTGGGCATGTATGGCTGCCAATGGAACTGGTTCTCTTGTATTTATTAATGATATGACTGCTGACAAAAGCAGCAGGATGAATTCTGAGGTGTTTCTGGGAATATTATCTGCTCATATTCAGCCAAAAGCTTCAGAACTCATTGGATGGCTCTTCACAGTGCAGATGGACAATGACCCAAAGCATACTGCAAAAGCAACCAAAGAGCTTTTTAAGGGAAAGAAGTGGAATATTATCCAATGGCCAAGTCAATCACCTGACCTGAATCCGATTGAGCATGCATTTCACTTGCTGAAGACAAAACTGAAGGGAAAATGCCCCAAGAACAAGCAGGAACTGAAGACAGTTGCAGTAGAGGCCTGGAAGAGCATCACCAGGGATGAAACCCAGCGTCTGGTGATGTCTATGCGTTCCAGACTTCAGGCTGTAATTGACTGCAAATGATTTGCAACCAAATATTAAAACGTGAAAGTTTGATTTATGATTATTATTATGTCCCATTACTTTTGCTCCCTCAACCAGTGGGAGGCACATATGCAAACTGTTGTAATTCCACACCGTTCACCTGATTTGGATGTAAATACCCTCAAATTAAAGCTGACAGTCTGCAGTTAAAGCACATTTTGTTTGTTTCATTTCAAATCTATTGTGGTGGTGTATAGAGCTAAAAATGTTAGAATTGTTTCCATGTCCCAATATGTATGGACCTGACTGTATGTGTGTGTGTGCCTTTAGCTTTGTCATTTATTTGGGGACAACTTGTTTGATGAACTGGTCAAATTTCCTGCTACCCCCAGACAACTGGACTTCTAGTGTTTTTAAATTCTGGAACAGATCAGTGATTAAATGGAAAATATTTGTAATGGTGGCTGCATTCAGCTCTCTGCCCTAATGAATAAAATAGTATTTATGCCACATTGGCTACATTCATATTTAAGCAGCAATCTCTCAACTCCAGATTAGGAGTTTTTCTTTTTCTCCTAGACATTAATACCATAACAATTCATATCTATAATCCCACTGACTTTAATGTAATGTATTCTTTGTCTAAAGCCACCATGTGGTCACTTACCATTGTGCTAGAATTAGAAATTGGTCATATGACCAGATTTAAAATAGAAAATTCACTTTGGCTTGAAGGATAGATGTATTGTTTGTTAAATGAAAATTTGTGTTAGAACAGTTTTACATTCATTTTAGCTGTGCTATTTGATAACTATCAGTCTGTATGTGTTTGGGTAACTGCATTGCAACAGATTCGACAAGTATAAGCTATTCCAACTTGATGGACATATATTGTAACTATGGTAGGTAGAATTATTTAATGGAGGCTGTTGGCTTTACTGAAATGTCAACTAAATAGTTTTATTCCCCATAAGATAATTCTGGAGCATTTTTTTTACATTCTACATTGTTCCGTTCTTCCTAATGGTGTATTAATACATTGACTACTGGAGGTACAAGTTGGGGGGTATCCATTGACATTGTCCATTAACATTGTCCAATCAGTGTGGACACTGTCAGAGTATGTAGGGACACCGCTCTTTGAGAAGGGGAATGATAACAACCAGTTGTCAATGCATTCATACATTTTTAGGAGGGATTACAGTAGAATGACACAACATAGAATTATGAATCTATGGTATCGAGTAGTGAACTCCTGTGTAAAATAAAACCTTTGTTGTCCATATCAACCAATCAGATCTTGGCTTTTAAGTCTTAAAGGAAGTCTGTCAACCCCGATTTTGGACTATTATTGACAGTAATACATGAATAGTACCACAGATTAGTTCAGATCACAATTTTCTTTATTTTCCTATTCCCCCTAGTTTTCCTGCTGTCAGGACTCCATATCTGCAATACTACTCATATATTACTGTAGATAATGGTCCATAATCGCGGTGAGAGATTCCCTTTAAGCTGTGCAGCACATTTATTGCAATAGTGCATGAAGGGAAATGAGAGGCAGGCTGAGGATCAATGGATTCCCAAGGCATCCAGCACTGGACTGGGGGCAACTCAGATTTTAAAATTTCTATGTGTCCTAAATAAAGTTATTGAATTTTATTAACACGTAATGCATGCCTTCCACATATATACATGATATATACAGTCTATGACAATGAAGGGAGTCATTTACTAAACAGAAATACGCCTATACTAGTCATTTAAAATGCTAGTCTTAATAAAAGACCCCCAAAGTTTTCAATGATACAGTGAGATAACACCATCTAATTTGATTTTGCATTTAGTATAAAGGACTTTTTTTATATGTCTACTTGTGGCAGGATTGCCTTTGTGCTTCACGCATTTTGTTTAAAGAGGACCTTTCACCGATCCTGACATTGTGAACTAAGTATACAGACATGTAGAGCGGCGCCCGGGGATCTCACTGCACCTACTATTATCCCTGGGCACCGCTCCGTTCTCCTGCTATGCCCTCCAGTATCTTCGGTCACTAAGTTATAGTAGGCGGAGTCTGCCCCTGTTCTGCTGTAGCGCTGGCCAATCGCAGCACAGAGCTCACAGCCTGGGAGAAAATAACTTCCCAGGCTGTGAGCTCTGCGCTGCAATTGGCCAGCGCTACAGCAGAACAAGGGCAGACTCCGCCTACTATAACTTAGTGACTGAAATCTCCGCCTACTATAACTTAGTGAGCAAAGATACCGGAGGGCATAGCAGGAGAACGGAGCGGCACCCGGGGATAATAGTAAGTGCAGTGAGATCCCCGGGCGCCGCTCTCCATGTTTGTATTCTTAGTTCATATTGTCATAATCGGTGAAAGGTCCTCTTTAAGTTGTGATTGCTACCTAGCAGTATTATTCACCATATAGTAGGGATGGCGGTATATGTTAATATAACAAATATGAACAAAAGAGCAAATATGTCATTTAGTTGTCACAGCCGATTGTCAGGAAGGAAGCTTTCCTTACCAACAGTTGGCTGCTCGATCAGTGAAGGAGACCACTGCATTTACATGCTATTGCGATCCCTCGTGCAGCAGCTCGCTGTTTAGACAGCATAATCTGCTGCCCAGAAAAGATGATTGATGTACCTGCATGAATGACAGAATCACCTGATGAACGAACATTTCGCTTGTTCTTTGGGTAATCTGTTGGCCCATTTAGAGTGAGGAATGAGCATTCACAGGAACGGCCATTCCCGATAATCTGCCCGAAAATTGGGCAGTCTAAATCCGTCTTTAATGCTATTATTTAGTAGTGATGAGCAGCAGGGGCAATATTAGAATTAGCGATATTTCGCAAATATTTTGTAGAATATTTGTCATATATTCGCGAATTTGAGAATTCGAGATTATATTCTTGATTGCAAAAATCGGCAATGTAATAGTTGCGTAATGCGCGCAAAATACAGGTGTGGGTCACTTATGCTACATTTTTCAAGCTGGTATAAGGTTTCTGAGACTGGAGAAAATGGTTGGCACGGCAGAACATTAGAATAGCTTTATATGCAGATTGAGTGCTCCAATATATTCGCGCTTGCGAATATTTGGCAATATCTGCTACACTATAGATCAATTTAATCTACACTATCTCCCCCTTACGATCTGAATTATATATATATATATATAAGTTAACTGTCTA
Source organism: Bufo gargarizans (assembly GCF_014858855.1). NCBI lineage: Eukaryota > Metazoa > Chordata > Amphibia > Anura > Bufonidae > Bufo > Bufo gargarizans. The sequence continues at coordinate 244,785,325 of NC_058082.1, forward strand.
ATGTAATAACACAAAGCACAGAGCACAGCAATGACACTGCTGTCTCTTTCATAACTGCAATAAACTTTAGAAATTAGCTGCTGGGGAGGTTCTTATATAGTAAGGGGCAGGCAACTTTTCTATTGGTTGCTAGGGATGTTGCTAAGCTGTGACAAACCTTCTCATTGGCCCACAAGCTAGAAGAAGGGAGGGATGATCACCTGATGTGTACTGTGTTAAAAAAAAAAAATATAATATTTGTCATTAAGAATATATAGCACTATGTTCTCAATATTCGCGAATTCTCGAAGTGCTGATATTCGCGATAAAAATTCACTTTTCGAATATTCACGCTCAACACTATTATTTAGCAGAAGTTTTGGGGTGGGGAGCAACTGTCAGAATTGGGACACCTAACTTCTTACTGTGTGATATTTTCTGACCTTCAATTTTGAGAGGTGTTTGTGTATTTTTCTGCTATTTTACTCTGGTTTTGTGAACATTGTAATTCAGTCTGGCTGTGTGGACCTTAAGTGGGACAGATATCATAGGAAACATTCAGAGATATTGACTACAGATATTTTATTGCTGAAATACATAACTTTTATATTATTTCTATTATGTATATATATATATATATATATATATATATATTTATTAACATGGTGTCTGAAAAGGTATTGAATGGGTTATATATCTCACCTAGTCTGCCTAGATGGGTGACAAAAAAAATCTGGGAAAGCTGGGTTTCGCCTCAGCAAATTGTTTGCTGAGGTCTTTTGTGTATTTGTTTACACTGTTGTATTTTTTTATGGAATGACAGGCAGAATTGGTAGTTGGATCTGCCATGCCCTCCCCATTACAGTACACTATTTTGTCCTAGCTTAGAAAAGCCCAGGTGGAGCTGCTGGGGCTCATTACTGGTGGAATAATACAGGGCTGGAGGATTTAGTAGGAGCCAGAGCCTGAGAATCTGCAAATGCTTGCTGTGAGAAGCCTGAACTCCTGGTTATATTTAGGTGAGGTTTTAGTTAGAGCCCAGGGGGGCATGTATTTTTGAATTTTTATTGTATTTTTTGTTGTTTCCATTTGCTACCTTAGAATTACTTAAAGTGACTGTTCAACTTTGATGTCATTGTGTTGTTTCGGACAAAATAAACCAAATTTGAACTTTTAAACCTACGAAGCCTGGGAATTGTTTCACTGACAGCCTTGCCCACACAAATATCTAATATATAAAGCTGAGTGTGTGTGTATGTATGTATGTCTACTAAAGAAATCTGCACCGTCGCACTTACAATCACGAAATCAGGTGTCTGGGAAGGACGTACCCTTCCTGAGATATTCCCAAAAAAATCATTAGCCAATAGAAGCTTGGTCACATGACCCATATCAGCCAATAGGCCGTTAGCCTCCACATACACAGTTTTACTCTAGGTTTCCATAACAGCCCAGCCATTTTTCTTCCCTGCTATAGGTGAGCTTTAAAGGAAATATGTCACCAGGATAATCGCCATTGAAGTAAAACCATGGCCTAATAGCACTTAGTACCTTATTTTAAGATGTGCCTTTGTTCCAGCAATATATGTTTTTATCCTCTGAAAATTCAGTTTATTTGGTATGCAAATGAGCCAATACCTTATTGGCCCAGAGGGGCTTCACTCTTAAAGGAAGGAGCCCAGATACGCCCCCTTCCACAATGTGTCCACACTCAAAAGACAAACTTAAAGCCCCCGCCCCCAGGTCCCAATAAGCCACTCCCCTGATCTGGTTAAGCCACGCTTCCTACCACGCCTCAGCCGACGGGGATTGAAAAACGAGGGTAAAAATCAACTTCTGTCAGCTGCAGGGGTGGGAGGGGCGGTGACTTTCTCCCTGCAGCTCCCGCTCATATAGCACAGTGCTTCTGTCTTAGAATGAGCTGTTCAAAATAACACACCCCCAATCCGGTTAGGCCATGCCCCCTCCCACTCCTGAGCTGACAGAGATTGAAAAAATAAAGTTAAAAATCAACTTCTAGGTCCTGCTAAGTCACACCCACAATTTTGTTAGACCACGCCCCTCCCACTCCTCAGCCAACAGGGATTGAAAAAATGAAGTTAAAATCAACTTCTGTCAGCTGCAGGGGTGGGAGGGACGGTGACTTTCTTCCTGCAGCTCGCACTGTGCTGTCTGAGAGTGAGCAGTTCAAAAGGACATCCTTGTGTCAATCTAGGCCCTGTGCCAGACGGAGGACAGGGAGTCCAAAACTGGACCTCTGGACACCCTAGGCCCAGGTGCAGGCTGCTGTGGAGGTCACAGTTAAGGTGAGGGTCCGCCATGGAGGTCAGTGTTAAAGGCAGATTGCTGTAAAGGCCACTGTTAAGGAGGCAGGCCCCTGTGGATGTCACTGTCAAGGGGGTGGTGTGCTGTAAAACTCACTGTTAAAGGGGAAGGCTGTTTTAACGGTCAAAGTTCAGAGGGTGGGCTGATGTGGAGGTCCAATTTTAAGGGAGGCGGCATTGTGGGGGGTGGGTCAATGTTAAGGGGTGGGGGCTGTGGAGGTCACTGTTAAGGGGATGGGGTGCTGTAGATGTCACTGTTATAGTGGATAGTGTTGATATATTTTAACGACACACAAACATTAAATGAAATAGATTAAATATACCCGAACAAAGCCAGGTCCTTTAGCTAGTATATATATATATATATATATATATATATATATATATATATAGTCTAGCCAAGAAATTCCAGTCAGCGAGTATTGTTTTGGGCTAAAATGTTAGGAGGGTAAATAGTCTGTCTAGTTTTCTCTTACTGCATTATAGCAAGGCCAAGAGGACTGTGCACCATGACTTTATACAGATAGAAAGTAACACAATCATCAGTGAATCAATAAGCCAAGGTCTTGCACTCAGGCGTTCACTATTACAGGAGTAAATAGCAGTAAATCTATGGTAGAACTGGGTACAATTCAATATAAATAGATGTTCTAAAAACTTGTTCAAAAATATTGTTTTATTAAAAAGGAACTTTACAGATTTGAAGGCAAGCTACTACTTATGGATGATAAATTTTGCCTTTGGCAATAACTATCTGATCACAATAACATGTGCATTCTTAGAACTCCTCATATGTTTAATGTGGAGTGCTAATGGAGATTCAGGATCAATTTTAATCTGCTCATCCATTCAGACTGATGGACCATAGGAGCTAGTATCTCAGTAGAATAATGCAGCATGCTGTGCTATTTTTCCTATTAGATGTGCTAAATTTTTATGGAGGCTCCTAACCTATAATCAGAGCCTATCAGAAAAGTTTATGCAATTGTTGCTTTGTATTTAGCTCCAACAGAAATTCCTCAATTGGATAGGACTGTATCCACTTCTCTTTTATAAGCAGAATTAGATCTAGTAACATAGTAACATAGTACATAAGGCCGAAAAAAGACAATTGTCCATCCAGTTCGGCCTGTCATCCTGCAAGTTGATCCAGAGGAAGGCAAAAAAAAAAAGCTTTGAGGTAGAAGCCAATTTTCCCCACTTTAGGGGAATAAAAAATAACTCCTTGGATCAACGACCCCTCTCTAGTAGCTATAACCTTTAATATTATTACACTCCAGAAATACATCCAGGCCCCTCTTGAATTCCTTTATTGTACTCACCATCACCACCTCCTCAGGCAGATGGTTCCACAGTCTCACTGCCCTTACCGTAAAGAATCCTCTTCTATGTTTGTGTACAAACCTTCTTTCCTCCAGACGCAGAGGGTGTCCCCTCGTCACAGTCCTGGGGATAAATAGATAATGGGAGAGATCTCTGTACTGACCCCTGATATTTTTATACATAGTAATTAGATTTCCCCTCAGTCATCTTTTTTCTAAAGTGAATAACCCTAATTTTGATAATCTTTCAGGGTACTGTAGTTGCCCCATTCCAGTTATTACTTTAGTTGCCCTCCTCTGAACCCTCTCCAGCTCTGCTATGTCTGCCTTGTTTACAGGAGCCCAGAACTGTACACAGTACTCCATGTGTGGTCTGACTAGCAATTTGTAAAGTGGTAGGACTATGTTCTTATCACAGGGATCTATGCCCCTTTTGATGCAACCCATTATCTTATTGGCCTTGGCAGCAGCTGCCTGACACTGGTTTTTACTGCTTAGTTTGCTGTTTATTAAAATTCCTAGATCTTTTTCCATGTCAGTGTTACCGAGTGTTTTACCATTTAGTATGTACGGTAACTTGCATTATTCCTTCCCATGTGCATAACTTTATATTTGTCAGTGTTAAACCTCATCTGCCACTTATCTGCCCAAGCCTCCAATCTATCCAGATCGCTCTGTAGTAGTATACTGTCCTCTTCAGTGTTAATTACTTTTGCACAGTTTAGTGTTATCTACGAAAATGTATACTTTACTATGCAAGCCTTCTACAAGATCATTAATAAATATATTAAACTGAATAGGGCCCAATACTCACCCCTGAGGTACCCCACTAATGACAGTGACCCAATCTGAGTGTATACAATTTATAACCACCCTCTGTTTTCTATCATTGAGCCAGTTACTTACCCACATACAGACGTTTTCTCCTAGTCCGAGCATCCTCATTTTATATACTAACCTTTTATGTGGTACTGTGTCAAATGCTTTGGAGAAGTCCAGATATACGACATCCATTGATTCGCCGCTGTCAAGTCTAGAACTTACCTCCTTATAGAAACTGATTAAATTAGTTTGACATGACCGATCCCTCATGAAGCCATGCTGGTATGGCGTTATTTGCTTATTTCCGTTAAGATGCTCTAAGATAGCATCTCTCAGAATACCTTCAAACAGTTTACCCACAACAGATGTTAAACTTACCGGCCTATAGTATCCAGGCTCTGTTTTTGGACCCTTTTTGAATATTGGCACCACATTTGCCATGTGCCAATCCTGTGGGACATTCCCTGTCAGTATAGAGTCCGCAAATATCAGAAATAAGGGTCTGGCTATGAAATTACTTAATTCCCTTAGGATACGGGGGTGTATACCATCCAGTCCTGGCGATTTGTCTATTTTAATCTTTTTAAGTAGCTGTTGTACTTGTTCCTGGGTCAGACAGGACACTTTTAATGAGGAATTTATTTTTACATTCTGCATGTCATCTGACAGTTTATTTTCCTCAGTGAATACATTGGTATTGGTGTTAGGCCTCTGGATGTAAGCAGAGATGTTTTCCTCTGCTTACAGCAAACATACAGTAGATTCTGAAGATGGTGATAAATTCAAATTTAGAGTATATTAGAAAATTGTATACGTGTTTATACAGTCTTAAAGCTTCATTGAAATAACACTTAAAAACCTTTTTAAAATGTCATTCCTAACAGTGTTGCTTAGGAAACAAAATTATCTTTAAATGGTTCAGTACAGTGTAAATCACGGATGCCCAACCTGTGGCCCTCCAGCTGTTGCAAAACTACAACTCCCAGCATGACCAGACAGTCTACAGCTTTCAGCCTACAGCAGGGCATGATGGGAGTTGTAGTTGTACAACAGCTGGAGGGCCGCAGGTTGAACATTCCTGGTGTAAGTGAATAAAAAAAAAAAAAAGCTAAGCATTCTCACTTCTCTGATCCCCTGCGACTCTCATGCTTTGAGGTTGCCTGGTTCCAGGCCTCTATTCCTAGTGATGGTGGACACCAATCACTGGATGCAGTGATCACATGTCCCTGTGATGAGACATCTTCACTGAAACAAGATGTAGAGAGTAGCAGTTGTCTGGTCAGCCCTGGAATGGGATTGACAGTGGCTTGTCAAGGTGAGTATGCCTTTTTTAGTTTACACCATGCTCCTCTTTTTTAAAGATATCTTTTTTCCTGAACAACCGCTATAAGGGTAATGTATTGCAGGCATACAGTACACTAGGTTAAAAAAGTATTGTTGTGTGATACCAGTCAAATATTCTATGTGTACAGATGGCCCATTATGATCTTGAACATCCAGCAGAAATAAATATACATGCAAAACATGTAAAGCGACTATCTGCAAAATATATTTAGTGCAAGGAATCTGATATAACAGATGCAGATATGCCATTAGCCTTCATAAATAATAGAAAGCATTTCCAATGATTTTATGTCACATCAAGCAAATTTAAAAATTAATTCATAGTCAAATTGATATCTATCTGTATATTTGTACCAATCTACATTGGTGCTTGAAAGTTTGTGAACCCTTCAGAATTTTCCATATTTCTGCATAAATAAAACTACAGGTGAAACTCGAAAAATTAGAATATCGAGCAAAAGTCCATTTATTTCAGTAATGCAACTTAAAAGGAATTGCATTAATGTAGTTTAAAATTAGAGTTTTGTGAAAAGGTTAAATATTCTAGGCTCAAAGTGTCACACTCTAGTCAGCTAATTAATTCATATTCCCTGAGCAAAGTGTACCTCAAAATTGTGACTTTGGGGTGTCATAAACTGTAAGCCATAATCATCCAAATTATAACAAATAAAGGCTTGAAATATCTCACTTTGCATGTGATGAGTCTCTCTTATGTTAGTTTCACCTTTTAGGTTGCATTATTGAAATAAATGAACTTTGCACGATATTCAAAATTTTCGAGTTTCACCTGTACATCATATTTTCACATAAGTCCTAAAAGTAGATAAAGATCACCAAATCCAATAGGTCAAAAATGTTAGACTTGGTCATTTATCAAGAAAAATGATCCAATATCACATGTCTGTGAGTGACAAAAGTATTCAAACCTTTGCTTTTATTATTTGGTGTGACCCCCTTGTTCCAATAACATCAACTAAATGTTTATGGTAATTGTTGATTAGTCCTGCAACTTCGGCAAAGAGGAATTTTAGTCCATTTCTCCATACAAAAGAGCTTCAACTCGGTTACCCAAGAACTACTCACTGCAGGTTCTTCCCCAACATTTGTATTAGATTAAGGTCAGGATTTTGATTGGCCATTCCAAAATTTTAACTTTATTCTTGTTTAACCATTCTTTGGTAGAGCAATTTGTGTGCTTAGGGCCAGTTGTCTTGCTTCAAGACCCACGTTCTCTTGAGATTTAGTTCACAGACAGATGTACTGACATTTTCCTTTAGAATTTGTTGTTTTATCAATGTAAGCCATCCTGGCCCGAATGCACAGCAAAACAGGCCCAAACCATAATACTATCCCCACCATGTTGAACAGATGGGATGATGTTTTATGCTAGAATGCAGTATTTCCTTTCTCCAGACATGCTTCTCATTTAAACCAAAAAGTTATATTTTGGTCTCAGTCCACAAAACACTGCTCCAAAGCCTGTAAACTGTAGTAATATTTATTTTGGAGAGCTGTGTCTCTCTTCTTGCATTCCTGCTGTGTACACCATTGTTTCAGTGTACTCCTGATGATGGGCTCATGAACATTAACATTAGCTAATGTGAGGAAGGGCATTAGTTGCATAGAGGTAACTAGTGTTGAACTAATCTATTTTCGTTTTAAATAGCATCACCAAAAATTCTTTAAAAATATGTTCAACATGAAAACATGATTTAAAAAATAGCTTATTTTCTGATGACACCTTCCCTTTAAGTTAACCATTATATGCGCTCAGACAGCCAGTTAGGAGTGTGTCAGCCAATGAAGCCTGACTGTTTTAGTAGCAAAAACCAAGTATGTAAAGATTGCAAAATGTGACCTAATTAAAGAATAGCACAAGTTAAGAAACGTTTCTTAATTTTACTTGACTATAGAATATGTACAAGGGGCCTCAATGTCAGTCTCCTAAGAATGAATAGAGAATTAACTGACTTCCTGTCCTGTGTCAGTTGGAGATTAGATTTCTGGTCACATGACACAGCTGAGAATCAGAAGGGAGGTTATAACTCACAAATACAATCACTGGTAAGAAGATTACCTTCAGTACAGATTACATCATGTACATTTATAACAGATAATAAACATTTTTGTGGGAATGCTACTTTAAGTGAGATTGCCACATTTACATATCTTATGGTTGACAACATTTATATTTAGACAATCCATAAAACTAGTCCATGGCACACAGAATAAAATGTGCCCATATTCCTATCTCTGACACAATTCTATAATTTCATGGGAAGTATGTGGGAGATTTATCAAGACCAGCCTTTATGTACGCCATTCCTAAAATCCCCTGTGCTGCCGAAGGATGTGTCTAATTTAGGTTTGTTTCACATCATCATTAAGCAGATCTGGCAGACTTTTCCGTCCGGGAACAGCCTGCCGGATCCGCTACTGCCAGGCACCACTATTCACTGCCGTAATTCCGTCTGGATCCATTCACTATAATAGGGACCGGTGGAGATTCAATCGCAACTTGACAAATATGCCAAAAAGTGGGTGGACAAGTACTGATACTTAACACAGATATGAAGCAGGCCTTATAGCGAGGTGTATATGGATACAAATGTGCCAGGCCTGCTGGCCCAACCATTGCCACGCATCTTTTTTGGGAAGTGGCGAGGGCGGCATAGAAACGCTACTTGTAACAATATTTTGATGTAATGGCATTTAAACATTTTAAACACAAGAAAACTGACAAAGGAAGATAATAAATCTCCCCCTATGTTTACAATATGAAAACTCCATTGTGAACAAAGATTAGCATATTTACATTATATGTTATGTAATTACGATATATCATTTTTTTTTCTTTGTTCATGTAAAAAATAGTTTTCTGGAATTCTACAAATTTCCTGTTTCAAGACTTTAGCGCATTGTGGGAGCACAGATGGCGGTTACAAAGAAAGAGATCAGTTGTTAGGTCAAAATTCATCAGCTATAAGTACAGCTATAAGGCTGGGTTCACATCATGTTTTCCGCGTCCGTTTAATGTATACATTGAATGGATGTTTCAAACTGATGCCATACAGAAGCATCTTTTCCACTGTAAAAACAAAACAAAAAAAGTACACTTTTTTTACCATTGTAAAGTTTGAGTTTTTTTTATGGGACTCTGCAAGTGGTGTGCTGCATTTTTGCATTCATTTTTCCAGCGTATATGTCAAACGGAGGCATGAAACGTGATGGGGACCCACCCAAAGGCTTCCTATTTTAAACACTGATCAGCAAAATTACAAATACAACTGTAGATATTGTTAAAAGATTTTTCGAACACCTTTACAAATGGTGGCATATCACTGGAATATAGCATTACTTGTTGATTGGGGGGATATGCCACACCATTTCAATGGACCTTGAATCCTCTATTTTTTTTTTGCTTCTTTTTTCATACATATTTAGTGTCATTGTCATGTGGCAAGATCTTTATTCATCTGACAGATGATATCATATTATCCTCTAGTATTGAAGAATGCTGGATTGTATGACAGAGCTGCCCAAACTCTGGTGCACCAATGCTAGTCTATTCCTTAACTTACTACTTAATTTACATCTTTAGAGTTGTTAGTTTCTTATGGTAAAATATTGCCCTATTCACCATATAGTGTAGTACTGTGGACTAAATAACTCTACCCCTGCCTTGTTTTTCCAGGGCACATTGTTCCAGATGTCCTGGCATTTGCTTAGGTAGGTTTTCATGGGGCAACTTTAGTTTTGCCCTAATCAGAGATCCCTTTGGATCTAGTCTAGCGATGCCATTCAACAAGTAGCAAACTAAGCAAAATGTCTAAGCTTTAAATAAGACAGAGTATTCCAAGATCTTCTGCAACCAAGTTCATATCCCCATTTTGAAGTCCCCTTTAAAGAGGACCTTTCACAGATTATTACAATGAGAACTACAGACATGTAGAGCAGCACCCGGGGATCTCACTGCACTTACTATTATCCCTGGGCGCCGCTCCGTTCTCCCGCTATGTCCCTCAGGTATCTTCGCTCACTAAGTTATAGTAGGCGGAGATTTCAGTCACTAAGTTATGGTAGGTGGAGTCTGCCCTTGTTCTGCTCTAGCGCTGGCCAATCGCAGCGCAGAGCTCACAGCCTGGGAGGTTATTTTCTCCCAGGCTGTGAGCTCTGCAATGCGATTGGCCAGCGCTACAGAAGAACAAGGGCAGACTCCGCCTACTATAACTTAGTGAGCGGAGATACAGGAGGGAATAGCGAGAGAACGGAGCGGCGCCCCGGGGATAATAGTAAGTGCAGTGAGATCCCCAGGCGCCGCTCTACATGTCTGTATACTTAGTTCACAGTGTAATAATCGGTGAAAGGTCCTCTTTAACATTTATTAATATGAAATCTTTCCTTCTAAGGAAAGGTCCAAGGTGTATTTGTAGAAGAATGTTCATTTGATCAAAATATTGGATCAGCGAGTATCTTGCCAAGTAGGCATATGGTGCAATCAGTGCTATTTAACATGTCCAACAATTATCCAACCAAACACATTTCTATTGGTCATGCTGATATATTGGGATTATCTATTCTAAAATGAAGATTTATCTAGACTTGCTGGGGGAATGCTTATTCTATCCTGGTACTGAGGCTTAGTTACAACCTAGTTAGAATTCAGACATGTTTGAAATAAATCTTATTTCTTTTGAAGAAGAATTCAATATAGAACAATGAATATTCTTTTTTTCCTTAACATTTCCAAGCCCTTTTCTACGCGTTAACATTGGGTAGCTCAGTTAACCTTAAATGTCCTTAGAGTCATATAGCTATCTTCTTTTTATCAGGGCAGATTTCCTGACCCTGTGCTCTCAGTAGCTTGCAACATTCTTAAAGAAAATACTTGTAAAAGGAGTTTTGCAGGGATGGAATTGTGTTTAATATACTACATGGCTCATTTATTATTAACGTAATGAAACAAGTTACGCGAGAGATATCTATTTGGGTTACATAAAAGATTATTTTCAACATTACCTAAAACAAGAACTTAGGGGCTATTGACAAGTTTTGAGTCATTTTTATTGTTTAATTTAAGTGTATTCTGGGCTACAAACATCTTTGTATTAGTTAAAAAAATATAAAAAATCTGTTAGAAAGACAGTCTGATGGCTTATTCTCCTGCACCTATCTGAACCTCTAAGCAGTTTTATGTCCAAATCAAAGTTGAAGTTAGATTTGAGCAGAAATCAGCTCAAAAATTTGTTCTGAAGAGGTCAGTGAGGGGCTACAGAATAGACTGTCAGATGAGTTCTTTGACTAGATTTATCAAAGAACAGCTTTCTGCACTTGGCTATGTACTGTGATAAATAGTTGTGGAAACCAAGCCATGCAAAATATTTTTTTAAAACCTATTCCAAACTTTTTGTTTAGCCCAGAATGCATGTAAATCAGTTTTGCAAATGAGGGCTTCAATGTATCAGAAATTGTGGCCAGCTGAGAAGCTGAGGTGCAATGGGGGGCTAGGCCCAACCCCTCAGTGCACTGGAACTCTCATCTGAATAAGATAAGTATAATTTTAATCAACAGGCTCAACGCTACTAGGCAGTATGCCTGGTTTAATGAGCATTGTTGTTTTGCGGTCCGTTTTTCACGGATCCGTTGTTCTATATCAGAAGTTTCTTTTTCTCTGATTTAAGTTCTCTTCCGTTCCGTTATTCCACAAAACATATCCGTATAGTTCCCTTATGCAATCCGTTTTTTGGGGATCATAAACAGAAATATTAACTTATTAATCACCAACCACAAATTGGGCTGGGCATAGCATTTCTACAGTATGGATTTGCAAAATACGGATGGAATACAGATGACATACAGATGTGTTCCGTGTGCGTTCTGTATTTTTCGCAGACCTATTGACTTGAATGGGGCCTCGTACCGTGATTTGCAGACAATAATAGGACATGCACTACTTTTTTGCGGAACGGAAATACGGAAACGGAATGCACACGGAGTACCTTTTGTTGTTTTTGCGGACAAATTAAAGTGAATGGTTCCACATACGGTCTGCAAAAAAAAAGAACAGAAACGGAAAGAAAATAAGTTCATATGCATGAGCCCTAACTATAACTTTAGCTACCTTTTGACTTAAAGTAAGGCTGGGGGGGGAGTCTTTCAAGACAAGCCCCACACATTGGTAGAACAAAGAGGTCTGTTTTAAAACATTGCATTTTGTATTCCTTTACCCCCCCCCCCAGCTATGAGATTGCCATAGGGCTGGCTGGCAGGGCAATGATTTATAGAAGTTAAGTTGATTTAACTAAAGATAAAATATATAATTCGGTGCTTCAAGGAAAAATGGGGCAGATTTACTAATAGTGTCGCACTTTGCAGTAAGAATACTAATCACAGTCTTAATAATAGACAAATTTACTATACATTTGGAGCATTATAAATCCTGCACCAGATTTATGTTAGAATTCTATACTTGCGACCAAAATTTGGCTGTGTGACTTAAAATGTGTCTGGGCACCAAAACTGTCTAGTTTAACTTTACACCTCCTACATTATAGGTTTGTGTAATTTAACTTCAAAATGCACCAAAATGTGGGTGCATTATTGACAGCCTTAGGGGCATTTAGGCAACTTCTTCCTTCCCACAAAGCCATGCCCTTTCTCGCGCAGCCGCGCCCCCTTGTCAAGCAAGGTATAAAGCACTTATAAAAATGTGTAAAACAGTTGGTAAATGTGATGCAAAGCATGCATGCCAGTTTTTTGGTGCAAAATATGCCCAAAAAGCTTACTTTTAATAGTAAACCTGCCCCATAGTTTCTGCCTATTTGCACAAAGAACTTAGGGGGTCATTTATTAAGACTGGTGTTTTAAACGCTAGTATTAATAACCCCTGCGCAGGCGGTGGATCAGTTAAAGTAACTTTGGCGCACCCACCACCAGTCTAAATCTACGCCAGCTTCCTTGCTGGCATAGTTTTAAAACATTTTCTATGCCTAAAACAGGCGTAGAAAATTATACAAGATATGGGCCTGGCGGCTTGCCCCCTTCCCTGCCCCACATTATACCCCCTTTTTTAGACCTGGCACGAGCAGGGAAAAGTCGCATATTGTGGAGCAAATAACTGACATATATCAGTTAGTAAATGACCCTCTTAGTTTTATGGAAACGATGTTAAAAACAACAATAATTAAATATTATTTTCAACCATATGTATGTTGCCATAGCTGCTAGTTCTTGCGTGCCTGTTAACAAAAGACAAATTGATTCTCATCCCAGCAGCAATTAACTTGGCAAATGAAGCCTCAGCACTTAATCCATCCAAGAATTTGTCAGATAGGATATAAACTTTTTAAAATATATTATTTTTAACCTATTGTCTTCCTAAGATGGTTTAACTATGTCATATGAGATGCTGTTACTGTAGATAACTGGAAAAATAAAAAAGGAATAACTTTTTTATATCAAATACACTAAACAAAGAAAGAGCAGAAAAAAATCTCAATATGTTTATACTAATTTGAACCCTTGTTTCAGTTATCACTTGGCTACCTGTCCAAGCTCCTGTCTATCTTGTTTCCTTACAATCATATAACAGTTTCAATATCTCATTTTGATTAGTTTTTATTTGTATTCTTTTAGCCATACTTTCATCACACCCATCTTTTGTTTGGAACTATCCCTTGCTGCCCACTTCCACTGTTTGCAACCTTTTTGCTCATAGAGAAGCTCTTTAACCATTTCTGCTTATCCTCTCAGGACCCATTAGGTTTCTATTGACTTCTTGGCTCTTAGATCTACTTTACTCTCAGGCAGACCTCTTGCTTTTGTCCCTCTTTTTCAATGATACTACCAAAACACTAACCCATACTCTTTTAATTTCCAGCAAGCTTTAACTTTACCCCTAAAGTGTTAAATACATTGTTGCAGCAAACGTTCATTTGACTTTTTGAAGGCTTTTGTTAGGTGTTGATTTAAAGTTTGCTTCAAAAATGTTGTAAAGTTAAAGTTTTCTACGTCTGAATCCGAAATCCAGCATCAAGGCTATTATTCATGTCATTTGGTTGCACTTTGCCTTTGTCCCCTGTAACTTACTACATTGACCTATTATAAAGTCCCTAATGATATTACTCCACTTTTCAAGTACATACTGTACCGTATTTCTGTTCACATTATGCCTATGCTTGCATATTCAGAAGTATTTATAAATCCATTTATCTATATGTGGCTGGTACACCATGCATTATATCCTTTTTTTACATTATTTTTATCTCTTCCTAATCCATTCTAGATTATAAAATTCCAGGTGGTATCCTCTCCTCCTGTCACCACCAGACATCTGAGAAGCTCTGACAGACGTTCTTTAGAACCTCCTGCTTGAGGTTCCTTTTGTTTTGCTTTCGTTTTCTCATCTCGTTAGCCTCTCAGCTGTCATGTAGTTGCACTGATTGCATCCCATTAAATCCCTTCCCATACTGCATCACTTTGCAGTTTATACTACTTCCTGGAGTGTGTGCATGCTGGATGTTACTACTGACTCTTCTACAGATAAGGTTGTTCATTCATTTGGGTTTTCCTGTTTGCTGGATCCTAGGTGACCCTGACTCCCTCCGTATTAAGTGTAGGGAGCCGGTGGTCGTGTCCCCTCACTATTATAGGGTGTTCAGGTTTCATACAGTCGAGGAACGAGGATATGCAATCATCTACCATAGAGATTTTTGCATAGGCTGAGCAGTAAGGGAGAGAGCCAGGTATGTTACAGGGCTTACCCTCTGGTTCCTTAGTTTTGGATCCAGTTAGTCGGATCTTCATTTTGTGTCTTCTAGTTTCTGTACACCTTCCGTGACACCTCCTACTGATTCTGTTTTCTAATTGTTTTATCAAAAAATGTATACCTGTTACTTCCCTGTCAGAAGGACTATACAATATAATACAATATCCACAGATACAAAAAATAATATAACACGTGTGGGAACATATCAGATACACCAAATAAAGCAATCTACTACCACACATTGAAGTACAAAAAACAACATCTTTATTGACAAATACATACGACAATAATAGCAACAGTAAAATGCAGGGGGTGTCTCCTGCTCTTTGTACTGCAGGCTGTAGGTGCCAATTCATTCATTACAATTAGTTTTCAGCGTGGTTTTACTTTGGTGTGAACCACTCTGCAAATTATTTTTTGCTTGCTTTTTTCGCCACTATGGTCGTGCCTGCAGTCCAAACATCTCATGTGCTTTAGGGATACATTTTCATGTTATTGCTTTCTTGTGGTCATATACCTATTTACTATTTTGTCATGACTATCTAATTTGTGGGGAGCCATTGTTCTACATTCCAACACCCGCTGCATTTTACTATTGCTATTATTGTCTTATGTATTTGTCAATAAAGATGTTGATTTTTGTGCTTCAATATGTGGTAGTAGATTACTTTACAATATAATACAATGCTGCAAAATAAGTTGGTGCTTTGCAAATAGAAGACTAATAATAGTAAAACTAACAACCACAACAACTTTGTATTATATTTATATGGGGAAATGGAATGCTCTCTCTCTGATATTGAGCTCTGAATTTTCTTCGTTTGCACGCACCCCCTTCTACAGACTTAGCATCGGAATTCTCAAGAAGCTATCTATAGTTGTGACCATAGGTGCTAGAACATCTACATTTACAGAAGCATCAGAAGGCAGATTAGGTAGTAATTTGAGCTTTGCTACCCTGCTACACCTGTAGAATGTACCTTAAAGAGGTTATAAGTGGGGCACAATTCTGATACATATCTGTACATAAATGAAGTTACCCTCAGGCACTCTCCAAGATACATGGAATGAAATTATGGATGATAGCAATGTAAATTAATTAAGATGAAAACCCTCAGAGACAGGGACCAGGATAAATGGTAAGAGGTAACCTAGATCGCCAATTAGGAATTGCAATTTATGGATTTAAAATGCATTGTGCTGAGTGCAAATTGCAGATAATCCTGTAAGTGCAGGGATCCAAAGAGACATTTACTAGCATTAAAGGGAAGCACTCATTGGAATGCCTTTTATCCCATTGTAAAGAATTATGACTGCCCTGTAGGGAACCCTGCAGATAGAATAACAATAGTAGGCAGGTAACATTTTTGACAGCAATGCATCTAATCATCTCATCTGCAGTCACCAAAGACGTGAAGTACTTCAACCGTTATTACAATGAGAAATATTTTTCTTCATATTATCCTGGAATCACAATTTGATTTGAAGCTAATTTAGTAATCTACTAGGACATGGCAAATCTCAGATTGAAATCCACAGC
Organism: Bufo gargarizans; assembly: GCF_014858855.1. NCBI lineage: Eukaryota > Metazoa > Chordata > Amphibia > Anura > Bufonidae > Bufo > Bufo gargarizans. Next base: position 244,801,423 of record NC_058082.1, read on the forward strand.
TTCAGAGTTCTTCTTAGCAGACAATTGCATTCAATTTATTAAAGCTAAATAAATTGTTCTTTAATATGTACAGCATGTAACCATAACTAGACCTTGGCCCATTAAAAACTTTAGCTATATAAATATGCATACACAGTGGCAGAGAGAAGGTTACTTTCATTCCATAGAGACATCTACAAATTTATTTCTGGTCAAAAGGTCAGCAATGCATTAGTGAGAAATGGATTAGTGGCCCTCTGGCAACAGTGCTTCTACTCATTTACAGTAAATTTTTTATATATTATGTTAAAGTGTCTTGGCCTACTAGATTGAAGTATCTCTCCATAAACTAGATTATATGCAATCTGCAGAGAATGCCGAGCTGATGCTATATTATATTAAACTATATATTGTCTGGTTAACAGACATGCAACCTGAATCTACTGGACTCCTAAGGCAAAAGCTGTAACCAGCCCTACGTTACCATGTAGCATTTATAATTCTGGTGTCTTCTTATGTTGAAAGGAATCTATGTGCTCCCGTAGGCAAAAGGGCCCAAATGTAACTGCTGCCTATAAACCCTTTATAGCTATAGTGTGCTGGTTAATGATCTTTTCCTTAACCACTTCAACCCCCCTAGCTGAAACCCCCTTAATGACAAGGCCACTTTTTACACTTCTGCACTACACTACTTTCACCTAAAAGACAGACATGCAATGTGACAATGCACTGCAATATAAAGTACAAAAATTGCATGGAAATAACAAGTGCTACACTATAAGTGCGAGATACTTGGCAAATTATTTTGTACAAAATTATTTGAGCCCGTCTGCCAAGCGTCAAGGCGTTCTCTGTTAGACGGGTTCCTACGCTAAATTCTACCTGTTAGGTGCCATAACGGCTACCATACACTTCAGGGAGTGTAGGTTCCACGTACCTGCATTGTAAACTACCTGTTGGGTGCCATGACGGCTACCATCCACTCCAGGGAATGCACGCTGCACAGCAGGCCCACTCCACAACACCACCGGCGCCTAAAAGCCACCAAGGACCGCAGTAAAAAGTCCTGGTGCCATGGCTTCAGTGAGTGAAGTGGAGCAGGCCTGACTATGCACTAACACTAATTAAAATCAGCCAATGGGGCAGACAGGGTGGTCAGAAATGTGAGACTGAGGAGGCAGCCACACCTCAATTATAAACTACACCGTTTATTGCTCGGTCATGCAACTTACCACCCAAATGAATTTTACCTCCTTTTCTTCTCACTAATAGAGCTTTCATTTGGTGGTATTTCATTGCTGCTGACATTTTTACTTTTTTGTTATTAATCGAAATTTAATGATTTTTTTGCAAAAAAATGACATTTTTCAGTTGTAAAATTTTGCTAAAAAAACAAACATCCATATATACATTTTTCGCTAAATTTATTGTTCTACATGTCTTTGATAAAAAAAAATGTTTGGGCAAAAAAAATGGTTTGGGTAAAAGTTATAGCGTTTACAAACGCTTTTTGAAGCAGCTCTGACTTTCTGAGCACCTGTCATGTTTCCTGAGGTTCTACAATGCCCAGACAGTAGAAAACCCCCACAAATGACCCCATTTCGGAAAGTAGACACCCTAAGGTATTCGCTGATGGGCATAGTGAGTTCATAGAACTTTTTATTTTTTGTCACAAGTTAGCGGAAAATTATGATTTTTTATTTTTTTTCTTACAAAGTCTCATATTCCACTAACTTTTAGGGGCCCATATGCGTGAGAAGTAGTTTGCAATCAAAATCTGTAAAAAATGACCAGTGAAATCAGAAAGGTGCACTTTGGAATGTGGGTCCCTTTGCCCACCTAGGCTGCAAAAAAGTGTCACACATCTGGTATCGCCGTACTCAGGAGAAGTTGGGGAATGTGTTTTGGGGTGTCATTTTACATATACCCATGCTGGGTGAGAGAAAATCCTTGGCAAAAGACAACTTTTCCCATTTTTTTATACAAAGTTGGCATTTGACAAAGATATTTATAGTTTGCAATCAAAATGTGTAAAAAATGGCCTGTGAAATCCGAAAGGTGCTCTTTGGAATGTGTGCAGCGCCGTCTGGCAGCGCCGCATACACCGACTTGTGTGTAATCTGACAGCAGCACAATGCTTCTGTCAGAATGCACATCAGTGCTGCAGCTAGTCAATCGGTTGGTCCACCTGGAAGGTAAAAAAAAAAAAAAAGAAAAAGCAGGACGCAACGCAATAATTTTATTAACTTTTGAACAGAACATATAAACTTTAACTTTTTGAACTGAACATTAACCTTTTTGCTTACTGGTGATTTTTTTTTTTTTACCTTTATAGGACAAACCTCTCCTTCCCCATGGGACAATGTGCAAAGCGCAAATCGCCCAAATATGTGGCGAAGTGCGTTATGCACTTTGTCCCAGGTGAAAGGAGAGGTTTGCAGCAGTTCTGTGTGAATGGGCCCTAATAGCCCTGTGTGCCTGTCCTGGTGAGATGTGATCCCTATGCTAGGTGTACCTGTGTGTGGTACTTCCGGAAACACTCCCCTAAGCATAGGGCAGGGTGGTCAGGGCAGTCAGGACAGAAATAGCGGGTGTCACGCCTTATTCCACTCCTCCTACAGACACAACATCTTTTTCGGGGTGACGGTTGGGTTGAGGTATCGGCAACGACATTGGGGAAATGTCGCTCGTGTAGACGGCTAACTACACTGGTGGATGGGGCCACGGAACCTCCTGGGTACAGGAGGTTCTCGATGATCTCTTCCTGAAATTTGAGGAAGGATCCTGTTCTCCCAGCCTTACTGTAGAGAACAAAACTATTATACAGAGCCAATTGAATCAAATATACAGACACCTTCTTATACCAGCGTCTGGTTCTGCAGGAAACTAAATACGGAGACAACATCTGGTCATTGAAGTCCACCCCTCCTATGTGAAGGTTATAGTCGTGGACTAAGAGGGGCTTTTCAATGACACGGGATGCTCGCTCAATTTGGATTGTCGTGTCTCCGTGAATGGAGGAGAGCATGTAAACGTCACGCTTGTCTCTCCATTTCACCGCGAGCAGTTCTTCGTTACACAAGGCAGCCCTCTCCCCCCCTTGCAAGACGGGTGGTAACGAGCCGTTGGGGGAAGCCCGCGCGACTAGTTCGCGCGGTGCCACAGCAGCCAATCTGTTCTAGAAACAAATGCCTAATGAGGGCCACACTTGTGTAGAAATTGTCCACATAAAGATGGTACCCCTTGCCGAATAAGGGTGACACCAAGTCCCAGACTGTCTTCCCACTGCTCCCCAGGTAGTCAGGGCAACCGACCAGCTCCAGGGTCTGATCTTTTCCCTCATAGATCCGAAATTTGTGGGTATAGCCTGTGGCCCTTTCACAGAGCTTATACAATTTGACCCCATACCGGGCGCTCTTGCTTGGGATGTATTGTTTGAAGCCAAGGCGCCCGGTAAAATGTATTAGGGACTCGTCTACACATATGTTTTGCTCCGGGGTATACAAATCTGCAAATTTCAGGTTGAAGTGGTCTATGAGGGGCCGAATTTTGTGGAGCTGGTCAAAAGCTGGGTGGCCTCTGGGACGGGAGGTGGTGTTGTCGCTAAAGTGCAGAAAACGCAGGATGGCCTCAAAACGTGCCCTGGACATAGCAGCAGAAAACATGGGCATGTGATGAATTGGGTTCGTGGACCAATATGACCGCAATTCATGCTTTTTGGTTAGACCCATGTTGAGGAGAAGGCCCAGAAAAGTTTTAATTTCGGAAACTTGGACTGGTTTCCACCGAAAAGGCTGGGCATAATAGCTTCCCAGGTTGGCGGTTATAAATTGTGTGGCATACCGGTTTGTTTCTGCCACGACCATGTCCAAGAGCTCCGCAGTCAAGAACAGCTCAAAAAATCCCAGGGCCGAACCGATCTGAGCTGTCTCAACCCGAACTCCAGACTGGGCGGTGAAAGGGGCAACTACAGGTGCAGCTGAAGTTGGGGACTGCCAATCAGGGTTTGCCAGCATCTCAGGGATTCTAGGGGGTCTACGGGCCTGTCTGTGCGGTGGCTGCGACGGGGTAACTACTGCACGTGCCACCGTACCAGCTTCAACTGCCCTTCTGGTGCTCGCCACTTCACCATGTTGTACGGCAGTGCTGGTACTAGGTCCAGGGAGGGCTGCGCTGCTGGTGTATGCCTCACCACGTAATCCGACAGCGCCAGCCCCACTCTGCTGCCCTTGAAGCGGATCCTGCGCAACCTGTGGTCTAGCGACACGGGGCCGGGTACACCTGGTGCTATCAGGGACCTCAACCTCCTCGTCCGAATGAGTCAGACTGCCACTGCTTTCTACAGGTTAGTATTCTGACCCAGCTAGGATTCAGTCAGATGAGGGTTCCCATTCCTCATCCGACTGGGTCAGAAGCCTGTAGGCCTCTTCAGAAGAATACCCCCTGTTTAACATTTGGGCAACTAAAGTTAGGGGTATTCCCTGAGACTACCCAAGAAAAAAAGCAAGCCTGTCTTACAAATGGGAGGCTAGCGAAGTACCGGAGGCCGCTGCGGTTGATAAAAAATATCAAAACTGATTTTTTTTTATCGCCGCAGCGCTTGTAAAGTGAATGTGCAGTGATCAAAAAATATATTTTTTTTGTCACTGCGGCAGGGGCGGGTGTGGGCGAACGATCAGGCCTGATCGGGCAAACACTGCGTTTTGGGTGGAGGGCGAACTAAGGTGACACTAATACAATTATAGATCTGACTGTAATCAGTTTTGATCACTTACAGATACTATAAAAGTACAAATGCTGATTAGCGATATGCTAATCAGCAAATAAAGGACTGCGGTGCGGTGGGCTGGGCGCTAACCGATCGCTAAACTACCTAACCAAGGGGCCTAAACTATCCTAAAACCTAACGGTCAATACCAGTGAAAAAAAAAAGTGACAGTTTACACTGATCACTTTTTTCCTTTCACTAGTGATTGACAGGGGCGATCAAAGGGTTAATTGGGGTGCGGGGGGTGATCTGGGGCTAAAGTGTACTGTTGGTGCTACTCACTGTGAAGCCTGCTCCTCTGCTGGATCCAACCGACCAAAAGGACCAGCAGAGGAGCAGGGAAGCCATATAACACATCATATTTACTAATATGATGTGTTATCTGGCTTCTCATTGGATTTTTTTAAAATCATCAGCTTGCCAGCTACGATCATTGGCTGGCAAGCTGATGACGCGACCCCCCTGGAAGAAATGCCGGCGACGCGTATATTCATCACTCTGCCTGCAGCTGCCGCCTCCGGACCGCGGATCTGCGTTAGGCGGTCCGGAGGCGGTTAAAGATGAACTTTCATGCGATTTTTATAAGGGAGATATATACCTGTACTTGCACGGTACCCCCGCTGAAGCTGCCATCCTGCTTGATTTTTTAAAATATGCCTCCTATGCCCCACTGTGCCCTGTCGGATTTCTCTTACTCAGTATTCTAATGAGGAGGAGACTGAGTCTTTCTCTGTGGGTGTCTCTTTCTCCCTGGCTGTAGCACTGTCCCCCTACATAACGCCTACATAACCCCTTAACACTGACCCCCAACACAATGCCCTGTCTCCCTAAAATGGGACCTTCACAGCAGCCTGTGAGTTCCACAGCACCCCACTCCCTTGACAGTGATGTCCACAGGGGCCCACCCATGTAACAATGACCTCTACAGCACCCGCCCCTTAACACTGACCATAGGTTACAGTCCCCTTAACTGAGACCTCCACCATTCCCGGCCCCTTAACAGCAACTGCCCCTTTAACAGTGACTGCCACAGTCCCCTCCTCCCATAACAGTAACATCCACATTGCCCTCCCCTTTAACAGTGACCTTCACAGCGGCCACCCCTTTATTAGTGACCTCCACAGTACCCCATCTCCTTAGCAATGCCTTACACAATAAGCCGACCCCTTAGCAGTGACCTCCACAGAGCTCCGTTCCCTTAAAATTTGACCTCCACAACACCCCGCCCCCTTAACAGTGACCTCTACAGCACACCGCCCCTTAACACTGACATCCATAGTGGACCATCCCCTTAACTGTGATTTTCACCGTTCCCTGACCCCTTAACATAGACCTCCACAGCGCCCGCCCCTTTAACAGTGACCTCCACAGTGACCCGTCCCTTTAGCAACAGTGACCTCCACAGCAGCCGCCCCTTTATTAGTGACCTCCACAGTACCGCGTCTCCTTAACAGGGATTTGCACAACACCCTACCCCCATAACAGTGGCCTCTACAGCAATCTGCCCCTTAACATTAACCTCAATAGCGGACCAACCCGTTTAATTGTGACTTCCACAGTAGCCTGCCTCTAGGGTGGCCAGACGTTCAGTTTTAGGCAGGACAGTCTGGCTTTCAGGTTCCCTGTTCTCGGACTGGCGCAGGGTCTGGACGGACACAAGGAACATCTCACTCTCAGACAGCACAGTGCTGCTGCAGGGAAGAAGTCACCCTCCCGCCTACCCCAGCAGCTGACAGAAGTTGATTTTTACCTATATTTTTTCAATCCCCGTCGGCTGAGAAGTGGTAAGGGATGTGGTCTAACCAAGGGGCGTGTCTTTGTGGGGCCTGGGGAAGGGATTTTTAAGTCCGTTTTTTTAGGGTGGCCTGAATGGCCACCCTACCTGCCCCCTTAACTGTGACCTCCACAGCACTCCGCTCCCTTAACAGTGTAATCCACAGCACCCTGCCCCTATAAAAAAGGAAATCTGTCACCAGGATAATCGCTATTGAAGCTACGCCATAGCCTAATAGCAATTAGTACCTTATTGATACATATGTGCCTTTGTTTCAGCAATAGATGTTTCTATCTTCTGAAAATCCTGTTTATTTGGTATGAGCCAGTAATGTGCCCAGTGAGGTGTCATTTTAGCAGGAAGGAGCCCAGGCACGCCCTCATGCTGGGATCAGGGAAAAGGGGGGCAGAGTTATAGCTTGAATGTGATGTAGGAGGGGTAGGTGGACACATTGTGACAGAAGGCGTGCCTGGGCTCCTTCCTGCAAGAATGATGCCCCTCTGGGCACCTTACCGGCTGTCAGATGCACCAGAGAGACCTCCAAAGTAACATTCAACTGAAAGTGAGACAAGAGAATTACAAACATCCCACAAAACTTATCCATCTCTCAATAAAACATGCAAGCTAGTTCGAATGAATCATCAAGAGAAACTTGTCTTACTTGGTTGACTTGCCTTGTAGGGTTCTATTTTGGGTGCTCTTTATCATTAGGGAAACAAAAAAAATATGCATAAGTGTTGTATGCCAGGCAGCAGTACTCTTGGTTTCTAGGAAGAGTATATTGCAAATCGCATATCTTAATTCAGTTGGCATATCTAAAAAAAGCTGATTGCCAGAGATCCTTGGATGTTGGACCCTCACCAATCAGATGCAAAAAGTCGAAAAAGCACTTTAAGATTTTAAGCAAATGGGTTTGAAGAAAGAAAAAATTGTTCACAGCACAACCAATTAGTCTGTTTAACAAGGGCTAATTATCCACGCTCAAAAAGTATGTTATATGTTTGGTATTGGAATTGGACAATCAGAACTGTTGCTATAGAGACTAATATCTTGCTAAAATAGATATTTGTGCTCTGCTAAATATCTGTACTTTATCCATAACAAAGCATAGCTTATTTCTGGAATATAATTTTCAAGGAAACTGTCCATATCATGATGAGCAGTCACATCTAAGAATAGTCTACATGTGTCAGGTTCTGTTACCCCAAGCTCAATGTAAGGCCTTATGCATGACATGACCGTGTCTGTGTAGCAATCTACAGATGGTAGGTCCACAAAGTATGGTTGTAGTCCATGTGCCGTTCGCATTATTTTTTTTTTGCACACCCATTGACTTCAATGTATCCGTGATATGTATTTTGCAGACATGTTCTTTTCTTATCCACAAAATGCATACTGTGGACTCATTGAAGTCACTAGGTCCACAAAAAATGTGAATGCGACACGGACTGCATCCATATTTTGCAGGTCCGCCATCTGCAGGCTGCAAAATGGATATGGTCGTGTACATGGGGCCTAACCATGACATTGTAACTCTGTTGTACATGCTCTCGTTTTACATGGCAAAATTTATGTATACAGGTATATAACACATGGAATTCCAAGGTCAGAAAGGCAGCCTTTATAGTGCTATATGGAATTATCATTTGTTCAGTGCAATTCTCTTTATGGACTAAAATGCTACTTAAATGTTATCCTGTCTCCACCTGATTCTTCATTAAAACTGTCACTTGTACTAGAATCCTACTTCCAGCACACTTTCCTCACCCTGGTCTGAAGTTGGCCATACACATAAGTCTAAAGTTAAAGGGGCTCTGCTCGATTCAAGTGAACGGAGCTTAGCCGCGCCCAGGCCAGTTGATACTAGTTGTGATGTCACTGGGCCAGCGGTAAACGGTGAGAAGGCCGCAGCGCTTCCTGAGGATAGATCATCAGACTTTTTAACTGCAGAACCCCTTTAATCAAAATGGACAGTTTCAACCAAAACAATCATTCATCGGTTGAAACTTAGCAAGAATCGTTTTAGACCGATGACAGACCATTATCATTTGAAAAGATGGTAGCCAATTTTCGGCCCATAGTTAAAGGAAAGAGCTTACATTCCAAGAAAGATTGTTTCACTGAAAGAAAATTCCTAAAAATATTTTTTTAGCCGTCCATCACCTGGCTTCACTGAACATGTATGAATGGTTAGAACAACTGAAACACCCAATAGTGACTAAAAATGTGAATGGCTGTGTCTGCAATATGATTGTTCACCAGATGAATGTTTGCTCAACTGCTGTTCAACCATCAACCAACTTCTATCTAATATGTATGGTCACGGTCTGTGTGTTATCTTTTTACCTGGGTGATGTAGTGTAGGAAGCGTGTCACTCATCCAGCAGCAGATTCTTCTTCCTTGTCATTCCTATTCCTATCAGCTATGGTGTGTTCTGAAAAGAGAAGGAGAAAATAAGGTAATAAAACAGCAGTTTTCTTTAGATTGGTATGTTATATTTAGTGATGATTGAAGCATTCAAAAATTTAATTTGGCTTCTTCACTGAATTTTACAAATTACTTTGTCGCAAAGCTCATTTCTTTGTAAGTAGTGGTTGCAATGACAGGGACCGACGATTGCACCGCTCCCCATCATTGTACCCCTCAGATGCCGCGTTCATAGCTGATTGCGGCATCTGACAGTTATAACACAGTGTAACATTAAATCATACTTACCTCATCAATTTGCTTGCGATGGGCCGGTTAGTGCCATCTTGATTGAAGATCTTGCGCAAAATCTCACATGGCCCGTGATGATGTCATCACGTCGGCCGGTGTGGTGACATCATATGTCACCACGCACGGGATTTAGCAACAAGATCTTCAATCAAGGTAGCGGCGACCAGCCCTTTGCAAGAAAATGCATGAGGCAAGTATGATTTTTTTTTTGTTTTTTTACTGCTATTCTGGTCCAATCGATCCGCTACCACGAAACACAAGGAAATTTGGCTTTGCGACGAATCGAATCTTCCCTGAAATTCAAAACATAACTAGAGCTCAACTCTAGTTACATGCATAAACACAGCTGGTATGAAACCACTACATCGTTTACCAATGCTTCAGTCTCCTTATTGCAATTTACTATACTGTAACTTCCTTGTCTCTAGTTACAGCCAACTTACCATTTACAACAGCTTATTTGAAGGAAACCTCACGCCTTGGGTATGCAATTTCAACTGCCCACGGTATCTGATTCATGCACTTATGCACTTTTAATTTTATTCCCGCTGTATGGAAATTAGTCTGTTCAAGCCATAGAGGCCTGTGTTTTACTCCTTGAAGTCAACGTTTTCCAACCTGTCCCCACCTCCTGCATATTGATTGACGTTCTCTCAGGCAGGGAACATTATCCCCAGGTCTCTTTAGATCCCATGCAGGCTCTGACAATCATGCTGTAGGAGGCGGCGGTCGGGGAAACCTTGACTCGGAGGAGTAAAAGACGGGCCTTCTTGACTTGAACAGACTAATTTCCATACAGTTGGAAGAAGATAAAAGTGCATTTTTAGCACACTAGTTAGAATACCACAAGGGGAACTAATCCCAGAGCCCCATAAGGGCATGAATAAGGATCTGTGGGCAGCTAAAATTGCATATCCGAGATGTCAGGTTCCCTTTAAAACCTCTATTGTGAAGTCTTTTGTAACATGTATTTCAGAACTATCAAGATGAGATCATAAAGTTCACTCACTGAGTCAATTTATCTATATGACTCACAGTAAACACCAGAAGCAAAGGGAATGTTGTTTTCCTGATTTGAACACTGAAAATGATTTATCTATTAATATGGAAAATAATGAATGAGATTTCAATGTGATTCTTAAAGGGAATCTGTCACTATGAAATGTTAAACCAGACGCAATGGTTTTTAGTACTAGTTCAGTTAAATGTAATTATAATTTCACTTAGCCATCCATTGTTTTATTCTGGAATAATTACTTTTAATTTTAATCCATATGCAAATGAGTAGTTAGGGGCCCCGAGGACAGACCCAGGCCACTTTATGCACGCTTGCTCCTCCTGCTTCCTCTGGCAAACCCTCCCTCTTCTTTTCTTTTAAATGATCTTTTTATTAAAAAAAAAAACAATATGGACAGAGGCATATCAATACGAAAGTCATATTAGGTGATACATTTTTCTATAACATTATACACTGTTTGTTTCCAGGGGTTACAACCACCCTACAACTAGGGTTGGGTGATATCAAAAATGTTCCCATGATAATGATATTAAGAAATGTATCGTGATAACAATATACTGTATATAGCGATAAATACCCATTTCGAAAAAAAAAAACTTGGGGCCACAAGGAGATATTATACAGTATGGGGACTACAAGGAGGCATTATACTATATGGGGGCCACAAGAAGAGATTACACTGTATGGGGGCCACAAGGAGATATTATACTGTATGGGGGCCACAAAGAGAGATTATACTGTATGGGGACTACAAGGAAACATTATACTGTATGGGGGCCACAAGGAGAGATTATACTGTATGGGGACTACAAGGAGACATTATACTGTATGGGGGCCACAAGGAGAGATTATACTATATGGGGGCCACAAGGAGATATTATACTGTATGGGGACTACAAGGAGACATTATACTGTATGGGGGCCACAAGGAGAGATTATACTGTATAGGGGGCACAAGGAGATATTATACTGTATGGGGGCCACAAGGAGATATTATACTGTATGGGGGCACAAGGAGACATTATATACTGCATTGGCTGGTCACTGGGTAGGTAATGGGCCACAAGGAGACATTATATACTGCATGGGCAGGCAGTGGGCACAAGGAGACATTATATACTGTATGGGCAGGCAGCAGGGCACAAGGAGACATTATATACTGTATGGGCAGGCAGCGGGGCACAAGGAGACATATTCTATATGGGCAGGCAGCGGGGCACAAGGAGACATTATATACTGTATGGGCAGGCAGCGGGGCACAAGGAGACATTATATACTGTATGGGCAGGCAACAGGGCACAAGCAGACATATACTGTATGGGCAGGCAGCGGGGCACAAGGAGACATATTCTATATGGGCAGGCATCGGGGCACAAGGAGACATTATATACTGTATGGGCAGGCAGCGGGGCACAAGGAGACATATTCTATATGGGCAGGCAGCAGGGCACAAGGAGACATTATATTCTGAATGGGCTGACAGCGGGGCACAAGGAGACATTATATACTGTATGTGCTGGCTGGTGGTCAGGCAGCGGGGCACAAGGGGACATTATATACTGTATGGACTGGCCACTGGGCAGACAGCGGGGCACAAGGAGACATTATATACTGTATGGGCTGGTCGCTGTGCAGGCAGCGGGGCACAAGGAGACATTAATAACTATATGGGATGGCCGCTAGGCAGACAGAGGGTCACAAGGAGACATTACACACTGTATGGGCTGGCTGGGCAGGCAGTGGGCCACAGGGAGACATTATATACTGTATGGGCTGGCCGCTCGGCAGGCAGTAGACTACACGAGTCACTATACTGCATGGGGCCACCAGGAGACATTGTACTGTCTGGACTCAGGAAGTATACTGTAAGGGGGCCATAAGGTGACATTATACTGTATGGAACAACAGGTTGTAACTCCCCCCATCAGTATAATAATGGCCCACATACAGTAATGTCTTCTTGCTGCTCCTGTATGGGGGCAACAGGGAGACATTATACTGTATGAGGCTATTATACTGATGGGACTTATGATGACCTGTATATTATTCCCTAATGCCTGCTATGAGAGATCAAGTGCCATCACCATGTGCAGTGCAGCTTGCAAGCAGGGCCAGGGCTGTAGAAGACATAGACAGACAGTATAACCTTTATTTATGACACCCGGGCCGTTAGGGACTCTCACTCCTCTTCTCCCATCTTGGCTTGAACATGGACTGCTGACTGACTTTGCGCGCCTCACTCCTGTGCTCGGCCTGTGGGCGGAGACTTGAATATGGAAGTGAGGAGGAGCTGGGGGCAGCCGCTGCAGGAGCTAATATGTTATTTAGGGTACGCATATGCATGATGTAGGGGCTGGCTGACACAGATTTAGGAGCGGTCAGCCCGCATATGAATGCTCCTATGATGTCACAAAATACCACGGTTATTCGCCATATTGCTGTTTTTTAATACCGTGGTATATCCCTTGACACTAGTTTACCGCTAAACCCAACCTACAACCCAGCAGCAGTGGCCGTGTTTGAACACTATAGGAAAAGGCTCAGCCCTCTGGTGACCAAGACTGCGGGCCTACACATAGTGTGCAAGCCTGGCTACCGCTGCTGAATTGCAGGGTGGTCCTAAACCCTGGACACAAGCATTGTATAATAATGTAATGAAAACGTGAATCAAGCCAGCAAATAAGGCAATATGGACAATCACAATACATTAGTAAGTGCCTTGTATTATCTTTGTCTACATGATAAATGCAATTTGCTGACATGAAATGACCCCTTTAAATAACTTTGAGAAGACAGAAGCTGCCAGCAGAACAGAGTCAGCACCAGGGTTGACTCCTTGGTAGTGAAATAGTAGATGCTATCTTTTGGGCTAATGTACATATAAGTAGTACAGTTCCATGCAATCTTCAAGTTGTATAAAGCTGTATTATTGCACTTACAAACTTCTTTGTGGTATGCATTGCTGTACATTGTTATGCCTCTGATTTCATTTGAAGGCATGAACAAGTTTTTTTCCTGTCAGCGTTCTAATGAATCCTACAGGACAAATGTGTAGCATGCTCTATTGGATCCCATATTAACTCTGATTGCCAAGGATGTATCTCATACATCCTTGCATGGAGGAGCTTCAGCAGCCAAGGACGTATAACATATGACCGTAATACAAATGGCTCAGGCTTCTTAGGTTATATAGCAACTTGATATATGTCTTAAAGCTAAGAATCTAATAACGCCAGAAATGGAGCTCAGCAAAGTGGGAACTGCAGACACCTACAGCTCTCACACCTACAACAATTTCTAAAAGTTCTATCTCTGACTGTATCAGAACTAGCAATGCAAACTGTGTTATGTTTTAAAGCTTACATTCTTAGCTTTAAAACAAAACATGGCTGCTATCTAGTTTCAAATAGAATAAGTTGAAGTATCCTCCTTCAGCCATCTATGATCTCAGCCAGCGTGGAGGAAGAGAGCAGTGTGGGATATTGTTATGGGCTATATGGAGAGGAAGAGGGGTAAAATATACTTATACATATTGTAGCTCCCCCATCAATCATATACATGTTCTCTGATTGTGATACATGGGTGTTTTGTTTTTCAGAAAAGAAGTGAGTAATTGCCCCTTCATATCTAATTAGGATGTTTATTGATACCACAAGCAAGAAATATACCTGCATTTGCATCATAACAGAGCAAATAACTCACCCAAACACTTGCACCACAAACTCACAAACAGTTTACATTTTACACTGTCCCTATCATGTCCAAACACAATCTTTTGGGTAAAATACTGTATTCTGACCACTTCTCTAGCGATACCTGTTACATGGTACAGTAACAGTGATTACCACTAGAGACGATATCTGTCAATTAGTAAATACATTTTACTTACTGTCTCTATAAACAATATTTTTTAATCAGTTGCACAATAAAAAAACTGCAAGACCACTTTTCATTTGGGTGCAATACAGATGCTTTTTTTTGCGCACATAATATGGATGCATCACTGGATCCCAAGAGTTTTCGTTCAGGTGTGGGACAGGAGCAATAAAGTCTAAATTTGCTTACCAAAATACATCTTTCCTTGAGTCCAAAGGCAACACATACAAAGGGTTAATGTCTTGCTCCTCCAGTCTAGGACAGAAGATAAATAATTAGTAAATCAGACTATTTAACCCCCCTATAAAGGAGTGCACCACCACTAGGCAGACATGTTTTTTCCAAGCAATTTCTTTTTCAGGGAGAGATATATGTGCTGCCTTTGGACTCAAGGAAAGATACATTTTGTTAAGCAAATTTAGAATTTTCATATCGTCCTTCGGGCATGCACACACAAAGGGATCTGAAAAGAAGTATTAAACAAGGGAGGGGGGGGGAGAAATCGCAGCCTTAATAATCACTTGTCTGTCAAAGGCTGAATCGCAAGCACCAGATACAACCAAATTATATTGTTTTGTAAAGATGCATGGAGAGGACCATATAGCAGCCTTGCATATTTGATCCAATGCCTTTTTTTCCCCCTCTTTTCTCTGCCCAAGCGACTAAGTAGACTGAGTTGAATGTGCTGTAATTCCACCTGGTAACTGGCGTACTTGAAATTTTGAAGCAGACTTTAAAAGTAGGCTTGCTGGCTTTTATACTTCTCTATAAACAGCTGGTCAGACGACCTGAAGGACCCTGGTTCTCCAATGACCAGTAAATGAAGCTAGTCTTGTTCAGCTGATTGAGGATTCTGATAGAGAATTTCTTAACTTGCATTTATGTCAGATGAGAGCTTTGGTAGGATAAAGGGCATCAACCTTAAAATCAAGTCTTCTTGATGTACTTTTAGATATGGTCCATGATAAAGCTTGCAAAGTCTGACATCTTCTTGGATGATGCAATTGCCAACAGAAATAAAACCTTCCAAGATACAAACCTTAGTGGTACTTCTGTAAGAGGGCCAAATAGAGATTCAACCAGGGTCTTGAGGAGAACAGCCCGATCCCAGGCTGGTATAGGAGGCTTAACCAATTAATTTAAATTGAATAAAGAACGTTAAAAAATGCATGAATGCACGAAGGTTCCATATGTACAGGCAGTGGCAGCCTTGAAATACACTCTTACAGTGTTAGGTTTTAACCCAAACTGGAAACCTTCCTGTCTTTTTTAAGACTTCAGATAGATCAGAATTCTGCAAAGTTTTCACCACCACATCTTACAAGCCCTTCTTCAGTCCAGAACCATCAGATTGCAGGCTGCAAGCTGAAACATCTCCGATGTGGATGCTGTAGGCATGCTTAAACCAGAAGATTTGGCTGGACTGTATTTGCAATAATTTCCGCTGGCAAGTTGTAGCCAGTGAGGGAATCATGCCCTCCTGGCCAGATGAGCACTATGGCTATGGCTGAGACTTTCGTCTCATTTTCTTGAGCACTCAGGATATAAGGGGAAATGGAGGAAAATTTGGATGAAAAACTCCTTCCCAACTAAAATACAGGCCATCTATTCTTTCTGGTGTATCTGCTGGATTTAGGGAGCAGAACTCCTTGAGCTTTGTATTGGAGGCTGCCCCCATTGCATCTAAATGAGGGTACACAATCTGCACACAATCTATTAAAAATACAGTCACTGAGACTTCAACTGTGACCTACTTAACAGATCCGCCTGAACATTCAGAATACCTTGAATGTGGATGGCTGTCTACAGTTTGACATTCTACTGCCCAAGTCATAATTTGACTGTATTGACTGTTCCGTATATCAGAGGTAGTCCTGTGCCAACTGTTGATATAGCACATGATGGAGATATTATCTGTTTGCTCCACCACTGAATGATTCTTGATCCTGCCCTAAATGAAGAGCTAGATATATTGCTCACAGGTCTCTGATATTGGATCACAGATACATCTCTTGAGGAGACAAACTCCCCTGAACTCAAACAATGTGGAAGTGTACTTCCTGACCAGAGTTATTGGAATGGCCAGAAAAATCTACCATGTTCAATATTTCTCATACGAAGCCATCAAGACAGGTCTTCCCGAGTTTCTGGCTTGATCATCTTGATCACGAACCAGACTTGATAAACATTGGTTTCTTCCTGAAGCAATGCTGGTTTGCAATTTACACTAATACCCATGTTACGGCTTCTATCGTAGAGGTCAGCAAAGTATAAGTTTGTAGCCTGGCCTGATCTGATAGCGATCTTGACTAGCGACAGGAGTGGCGGCTGCAGGGGAGGAACTGGACAGATTCTCCATCCAATTCACAATGCTTTAGCCTACTGCATCAGAAGTGTCTTCAAAATCAGAATTATGAACTTCAAACAAAACGAAAACAAGCTGCATACCAAAGAAAGACCACTAAATATTGATATGTTACAAAGGTTTATTAAAATATACTGTAATTCAGTGTATAATTCGGTGTTAATTCTTCAAGAACACAGAAAATTTGAAGATCCATAAAAATGCCATATACTTTGCTAAAGAATGTAATGTCAAAAACATAGCAGAATAGATACAAAAGCTGTAACAAAATAGCTTGTATTGTATTAAGTAATTTCCAGGGACACTTTGCTCCTGAGCTGATGTATTGAAGCCTATGATGCATGATATTGCACTATAGCACTACATAGACTATCTTGAAATGGTGACTGAAATTGAGTATATCTTTTTTTTCTCAAATCTATTTTTATTGAACAAACTACTTTATCACAACAAGAAAAAGGAAAAAAATACTCACAATGCATACTATGAAGCAAGAGTAATATACAATGGTATGGGTGATATTCCACTGATCTACTAGAGAACAAAAAAAAATATTAAGAGCTAATGAAATTCATAGATTGGTGGATACCCATTAAACAATGTTACAAAATAAAAAAATAAGATTTGTACTGTTCATGAATGTAAACTGAAGTTCAAAGCAGTGTATGCAGACAAGTTAATTTTAAGAAGAGTATAAAAGTAATTACATGGAGAGAAATAAAACCAAAATATGAACGTAAGAATAAAGCAGTGGTCATGACTGCTATGGAGCACAGCATGGAGCACTGAAGCATCTCTTACAAATTCCAATCGGTGTCTTGGAGATTTGCTTTTTGTCACTTCCCTGCGTCTTTCAGGATCTAAAGAGCTGGCACAGGCAATGTTATTTTATTCAGGTCCACCAATTATACAGAGCAAGGGGTTAACTATAAAAAGTTATGCTATATATCAGTTTTAAAAGCTCTTGGGTAGAGACTTCTTTCTAGATTGCATTACAGAAAACTTGTTCATAAGTTCAAAGTTTACAACTATAATACTCTCTTTATTATTTGAGCAAGAGTAGAAATAACAGACCTGATAATTTGTGTTGGACGAATTGAAGCCAAACAAATAGACTTCGATACAAATTCAGGAAAAATTAGATTTGCTGCAAAGCTGAATTTCCTCGTGCTTTGTGGTAACTAATCTATTTTTCCTGAAATGGCTGTAAAAAAATTGATTGAAGATACCGTTGTACCGATGGCTGTACTCATCTTCCCTGGTCTTCATCAGGGTCCCACTGTGTACTGTGTCCTGACCATGCACAGCTTCAGGATGTAGTGCATGTAAGCATCATCAAGTCACAGTACACAGCCAGGTAAGTTTATATTTTTTATTTGTAACATATGATCTAAGGTCTGATGGGGGTGCAATCTGAGGCAAATGGGGGCTCTGGGGTCCGATCTGAGGCTGATTGGGTCTGGGTTCTGATTTGAGGCTGATTGGGTCTGATCTGAAGCCAATTGGGGAACTGATCTGAGTCTGATGGGGGCTGGGAGGACTAATCAGGGCTTTTCTGAGGCTAATGAGGCTGGGGGGGTCTGATCTGAGGCTGATGTAGGCTGGGGTCTGATAGGAGGCTTATCTGAGGCTGATGGAGGTTGGGGAGTGTGACCTGAGGCTGATGGAGCTTGGGGATCTGATTTTGGGGATTGATATAAGGTCTGATAAAAAAAAGGCATCTGATTTGGGTGTCAGCTCTGAGGTCTGATAGAAAAAAAATATTTTCTTATTTTCCCCCTTCAAATTTTAGGAGTGTCTTATTGTATGGTGCATCTTATAGTCTGAAAAATATGGTAGTTCTTTTTACCCCCTAATTTTTTTTTATTTTTCGGCTTGAGCTCCGACTGGACATTCTTAGGGTTTTGAGGGGTTATGTTATTATGTTTGGAAATAATTGTTTATTGACACTATCTATATAAATTTGGATATTATTATTTATTTTTATAGTTTTGTATTATTGATGAAATGTAATTAAAAAAAGAATAATTAAAAAAAGGTTTTAGATGTTCCCCTTCTCAAGAATGAACTAGCACCATGTAAAAGGGCATGAAAATGTATCATCAATCCACAGGATCAGTGCTATAAAGAATTGCTTGCACCTTGTTACTGAAGAGCTGCAGCAATTATAAATATTGTCATCAGGTCAAAGTTGATTATGTTTAGCTCTGAATAATTTTTAAATAAATTTATAAATATTTAACCATTTAAGGAATTTTGCAGTCTTTATGTGAAAATGTTTAGTTGTAGTAAGATACATCACTTATCGATGTAGCCAAAATGTCTCTGTAAGCCAGTTTTACATCCAGGCATGTGACCTTGCTTCTGGTGTTCATCTCATGCTTGTGTGACAGCCTGTATTCTGAACAGGTCTCCTCTCACCCTCCCTGTAGTACAGGATGCAACATAGCACATGCCTCTCATATCATAGCAGCCAATATCCTGGTAAATGAATGGAATTGAGTTTCTTATGCTGGGCAGTAAATAATAATAATAATAATAATTGCTCCAGCTCTAGGAGAATCAACTATTCAACATTTAGACAGATTCATTTACTTATGTTAGGTACTATTAACCCTCTTCTGACTTGGCGTTTCTCCGTTTTCGTTTTTCAATCCCTGTCTTCCCAGCGTCATAAAAGTTGTACTTTATAAAGCCACCAATTAATATTACATAGGATGTAGTGGGAGGCATAAAAAAAGTCCAAATAGGGTGGAATTGAGAAAAAAATGCAATTCTGCCACAGTTTTTATATTTTTTATTTTAGAGCGGTAAAACTAACTTGTGGTCTTCATTCTCCAGGTCAGTATGAATCCGACAATACCACATATGTATAGTGTATTTTTCCTTGTGTTTTAATACTAAAAAAAAAAATATAAACTTTGGAAAAAAAAATTTTTTTTCTTTTCATAGCCATATTTTGACCTCCATAACTTTTTTTTATAGTTATGTCTACGGAGATATATGACAATCTGTCGTTTTTGCTAATAACATTTAGATCTCTTTTTATTCAATTTTAATTGAAGATAAAGTGATTAAAAAACAATGACTTAGCCATTTATTTATTTTTTTGTTACGCCATTCATATTATGGGCTAATTTGTTTTATTTTTTTAATAGTGCTGGCCTTTTCATACACAGCGATGCCCATGATATTTTGATTCTTTTTTTTATTAATTTTTTTTTCAAACCTTTTTCTTTTTTTTCTTTTTTTTACTTTTGGTTAGGTCCCCAAGTGGGCCAAAACTTGCAATCATTAGATTGCAACTTGTACAGAATAATGGAAAATGGTCTAGTACAGAAATTACTATATCCCAGTACAGTGCTGCTACCTGCTGACCTGAACTGGGATATAGTACAGGCTCCGGCTGTACAGGTGCCTTCTCTGATCTCCACCAGGGAAAGAGAGCCTGACCTGGAAGCGCGCGCTTTTTCACATTTGACCATGGCATCTGAGGAGTTAAATTTCCACCGATCGGGGACATTAGCTGCGGGTGCCTGCTGTATGAAACAGCAGGCACCCGGGGGCTATGTTGCTCGATCCGCAACCTTTAGATAATCAAAATCTGTCTTGTTTTGCATTTTTTTATCCTGCAGCTGCTTTTCTCAGCCTGTGGGTTGGTCACCTTGTCTGTGTTTTTGCTTGCTGTGAAAAGAAAATCTCTTCAATTATAGACTGTTACTGTGCTCATCCTTTCACACAAGGTTTATAGAAGAAAGAAAATGTGTTATGTGATATAAAGCACTGCTTCACAAAAGTGGCGTTTTGGACCGTCAGATCTTGCAACAGTCTTTTCAGTTATGTTTCATTCGAATCGGCTATTACAAAATGAGTGACGAGAGAGCAGGGTAGATTCTGTACATGTAGAGGAATGTGAAGAATGTTCTGCTAAAGACCAGCATGAAAATGAAACATAGAGATCAATGAAAAACAAAAGATGTGTAGACTTCTTAACTGAGCAAACCAAAAATACATCTCCAACATGTAAATGTATTTTGTTTATACATTGCTAAAAAAGAAAAAATATGTATATACTCTAATTAGAGATAAGCAAATCTATTTGCAGATTCATAGACTCGTTACAAATCTTAGATTTTTTTAGGCACTAAATTGAAACCCTGATCTTTTCTGCTTCGATTCGGACAATTCTTGTAAAACTGCGTCCAGCACCATTTTATTGATCTATTGTCAGTGTGCAAAGGCACCAGAGAGGAAGAAGGCCTGACACATGACTCAGACAGGAACTGGGGGTGGGCTTTCCCTGATTGGCTCAGAGGCTGACAAGCAGCCTCTATTAGCCAATCATGGTGGACTGAAGAAGGAAGGTGCCTGTAAACAGCTACAGAATTGTCATTGTGTGCTTAGTTTTTGACCAGAGAGGAACATCTCTGCAGGAGGGCAATTAATCATTTAGTGAGCAATTATCTAGTGCTAGGGGATAGATTAGGGCTAGTAGTGAAAAGGAGAAAAATTGGGTAGTGGGTATTTTAGCAGGGATTTAGGGACAAGAGCTGCCTAGCTGGGCAGTGAAGAGCTGGGGCTTGCTGGCTCTTGCAGTACACCCTATAGTAGCCACAGTTTATATAAGTGAGCGCACATAAGCAATCGATAGTGTTCTGTCACCACCAGGTTGGAGAAAATTACAGTCAGTTGCACTTGCGACTAGGCACTAACCGCAGTTTGTGGCGGTAACAATAAAGGTACAGCAACACCTGACGCTGCATCAGACCATTTTTATTTTCTCATTACCATTATTTAAGGGGTGGGTGCAGCACCAGTCCACATAAGTGAGTGCACATAATCAATCGATAGTGTGCTGTCACAACAAGGCAGAAGGATATTGCAGTCAGTTGCGGCCAAGCACTATCCGCAATTTGTGGCGGCAACTATAAAAGTAGATAGTTATTTTTTTCTTTTTCAAATAACACAATGTGTGTTTAAACTGCCTCCAATAAGGGACACTTGTTGGAAATAGGAAAGAGCATGAAACGTGCTATGGCATGATGTGTTTTTAAACACGCCGCTTTTTAACGCCTTTAAACATGCCTTTATTCAAAGCTTATGTGTGTCAGTGTCACTTTGGCATGATTTTCTACAGTTGTTATTCATCCCAAAGCTTAGGGAGGGGGGATTGGGCTAGGGAAAAGGAAAAAAATATTTATCAAATTAGGGAAACGAGATAGAAGCTTTTCATGAGAAATCAGCATGTTAGAAGACCAGAGGGGGTTAGATACCAATTTCCAGGGAAATTGGAGCAACTTTGGTTCATAACGAATAGATTCGGACCCAAACCAAACCTTTTGAAAAATTCAACGAATCTGAAACAAATCGAATCTTTGAAGATTCACTCATCTCCAACTCTAATACTATAATATAATAGTCGTGCCAGTCATTTTACAAACAGTTACCTATAGGTCAAGCCAATCCCACTTATATGCTCACAATAAATGTTCTTCTTCAGGTATTTAAAGCATTTCTGAATATAAAGAAGAGCTAGGAGAATCAAGATTTGATCAGAATGTAGCTTACTTGCCGTGTTACTAGTGCATTACAAACAGCATCATACATATCAAAGGCATCTTTCTATAAATACTCCAGGGTCGATGAGCACTGGTTAGTCATCCATGTGCATGCAGTGAGCAGCACACAAAATAGCAGCAGTTGGTAAATCTTATTATACTGAAGTTCTTGCTTTGGTTATTTATTTTTATTTTTTTCTTGCATGTGACTGATTCCACTCCGGGGGCTAAAACAGTTTTTACATTTTATTTTTGAAGTCTTATAAGTTTACAGCAGTACTGTGTCTGCTACATTTAAATGTACCAGATATTTCAGCATATGAATAGTTTAGCTTGGAAAATTGCTTGTAGATATGCTTTCTGCTTATTTTATCGTTGTTTACCTTCAAACCTCATATTGCCTACAGACCCATCCTCCCTAATTTTATTTACTGTCCTTTTTTTCTAGTTTGTGTTGTAATATTTTTTAAATACAGTATAGAGAATAGAAAATGATTTTAGAAAATATGAATTCAAATCTAAATAAGAAAATAACAAAAGCCATATATCCTTGACTCAAGCATTATTTTTTAATGTTATAAAAATATTTAAAAAGATTGAGATGAGAAATACAAACAAGGGATTTCTAATGTACTTAAAATAATAAATCTGCAACTATGGGGAACCAGTCCTTCTTTGTGTCTTTTGTATATCTTGCTGTCATCAAACAAATGTTAAAGGAAATGTCTCATCAAAAAATTACCTATTGTGGAAGGGGTGTATACCCTAAAACGCGTCTGGTTCTGTTGGGACAGTGAGCCGTTTCCCATTTACCAGGATTTACCTACAAGAGATATCTATATTCTTGAGGATTATTCTCTTATGGATTATTCGCATTGTCTCGAATTGGGTCCGATCCTCTTAGAAGAGGCAGGATCGCAGGAAGCGTCTGACACCACACCGCTGCCATGGCCGAGGAGTCACGTGAGACGTCACGTTAGAGACTCCATACCACATGGGACGCCGCGTAGGGTAAGAACGGCAGGAGGATCGAGCGGAAGATCCAGCAGGCGACTGAATGTGGTAAGGGATATCCTTCACGATTACTATTACCTGGCTATTCAATTGAGCCAGCGGGACAGATCCTGGACATTGTGTGGTGCTATTACTGCCGTGAACACTGAGTCCTTCCATCCGGCTTGGATGAAGCCTTCTGTTGGGCTGGAGATAAAGACTGCCATTTTGAGATCAGTGACATCTTTTGCGATTGTTTACAAGTAAAGTTGCATTGAGATTTTTTGCGATTGTTTGCAAGCAGAGTTGCATTGGGATCCATTTCATCCATCTGAGGTCCAGATTTATTGAATATATTGTTATATTATATGTATGTTTTTACTACTTTTATGTCATTTTACTAATTGGCTCATCATATTAAATATTTGATTTATTCATCTAGTACTTGCTGCCATTTTCCTAAATTTGGAGTGCCCCTCATTTTCTATTGTTAAATCATGTTTTTAGGTTAAATATTTTATTTAATTTTTGGGGAGTTTTTGAGTTTTTTCTATTTAAACATGTATATAAGCCTTCAATTTTCACACTTGCCACTAGGTCTAATAATAGGTCCTGATTTCTAGTTCTGTACAGGTAACCTTTCATTAACTATTATCATTATCACTATAGACAGAATTACAATGACAAGTAACACCTTATCAGCTTCCTCCTGGGTTCATAGAGCATGACTTGAAAACTCACCCATATGTGTCAATGAGGTCAGCTCATGTCCATGTGTCTATGGCCCATGTAGCTGCTCTCAAAAGAAACATATTTAGGCCTAGTGTACAGTGTGAAAATTGTAAGATTATATAAAAAAAATATAATGCAGATATTGATGTGGAAAATAAATAAAAAATTACCCCAAGAATTCTAAAAAAAAATGTTTAACATAAAAATGTGATTTACACAATAGGACAATTTCTGATGACACATTCCCTTTAAGATGTAGGTACATAGCTGAGTCCTGACCATAGGTGTTAGCTCTTTTGTACTGCCCATACTATGGTGTAGCTACTGTTTTGTTTCCCCAATATACAAGTCTTGGTCCTACTCACTGGACTGGATATGAAATATTGCTTTTATGCAGTGCATATACAATGCTGCCCTTCAGATGAGGACTGGTTCAAAAGACATCTAAAAGAAGCAATTTATTTCAAAATGAAGAAACCAAACTTCAATAGGGGTGAAGAGGTGTTACCTCTATTGGCTGCCATTCCCAAAGCATGTTAATCCCACCAAAGAGCTTCAGTCATGCAAATTACACTCCAACTCCATGAGGTCCATGACCTCAAATTGATGATAACCTTAGCCAAGGCTCACTGGCCGCACCTCCAGAATGGTCCCGATGCTTTTGGCCACTTACCTGCAGAGACTGCTGGTGCAAGCACCAGCAGTCCACACAAGCAAGGACTGAAACGTGAACACCCATGCTGGAACCCGAACAAACCGCACAGGACACAGTACAGACAAGAAAGACAGGAACATGCAAACAGGCAGCTGCCTAAACCCCATGCAAAATGACACATGGCGGTCTCAGGAAGAGCTGCCCAAACAGGCAGACAAGACATAGAAAGGAAGAAGTCTGGACCCCAAAAGGATGGCACATGGTGGTCACAGACAAAACATGTAACAAACAAGCAGATGTCTGGACCCCATGTGGAACGACACATGTCGGTCCAAAGCAGAGCTGCACACACTGGCAGAAGAGTGGACCCCATGCAGAATGAAACATGGTGGTCACAGACCAGAACCGGAATCAAAGAGACATTTATGACTTACTAGGTGGCCTCACAGACAGGGCAGATGGAATAACCCAGGTCAGGTGCATAGCTCCTGAACCCAGCAAGGCTGGAGACAGACTGATTCCCAGGCTCACAGCTAAGAGGATATTATAACAGGGTGAGGAGGCCATCTGACCACCTACTAGACACACCCAGAAGGAACAGGGAAAGTTAACCCCAAATGAACCAGACACCAACACATAAAAGAGCATCCATAAACACAGGCACCATTCACACAAAAAGCTACAGCCAGCACGCATCACACAACCAGCCAGAGAGAAGCACCTTAGCTAGAAAACAGGGTGCATGCAGCCAGCCTACACAGCTATGTCTAAGGAACTACCTAGTTTTGGGCATAGGGAGACAGATACAAGCAACAGTTCACACAAAGGCTTCCTAAACTACAAATCACTCATGGTAACCAGCCTACACGGCATCCACCATAGCCAGTACGCCAGAGCAACCAATGTGAGCAAACACAGCAACCCTTGTCACAGTGAACCACGCTGTGGCAGGTATACCATGACCCTGATGAATTAGAACTTTCTCAGAAATACCTGTAGAAAAGGTATGTAAAAAGATTATTCTGGGACCCCAGTAAGAGGCAGACATATAGAAGTGAACTTGAATTAAACATTACTCCAAAAGTGGTACAACTATTGATGGTTACATAAAAGGCATGAAGATTATTGGATAAAGTCACAACTGGGTACAGGGCTTGTCAGTTAGGTAGCCGCTTAAAGGTGCAGAGCTTAGGCGTACAGGCTTAATGGTTACAGTTTCTACTAGATTATTGTCTTGGGTTTGTACACAATGTAATAGTTGCAGTCTGTGGTGAGCATCCAGAGTAAAGGTTACAGTCTCTAGAGGGAACACGGCATAATGAGCTCTCAGATCAACTCACAATAATGGAGGATGGCATGCAATAATAACATTCTCTTGTTAGAGCAGAATTCTCCATGGTATACCTCTGCCCAAAGGTGCAGGTTCTCTACAAGAAACAATTAGTGATGTCCCGAACTATTCGCCGGCGAACAGTTCACAGCGAACATGGCTTGTTCGCGTTCGCCGCGGCGGGCGAACATATGCGATGTTTGTCCGCCCCCTATACATCATCATTAAGCAAACTTTGACCCTGTACCTCACAGTCCGCAGACACATTCCAGCCAATCAGCAGCAGACCCTCCCTCCCAGACCCTCCCACCTCCTGGACAGCATCCATTTTAGATTTATTCGGAATCTGCTTTCTTAGTGAGAGGAGGGAGAGTGTAGCTGCTGCTGATCTAATAGGGAAAGCGTTAGCTAGGGCATTGTTCTGTGTCCACAGATGCATTGGCTGTAAGGACAGCGTCCTGACAGCACCCCAAAAAGCCATGGTACATCAATCTGCTTTATTTTTATTTTTATGTATATATATATATATATATATATTGCAGTTGCCTGGCTGCCCATGTGTGAGAGGCTGTAGGCTCAGTCACAGACAGTACTGTGTGCACACCATTCATACAGGGTGTGACAGAAAATACCTTGCAGATAAAAAAAGTCAATTTTTATTATTTATCTGTGATATAATCGCAGTTGCAAGCCAGTAAGTGACTGTGTGGCCCAGAGACAATACTGTGTGCACACCATTCATACAGGGTGTCACAATACCTTGCAGCTAAAAAAAATTCAATTTATTATTTTTCTGTGATATAATCCCAGTTGCAAGCCAGTGTGTGTCTGGCCCACAGACTGTACTGTGGCCACTGGCTAGGCCACCACTGATATCGTTACAGGGTGTCACAATACCTTGCAGCTAAAAAAAATTCAATTTATTATTTTTCTGTGATATAATCCCAGTTGCAAGCCAGTGTGTGTCTGGCCCACAGACTGTACTGTGGCCACTGGCTAGGCCACCACTGATATCGTTACAGGGTGTCACTCACAAATACCTTGCAGATAAAAAAAATTCAATTTATTATTTTTCTGTGATATAATCCCAGTTGCAAGCCAGTGTGTGTCTGGCCCACAGACTGTACTGTGGCCACTTGCTGCTAGGCCACCACTGATAACATTACAGGGTGTCACTCACAAATACCTTGCAGATAAAACAAATGTAATTTATTTTTATGTGATATAATCCCAGTTGTAAGCCAGTGTGTGTCTGGCCCACAGACTGTACTGTGGCCACTGGCTAGGCCACCACTCATACCGTTACAGGGTGTCACTCACAAATACTTTGCAGATAAAAAAAATTATATTTACTATTTTTCTGTGATATAATCCCAGTTGCAAGACAGTCTGTGTCTGGCCCACAGACTGTACTGTTGCCACTGGCTAGAAAATGGGACGTAACAGGGATTAAACTGATGAGAAGAGAACTACAGAAAATACCACTCATATCGGGTGTGACAGTAAATTGCACGGCGCAGACGCAGTGACCGTGGATTCAAACAATGGGGAGGGAGCCAGCGTTTTTTTAACCATCTCCCCGTTCGAAAAATCAATTCAATAAATTGACCCCAGATTGGGGACGTAAGAGGGATTAAACTGATGAGAAGAGAGAACTACAGAAAATACCACTCATATCGGGTGTGACAGTAAATTGCACGGCGCAGATGCAGCGACCGTGGATTCAAACAAAGGGGAGGGAGCCAGCGTTTTTTTAACCATCTCCCCATTCGAAAAACAAATTCAACATCATACCTGATCGTATACACACACTGGATGTTTTAAACCATGTTGTTCAATATATTTTAGGATTGTTAGTTGTTTTATGCCCTTTATGGATTAAAATCCAACTCTGCCTCAACTATGTAATTTTCCATGGGAGTTTTGCCATGGATCCCCCTCTGGCATGCCACAGTCCAGGTGTTAGTCCCCTTGAAACAACTTTTCCATCACTACTGTGGCTAGAAAGAATTCGCCTGCCTATTGAAGTCAATGGCGGTTCGCCCGTTCACGAATATTTGCAGAAAAATCGTGTTCGCCGTTCGCGAACGGAAAACTTTATGTTCGCAACATCTCTAGAAACAATATGGAACCACCTGCAATATATCCAGGGAAAATTCTAGGAAAGGCAATTCTCCAATTTGGCAGTCCCAAACTTGGGTGCAATCTGTAAAAGGTGAAGACAAGGAGGTTGGGATTTCCCCACCCCCACAGGATCTCGAGATCACAGGTTTTAGTTTGACATGCTGGTCAGAACCAATTCTATTTACAGAGCATTAGCTCCCATATGTCTTGCTTCGCTTGTTTCAGCTATACCTGACACTCTGTATGCTCATTAATCGCTTAATTGGAAGAATAATAATTAATCTAATACTCCCACTGACTTGAATTTTGATGTTAGCACTATTTTAATCTTGATTGATGTATTTGCTGTTATGATAAGGGCGAAAGTAGAATGAAGTGCATAAGCAATTTCATCTATTTTTATAACCAGTGGAATAAAGAACCTGTGCAGTGCTGGACCACTTCTAGTTGACACTATACATTCACTGCTCACTAAACATCAGCAACAATGACCACAAGGTTCACAGGGCTGCCCCATTCATAGTATAACTCAACCTTGCATGGAGTCCACGTAGAGTCCATGCACATTGACAGAGACTCATTTTTCCCATGTGCCCCCTGCTTACAGCACAAGCAATGTAAACATGACAATGCACCAATAACAAACGCGACATAGCAAATACAGTGAAACAAGTTTGCTTTAAGGGTCTATTCACGGATCCGCAAAACACGGACACCGGCAATATGCGTTCCGCATTTTGCGGACGGCACATCGCCAGCACTCTCATAGAAAATGCAATTGCGGACAAGAATAGGACAGCACATTCCGGCCCCATTGAAAATAAATAAATGGGTCTGCACCTGTTCCGTAAAATTGCAGTACGGATGCAGACCCATTTTGCGGACATGTGAATGGAACCTAAATGGCATTTGTCAGCAGATTTGTACCCATGAAACTGGCTGACCTGTTGCATGTGTGCTTGACAACTATAGGCATCTGTTTTGGTCCCATGTTCATATATGCCCGCAATACTAAGAAAAATGAAGTTTTAATATATGAAATTAAGCCTTTAGAAGCAATGAGGGCATTGTTGTTAAACCTAGAGGCCAGGTGCGTAACTACCATAGTGGCAGACCATGCGACTGCTATGGGGCTCAGGGCAAGAGGGGGCCCAGTTTTTTATCATCCCCTCTTCTACTGGGAGTGGAAACTTGGTCAGGACTCTACCCTCTAAAGCAGGGCTGGCCAACCTGCGGCTCTCCATCTGTTGTAAAACTACAATCCCCACCATGCCCTGCTGTAGGCTGATAGCTGTAGCTTGACTGGGCATGCTGGGAGTTCTAGTTTTGTAACAGCTGAAGAGCCACAGGTTGGCCATCCCTGCTCTAAAGGAACAACTTTAAGCAAATGAGGCAGTGGAAAAAATGGCCCAAGGGTCATTGAAAAGGGTTTAGGTGGAAACCCTTTTGTCCTGTGTGGGTGCCTTGGTTTGATCCTTGCTATGGGGCCCTTACTTCCACTGCTAGAGGCTCTGTTTTCTCTGCAACTGCCGTGCCCTCTGCACTTGTGTGTGTCATGGGAACACAACGAAATGGAGCAGAATGCATTCTGGTGCACTCCATTGCATTGAGTTCAGTTTTGTCCCCATTGACAATAAATAGGGGGAAAACTGAAGTGTTTTCCTCCGGTTTTGAGATCCTATGACGGATCTCAATACCAGAAAGGAAAATGCAGATATGAAAGTAGTCTTAACATATAGCAGGACATGGCCAGTCAAAAATAAAAGTAAGTAAGGACACATCTGTACCTCTATTTATTATAGACAGAGTAATACAGAAGGTGACATCTACATTACCCCGCCCCCTTAACAGTGACCTCCACAGCCCCCCACCCATTAACACTGACCCCCCACAGTGCCCTGCCTCCTTAAAATGGGACCTCCACAGCAGCCCAGACCCTTAACTTTGACCTTGACGGCAGCCTGCCCCTTTAACAGTGAGCTCCTACAGCAATCCACCCTGTTGACAGTGACCTCCACAGGAGTCTGCCCCCTTAACAGTAACCTCTACAGCACCCACCCCTTAACATTGACCATAGGTTACAGTCCCCTTAACTGTGACCTCCACCATTTCAGGCCCCCTTAACAGAGACCTCTACAGCGAATGCCCCTTTAACAGTGACTGCCACAGTACTCCGTTCCCTTAACAGTGACCTCCACTATACCCCACCCCTTAACAGTAACCTCCACCGCACTCTCTCATTTAACAGTGACCTCCACAGCGACTGGCCCTTTAACAGTTACCTCAACAGTACCCTGTCTCGTTAACAGTGATTTCCACAATAATTTGCCACCTTAGCAGTGACCTCCACAGAGTTTCGTTCCCTTAAAATCTTCACAATACCCCTCCCCCTTAACAGTGACCTCTACAGCACCCCACCCCTTAACACTGACATCCATAGCAGATTATCCCCTTAACTGTGAACTCCACTGTTCCCTGACCCCTTAATAGAGACTTCCACAGTGCCCACCCCTTTTTTTTTATTTAACTTTTTCTTTATTATTTTTTTTCCCCAAAAAAACAACACAATATACAAAAAGGAAAGGAGGAACATGATACATGTACAAATTCAACCTCAAATATATAGTCTTCATGGTGTACCTACTAATAGAATTCTGGCATACTACCTTAACTTGCCGGTCAATGCCGACCTATAAGAGGAACCCGAGGCAAATATGCACTACCTCCTTCCATACACACCAAACCCTACCCTATAAACCCCCCCCCCCCCACCCGTTCCCACCCTCCCAGGCAAGGTCACGGCTGTCGCGGGAGCGGTGGGCGACTTCCCCCACGATTCCGGTCTGTTTCTTATTTAACCCCAGTGTACTATAGAACGTACCATTCTGCAAGTTTATTTCCACCCGGTGCTTCCCCGGATGTTATAGGTTATGGGTAGAGTTGAGCGAACACCTGGATGTTCGGGTTCGAGAAGTTCGGCCGAACATCCCGGAAATGTTCGGGTTCGGGATCCGAACCCGATCCGAACTTCGTCCCGAACCCGAACCCCATTGAAGTCAATGGGGACCCGAACTTTTCGGCACTAAAAAGGCTGTAAAACAGCCCAGGAAAGAGCTAGAGGGCTGCAAAAGGCAGCAACATGTAGGTAAATCCCCTGCAAACAAATGTGGATAGGGAAATGAATTAAAATAAAAATTAAATAAATAAAAATTAACCAAAATCAATTGGAGAGAGGTCCCATAGCAGAGAATCTGGCTTCACGTCACCCACCACTGTAAGAGTCCATTTTCATAAATTTAGGCCCAGCACCCAGGCAGAGGAGAGAGGTCCCGTAACAGAGAATCTGGCTTCATGTCAGCAGAGAATTAGTCTGCATGTCATAGCAGAGAATGAGGCTTCACGTCAGCCACCACTGCAACAGTCCATTGGCATATATTTAGGCCCAGCACCCAGGCAGAGGAGGGAGGTCCCGTAACAGAGAATCTGTCTTCATGTCAGCAGAGAATCAGTCTGCATGTCATAGCAGAGAATGAGGCTTCACGTCAGCCACCACTGCAACAGTCCATTGGCATATATTTAGGCCCAGCACCCAGGCAGAGGAGGGAGGTCCCGTAACAGAGAATCTGTCTTCATGTCAGCAGAGAATCAGTCTGCATGTCATAGCAGAGAATGAGGCTTCACGTCAGCCACCACTGCAACAGTCCATTGGCATATATTTAGGCCCAGCACACACACAGGCAGAGGAGAGAGGTCCCGTAACAGAGAATCTGTCTTCATGTCAGCAGAGAATTAGTCTGCATGTCATAGCAGAGAATGAGGCTTCACGTCAGCCACCACTGCAACAGTCCATTGGCATATATTTAGGCCCAGCACCCAGGCAGAGGAGGGAGGTCCCGTAACAGAATCTGGCTTCATGTCAGCAGAGAATCAGTCTGCATGTCATAGCAGAGAATGAGGCTTCACGTCAGCCACCACTGCAACAGTCCATTGGCATATATTTAGGCCCAGCACCCAGGCAGAGGAGGGAGGTCCCGTAACAGAGAATCTGGCTTCATGTCAGCAGAGAATCAGTCTGCATGTCATAGCAGAGAATGAGGCTTCACGTCAGCCACCACTGCAACAGTCCATTGGCATATATTTAGGCCCAGCACACAGGCAGAGGAGAGAGGTCCCGTAACAGAGAATCTGTCTTCATGTCAGCAGAGAATTAGTCTGCATGTCATAGCAGAGAATGAGGCTTCACGTCAGCCACCACTGCAACAGTCCATTGGCATATATTTAGGCCCAGCACCCAGGCAGAGGAGGGAGGTCCCGTAACAGAGAATCTGGCTTCATGTCAGCAGAGAATCAGTCTGCATGTCATAGCAGAGAATGAGGCTTCACGTCAGCCACCACTGCAACAGTCCATTGGCATATATTTAGGCCCAGCACCCAGGCAGAGGAGGGAGGTCCCGTAACACAGAATCTGGCTTCATGTCAGCAGAGAATCAGTCTGCATGTCATAGCAGAGAATGAGGCTTCACGTCAGCCACCACTGCAACAGTCCATTGGCATATATTTAGGCCCAGCACACACACAGGCAGAGGAGAGAGGTCCCGTAACAGAGAATCTGTCTTCATGTCAGCAGAGAATTAGTCTGCATGTCATAGCAGAGAATGAGGCTTCACGTCAGCCACCACTGCAACAGTCCATTGGCATATATTTAGGCCCAGCACACACACAGGCAGAGGAGAGAGGTCCTGTAACAGAGAATCTGGCTTCATGTCAGCAGAGAATCAGTCTGCATGTCATAGCAGAGAATGAGGCTTCACGTCAGCCACCACTGCAACAGTCCATTGGCATATATTTAGGCCCAGCACACACACAGGCAGAGGAGAGAGGTCCCGTAACAGAGAATCTGTCTTCATGTCAGCAGAGAATTAGTCTGCATTTCATAGCAGAGAATGAGGCTTCACGTCAGCCACCACTGCAACAGTCCATTGGCATATATTTAGGCCCAGCACACACACAGGCAGAGGAGAGAGGTCCTGTAACAGAGAATCTGGCTTCATGTCAGCAGAGAATTAGTCTGCATGTCATAGCAGAGAATGAGGCTTCACGTCAGCCACCACTGCAACAGTCCATTGGCATATATTTAGGCCCAGCACCCAGGCAGAGGAGGGAGGTCCCGTAACAGAGAATCTGGCTTCATGTCAGCAGAGAATCAGTCTGCATGTCATAGCAGAGAATGAGGCTTCACGTCAGCCACCACTGCAACAGTCCATTGGCATATATTTAGGCCCAGCACCCAGGCAGAGGAGGGAGGTCCCGTAACAGAGAATCTGGCTTCATGTCAGCAGAGAATCAGTCTGCATGTCATAGCAGAGAATGAGGCTTCACGTCAGCCACCACTGCAACAGTCCATTGGCATATATTTAGGCCCAGCACACAGGCAGAGGAGAGAGGTCCCGTAACAGAGAATCTGTCTTCATGTCAGCAGAGAATTAGTCTGCATGTCATAGCAGAGAATGAGGCTTTACGTCAGCCACCACTGCAACAGTCCATTGGCATATATTTAGGCCCAGCACACAGGCAGAGGAGAGAGGTCCCGTAACAGACAATCTGGCTTCATGTCAGCAGAGAATCATTCTGCATGTCATAGCAGAGAATCAGGCTTCACGTCACCCAACATTGGAACAGTCCATTGGCATATATTTAGGCCCAGCACCCAGGCAGAGGAGGGAGGTCCCGTAACAGAGAATCTGGCTTCATGTCAGCAGAGAATCAGTCTGCATGTCATAGCAGAGAATGAGGCTTCACGTCAGCCACCACTGCAACAGTCCATTGGCATATATTTAGGCCCAGCACACACACAGGCAGAGGAGAGAGGTCCCGTAACAGAGAATCTGTCTTCATGTCAGCAGAGAATTAGTCTGCATGTCATAGCAGAGAATGAGGCTTCACGTCAGCCACCACTGCAACAGTCCATTGGCATATATTTAGGCCCAGCACACACACAGGCAGAGGAGAGAGGTCCCGTAACAGAGAATCTGGCTTCATGTCAGCAGAGAATCATTCTGCATGTCATAGCAGAGAATCAGGCTTCACGTCACCCAACATTGGAACAGTCCATTGGCATATATTTAGGCCCCGGCACCCAGACACAGGAGAGGTTCATTCAACTTTGGGTAGCCTCGCAATATAATGGTAAAATGAAAATAAAAATAGGATTGAATGAGGAAGTGCCCTGGAGTCCAATAATATATGGTTAAGGGGAGGTAGTTAATGTCTAATCTGGACAAGGGACGGACAGATCCTGTGGGATCCATGCCTGGTTCATTTTTATGAACGTCAGCTTGTCCACATTGGCTGTAGACAGGCGGCTGCGTTTGTCTGTAATGACGCCCCCTGCCGTGCTGAATACACGTTCAGACAAAACGCTGGCCGCCGGGCAGGCCAGCACCTCCAAGGCATAAAAGGCTAGCTCTGGCCACGTGGACAATTTAGAGACCCAGAAGTTGAATGGGGCCGAACCATCAGTCAGTACGTGGAGGGGTGTGCACACGTACTGTTCCACCATGTTAGTGAAATGTTGACTCCTGCTAACATGTTGCGTATCAGGTGGTGGTGCAGTCAGCTGTGGCGTGTTGACAAAAGTTTTCCACATCTCTGCCATGCTAACCCTGCCCTCAAAGGAGCTGGCATTGACACAGCTGCCTTGGCGACCTCTTGCTCCTCCTCTGCCTTGGCCTTGGGCTTCCACTTGTTCCCCTGTGACATTTGGGAATGCTCTCAGTAGCGCGTCTACCAACGTGCGCTTGTACTCGCGCATCTTCCTATCACGCTCCAGTGCAGGAAGTAAGGTGGGCACATTGTCTTTGTAGCGTGGATCCAGCAGGGTGGCAACCCAGTAGTCCGCACAGGTTAAAATGTGGGCAACTCTGCTGTCGTTGCGCAGGCACTGCAGCATGTAGTCGCTCATGTGTGCCAGGCTGCCCAGGGGTAAGGACAAGCTGTCCTCTGTGGGAGGCGTATCGTCATCGTCCTGCCTTTCCCCCCAGCCACGCACCAGTGATGGACCCGAGCTGCGTTGGGTGCCACCCCGCTGTGACCATGCTTCATCCTCATCCTCCTCCACCTCCTCCTCATCCTCGTCCTCCTCGTCCTCCAGTAGTGGGCCCTGTCTGGCCACATTTGTACCTGGCCTCTGCTGTTGCCAAAAACCTCCCTCTGAGTCACTTCGAAGAGACTGGCCTGAAAGTGCTAAAAATGACCCCTCTTCCTCCTCCTCCTCCTCCTCCTGGGCCACCTCCTCTTGCATCATCGCCCTAAGTGTTTTCTCAAGGAGACATAGAAGTGGTATTGTAACGCTGATAACGGCGTCATCGCCACTGGCCATGTTGGTGGAGTACTCGAAACAGCGCAACAGGGCACACAGGTTTCGCATGGAGGCCCAGTCATTGGTGGTGAAGTGGTGCTGTTCTGTAGTGCGACTGACCCGTGCGTGCTGCAGCTGAAACTCCACTATGGCCTGCTGCTGCTCGCACAGTCTGTCCAGCATGTGCAAGGTGGAGTTCCACCTGGTGGGCACGTAGCATATGAGGCGGTGAGCGGGAAGGCCGAAGTTACGCTGTAGCGCAGACAGGCGAGCAGCAGCAGGATGTGAACGCCGGAAGCGCGAACAGACGGCCCGCACTTTATGCAGCAGCTCTGACATGTCGGGGTAGTTGTGAATGAACTTCTGCACCACCAAATTCAGCACATGCGCCAAGCAAGGGATGTGCGTCAAATTGGCTAGTCCCAGAGCTGCAACGAGATTTCGCCCATTATCGCACACCACCAGGCCGGGCTTGAGGCTCACCGGCAGCAACCACTCGTCGGTCTGTTGTTCTATACCCCGCCACAACTCCTGTGCGGTGTGGGGCCTGTCCCCCAAACATATGAGTTTCAGAATGGCCTGCTGACGTTTACCCCGGGCTGTGCTGAAGTTGGTGGTGAAGGTGTGTGGCTGACTGGATGAGCAGGTGGAAGAAGAGGAGGAGGAAGCCGAGAAGGAGGAGGTGGCAACAGGAGGCAAAGAATGTTGCCCTGCGATCCTTGGCGGCGGAAGGACGTGCGCCAAACAGCTCTCCGCCTGGGGCCCAGCTGCCACTACATTTACCCAGTGTGCAGTTAGGGAGATATAGCGTCCCTGGCCGTGCTTACTGGTCCACATATCTGTGGTTAGGTGGACCTTGCCACAGATGGCTTTGCGCAGTGCACACTTGATTTTATCGGATACTTGGTTGTGCAGGGAAGGCACGGCTCTCTTGGAGAAGTAGTGGCGGCTGGGAACAACATACTGTGGGACAGCAAGCGACATGAGCTGTTTGAAGCTGTCTGTGTCCACCAGCCTAAATGACAGCATTTTATAGGCCAGTAGTTTAGAAATGCTGGCATTCAGGGCCAGGGATCGAGGGTGGCTAGGTGGGAATTTACGCTTTCTCTCAAATGTTTGTGAGATGGAGAGCTGAACGCTGCCGTGTGACATGGTTGAGACGCTTGGTGACGGAGGTGGTAGTGTTGGTGGTACATCCCCTGTTTGCTGGGCGGCAGGTGCCAACGTTCCTCCAGAGGCGGAGGAAGAGGCCGAGGCGGCAGCAGCAGAAGAGGCCGAGGCGGCAGCAGCAGAAGAGGTAGCAGGGGGAGCCTGAGTGACTTCCTTGGTTTTAAGGTGTTTACTCCACTGCAGTTCATGCTTTGCATGCAGGTGCCTGGTCATGCAGGTTGTGCTCAGGTTCAGAACGTTAATGCCTCGCTTAAGGCTCTGATGGCACAGCGTGCAAACCACTCGGGTCTTGTCGTCAGCACATTGTTTGAAGAAGTGCCATGCCAGGGAACTCCTTGAAGCTGCCTTTGGGGTGCTCGGTCCCAGATGGCGGCGGGCAGTAGCAGGCGGAGTCTCTTGGCGGCGGGTGTTCTGCTTTTGCCCACTGCTCCCTCTTTTGCTACGCTGTTGGCTCGGTCTCACCACTGCCTCTTCCTCCGAACTGTGAAAGTCAGTGGCACGACCTTCATTCCATGTGGGGTCTAGGACCTCATCATCCCCTGCATCGTCTTCCACCCAGTCTTGATCCCTGACCTCCTGTTCAGTCTGCACACTGCAGAAAGACGCAGCAGTTGGCACCTGTGTTTCGTCATCATCAGAGACATGCTGAGGTGGTATTCCCATGTCCTCATCATCAGGAAACATAAGTGGTTGTGCGTCAGTGCATTCTATATCTTTCACCGCTGGGGAAGGGCTAGGTGGATGCCCTTGGGAAACCCTGCCAGCGGAGTCTTCAAACAGCATAAGAGACTGCTGCATAACTTGAGGCTGAGACAGTTTCCCTGGTATGCATGGGGGTGATGTGACAGACTGATGGGGTTGGTTTTCAGGCGCCATCTGTGCGCTTTCTGCAGAAGACTGGGTGGGAGATAATGTGAACGTGCTGGATCCACTGTCGGCCACCCAATTGACTAATGCCTGTACCTGCTCAGGCCTTACCATCCTTAGAACGGCATTGGGCCCCACCATATATCGCTGTAAATTCTGGCGGCTACTGGGACCTGAGGTAGTTGGTACACTAGGACGTGTGGATGTGGCAGAACGGCCACGTCCTCTCCCAGCACCAGAGGGTCCACTAACACCACCACGACCATGTCCACGTCCGCGTCCCTTACTAGATGTTTTTCTCATTGTTATGGTTCACCACAACAACAAAAATATTATTTGGCCCAATGTATTGTATTCAAATTCAGCGGGATATAAATTTGAGGCCTAGTATTTAGGCGCTGGGTGACCGGTATGGATTTACTAACAGAATTAGACTTGGAAATGCACAGTAGCGTGTGTGTGAAGTTATTCTGAATGACCCTATGTGCACCTTGAATATTATATACCCTTTTAGGGATAGATTTCAAATAGCTCTGATATAGCAGAAACCACTAAATTATGAAATTGCTAAATTGGGAATTGTACTTCAACCCAGAACAAAAAATGTGCTTTGACGGACACTAAATAACTTTCCCAGCCACAACAGTACAGCGGTAACGAGAGATTTAGCGGGATATAAATTTGAGGCCTAGTATTTAGGCGCTGGGTGACCGGTATGGATTTAGCGACAGAATTAGACTTGGAAATGCACAGTAGCGTGTGTGTGAAGTTATTCTGAATGACCCTATGTGCACCTTGAATATTATATACCCTTTTAGGGATAGATTTCAAATAGCTCTGATATAGCAGGAACCACTAAATTATGAAATTGCTAAATTGGGAATTGTACTTCAACCCAGAACAAAAAATGTGCTTTGACGGACACTAAATAACTTTCCCAGCCACAACAGGACAGCGGTAACGAGAGATTTAGCGGGATATAAATTTGAGGCCTAGTATTTAGGCGCTGGGTGACCGGTATGGATTTAGCGACAGAATTAGACTTGGAAATGCACAGTAGCGTGTGTGTGAAGTTATTCTGAATGACCCTATGTGCACCTTGAATATTATATACCCTTTTAGGGATAGATTTCAAATAGCTCTGATATAGCAGGAACCACTAAATTATGAAATTGCTAAATTGGGAATTGTACTTCAACCCAGAACAAAAAATGTGCTTTGACGGACACTAAATAACTTTCCCAGCCACAACAGGACAGCGGTAACGAGAGATTTAGCGGGATATAAATTTGAGGCCTAGTATTTAGGCGCTGGGTGACCGGTATGGATTTAGCGACAGAATTAGACTTGGAAATGCACAGTAGCGTGTGTGTGTGAAGTTATTCTGAATGACCCTATGTGCACCTTGAATATTATATACCCTTTTAGGGATAGATTTCAAATAGCTCTGATATAGCAGGAACCACTAAATTATGAAATTGCTAAATTGGGAATTGTACTTCAACCCAGAACAAAAAATGTGCTTTGACGGACACTAAATAACTTTCCCAGCCACAACAGGACAGCGGTAACGAGAGATTTAGCGGGATATAAATTTGAGGCCTAGTATTTAGGCGCTGGGTGACCGGTATGGATTTAGCGACAGAATTAGACTTGGAAATGCACAGTAGCGTGTGTGTGAAGTTATTCTGAATGACCCTATGTGCACCTTGAATATTATATACCCTTTTAGGGATAGATTTCAAATAGCTCTGATATAGCAGGAACCACTAAATTATGAAATTGCTAAATTGGGAATTGTACTTCAACCCAGAACAAAAAATGTGCTTTGACGGACACTAAATAACTTTCCCAGCCACAACAGGACAGCGGTAACGAGAGATTTAGCGGGATATAAATTTGAGGCCTAGTATTTAGGCGCTGGGTGACCGGTATGGATTTAGCGACAGAATTAGACTTGGAAATGCACAGTAGCGTGTGTGTGAAGTTATTCTGAATGACCCTATGTGCACCTTGAATATTATATACCCTTTTAGGGATAGATTTCAAATAGCTCTGATATAGCAGGAACCACTAAATTATGAAATTGCTAAATTGGGAATTGTACTTCAACCCAGAACAAAAAATGTGCTTTCACGGACACTAAATAACTTTCCCAGCCACAACAGGACAGCGGTAACGAGAGATTTAGCGGGATATAAATTTGAGGCCTAGTATTTAGGCGCTGGGTGACCGGTATGGATTTAGTGACAGAATTAGACTGGGATATGGCCAAAAAATAACCACACTATTGCTGGTTAAATGCACTTGGTGACGGGCGCAGCTTGCCCCTGATGTAGTATATGGCCAAAAAATGAACAGACTATTGCTGGTTAAATGCACTTGGTGTCACAGCTTGACGAACCACACTACTGAGGGTTAAATGCACTTGGTGACGGGCGCAGCTTGCCCCTGATGTAGTATATGGCCAAAAAATAAACAGACTATTGCTGGTTAAATGCACTTGGTGTGACAGCTTCACCCTGATGTAGGCTTTAGCCAAAAAACAACCACACCATTGAGGGTTAAATGCACTTGGTGACAGGCGCAGCTTGCCCCTGATTTAGTATATGGCCAAAAAATGAACAGACTATTGCTGGTTAAATGCACTTGGTGTGACAGCTTCACCCTGATGTAGGCTTTAGCCAAAAAACAACCACACCATTGAGGGTTAAATGCACTTGGTCGCAGCTTGGATGCACTTGGTCGCAGCACCGCACAAGACACAAAATGGCCGCCGATCACCCCAGAAAAAAGTGACAGACAAACGGTCTGGGCAGCCTAAAAACAGTGAGTGAGCATTTGAATTTCAGCAGCTCAATGATGCACAGCTGCAGATCGATCGATTAATCAAGTGAAGTCCTTTGGAGGAGTTAATCTGCCTAATCTCGCCCTACTGTCGCATCCGCAACCTCTCCCTACGCTAATCAGAGCAGAGTGACGGGCGGCGCTATGTGACTCCAGCTTAAATAGAGGCTGGGTCACATGGTGCTCTGGCCAATCACAGCCATGCCAATAGTAGGCATGGCTGTGACGGCCTCTTGGGGCAAGTAGTATGACGCTTGTTGATTGGCTGCTTTGCAGCCTTTCAAAAAGCGCCAAGAAAGCGTCACAAAAGCGCCAAGAAAGCGACGAACACCGAACCCGAACCCGGACTTTTACGAAAATGTCCGGGTTCGGGTCCGTGTCACGGACACCCCAAAATTCGGTACGAACCCGAACTATACAGTTCGAGTTCGCTCATCCCTAGTTATGGGTTATCGGCTCCACTCCAGCCATTCTGCCACGCCTATATCCGATATTTCTCCCCTTTAAAGCGACTGGCCCTTTAACAGTTACCTCCACAGTACCCCGTCTCATTAACAGTGATTTCCACAATAATTTGCCACCTTAGCAGTGACCTCCACAGAGCTTCGTTCCCTTAAAATCTTCACAACACCCCTCCCCCTTAACAGTGACCTCTACAGCACCCCGCCCCTTAACACTGACATCCATAGCAGATCAACCCCTTAACTGTGAACTCCACTGTTCCCTGCCCCCTTAATAGAGACTTCCACAGTGCCCACCCCTTTAACAGTGACCTCCATAGCGTCCGCCCCCTTTATAAGTGACCTCCACAGTACCCCACCCGCTTAACAGTGGCCTCTACAGCAATCTGCCCCTTAACACTGACCTTCATAGCAGAGTGTCCCCTTAACTGTGACCTCCACAGCAGCCTGATCCCTTAACTGCGACCTCCACAGCACTCCGCTCCCTTAACAGTGTCATCCACAGCTCTCTGCCCCTTTGAAGCTGGCCTACAGCAGTGAAGAAAAATGGCTGGGTTTTTATGGAAACTTGGTGTAAAACTGTGTGTATGTGGAGACGAAGGGCCTGCAAGCTTTTATTGGCTGATAAGGGTCATGTGACCATGTGTATGGCAGTTGGGATATGAAGAGAAAGACCTGATGGCTTCTATTGGTCAATATAGTGATGGTGTCATTTTTGCATTTTTGGGAATATCTCAGGTACGGTACGCGCTAAATAACTCAGACCCGGTCTAAAACCTTTCTGATGTACCTGTGTGCCAAATTTCATGATTGTAAATGCAACGGTGCAGATTCCTTTAGCGGACATACACACATACATACAGCTTTATATATTAGATGACATTAATTAAAGTGTAAATTCCAAACTTCACTGTACATAATTGGGTGTGCATTACATCTTTCAAAGAAAGACCAGTTTGTATTTAGTTAAATATAATATGTAATAGGTTTCTGGAATCCATGAGCTCACTTTGTGTGCTGCAGTACACGGCATTTAGACAACAGTGTAAAAACATAGCGCTTGTTTTATGCCCATCAAATTCAGTCACGTCATATCATATGATGCTACTAATACTGTCAGTTTAACACATCATGCTTTGCTGTAGGCAATAACTATAGCTGACAGTTTTGCGCTTTTGGAGTTCAAAGAAAATAAGTTGCTT
Source organism: Bufo gargarizans (assembly GCF_014858855.1). Lineage (NCBI taxonomy): Eukaryota > Metazoa > Chordata > Amphibia > Anura > Bufonidae > Bufo > Bufo gargarizans. The sequence continues at coordinate 244,843,218 of NC_058082.1, forward strand.
GAAAGACGATCATGAGAACTAAACTTAAAACACATGATCTTCCCAGGAACTAGTGCAGGAAGGTGAAAATTGTGCCTGTTCTCTGGTTTGATGTTGGAAGTCTCTATGGTTATATAAATTACCTTATTGGTTAAGGATCTCTGAATTGCTGCCAGAGGATAGAAAACCTGCCATAAGCCTTTCCTTAGCTATAATAAGGTAAGCAACATCTATTCTATTTGACTTAGCAGCAATTACCATAATTATTTCTCTCTTTATTTAGGTGCATAGTGATATTGCATGTTTCTTAGTTTAGACTAAAGTTAATTGCAGTAAATTTTATTGTAATTATCACAGTTGACTTATGATCTCAGCTTTATTGAGAACTTACATGAAAGCTGAACTACTGAGACATTTGACTGAAGTGTTTGACACTTACCATAGTTTCACTTAATTACAGACAAAGTCTCCATCACAGTAAAAATAGATTAAATATTATACATTTCAGTATAGTTTAACAATGTTAAAAGGGGATAGGTCATCAAGTACTAACATTTCGGAAAACCCATTTAAATCTTAAGGATTTAGTCAATTCAGAGAAAGTTAATAGAAGGCACTTACTAATGTATTGTGATTGTCCATTTTGCCTCATTTGCAGGCTGGATTCTTTTTTAAGTCACATTATACACTGCTTGTTTCCAGTTGTTATGACCACCCTGCAATCCAGCTATGGTGGCCATGCTTACACACTATAGGAAAAACCGCTGGCCTCTGTGGTGCACACGACCGTGGGAGCATGCACTGGCACGCATGTGCAGCAGCTCCCTTCCTGGCCACCTTGTATCTGTGCTGCAACGATGGTCGTAACCCCAGCCAGCAAAGGAAGCAATATGGACAATCAAAATACATTAGTAAGTGCCTTATATGAACTTTGTCTACATGATAAATGTCATTTGTTGAAGTGGGACAACCCTTTTAAGGTCTCAATGGGTAAGCAAAGGACAGCATTTATCATTTAATGTGCTGCGCCTTTTGTAGTGTAAAGTGAAATTTGGGATATTCATATTGTCCCCCTGTAGCTTTAACTGTGTAGACCTAACATTTCTTAATATGAAATGCTTGAACAGTGATAAAAGTAATATATGTTACTGTTTGCTAGAAGCGTTCAAATGTCCTAAATGATGATTGTTAAAATATTAACACATATGCTTACATACAAGTGGAAGTAGAAGATTACCATACATGATTGCATAGGATTTCTTTGCTCTAAAAGAGAGCGTTTTATTTTTAAATAATCTAAAAAAAAATCTTAAGAAATTGAAAGTTAAAAAATGGCAGAAAATCTGCAATTAAGAAGTGTAGCAAAAAGGCATTGTCTCAAGCTTATATTTGTGGTGAACCTATTTATTACATTTAATATTCTGTCTCGATGCAGCATGCTACAATACAGGAGGAGCTGAGCAATTGTGGGCAAATGGTTTAAATGCTGTTTAACTAATGTACTGTATGTGGCTGAAATGCATACTGCTGCTGTTTATATCCAGTGTTTATATCCAGTTTATATCCAGTTTATATCCAGTTTATTTTATTATTATTATTTATTTGAAAGCTCAATTAATTCCATACATAATATAAAACACCACACGTACAATGTGCATGTACTTGGTAACAGACTTGGTACAGTGGGAAAGAGCCTGCAAGAGCTTACCATCTACAAGTCAAATTGAAAAGACATAGTAGGTGAGGATGAAAGCTGTTCTTTTGGCTGTGTGGTGGCAGCATACTTATTGCAGGTGGTAGGCTTTCCTGAAGAGGTGGGTTTTCAGGTGCTTTTGAAGGTTTGGATGTTGGACAAAAGTCTGATGTGCTGGGATATTGAGTTACAAAGTATGAGGAATGCACTTGAGAAATCTTGTAGGCGATTGTGCAAGGAACAGACAAGAGGAGAACTCAGAAGGTATTGTGAGGATCGAAGATAACGTATGGGGTTGTGTTGGGAAATTAGGTCTGAGATAGAAGTAGGGGACAGATTGTGGATTGCAGGGGCAATATTCGAATTCGCGACATTTCGCAAATATTTTGTAGAATATTCATCATATATCCACAAATTCAAGAATTCGTGATTATTTTCTTGATTGCGAAAACCGACAATGTAATATTCGCGTAAAGCGTGCGCAATACAGGCGTGGGTCACTTTTGCAGCATTTTCCAAGCTGCTAGAAGTTTCTTGAGACTGGAGAAAATGGCACGGCAGAACATTAAAAATGGGTTTATATGCAGATAGAGTGCTCCAATATATTTGCGACTGCGCAAATTGGCAATTAATGATGCGCATATTTTGGCGCAATACGTGCAACATTTTAGCAGATCTGACTACATATTACTGATTGGTGCACTAAGTATTGTTGTGAACTTGTGACATCACAGCACTATGTCTGTAGTATGTATGTATGGACAGCAGAACTACACTATATCAGGATATAACCTACACTGACTATCTCCCACTAACTATGTGTATTATACATATATATATATCTTATATATAAGCTATCTAACTATCTAATGATCTAATGTAATGAGTGGAAAGCACAGAGTACAGCAATAACACTGCTGTCTCTCTCAGAACTGCAAGAAACTGTAGAAAATGGCTGCTGGGGAGGTTCTTATATAGTAAGGGGCAGGCAGCTTTCCTATTGGTTGCTAGGGATGTCGCTAAGCTCAGACAAAGACATTGCAGCCTTCTCATTGGTCCACAAGCAAGAAGCAGGGAGGGATCATGGGTTCAGATGAAAAAAAATCTAGAATATTCAAAAATACGAATATATATCACTATATTCTAAATATTAGTGAATTCTCGAAGTGCCGATATTTGCAATTACTATTCGCTATTAGATAACCAAGATAACACTGTGCCATGTGTTATAAGAGTCAATTTTAGCTAGGCTACATCTGTATGTTTCACATGCTGGGCAGCAGGTTGGGTCGCTGTCTAGTGACTAGTAGAGCAGCACATTTGTGTTCTCAGTGTAGACAGTAAGCAATTACAGCACTACCTTATACTTTGCAGTAGAGGGGCATTCAGACAGTTTTAAATGAAGTCAGTGGAACATATTTGCATTGACAAAAGTTGCATACCAGTTTTCAAGTGCTTTAAGAATCTCTGCTGCTCTCTGCACTTTTTAAAAATTAAAATAATTTTTTTTTCTAAGTTACTTCTAAGATCTAAATTTTTCTATGGTTGGCATTTCAAATGCCTTCCTCTAGTAAATGTGCCCTGATGTCTATGAGTGGGTAGGAGAATCAAGATATTTCAAGTCCTTTACATTTATAATCCAACCCACATCAAGCCCTGGTACAACCAAAACAAAGGTGTAGCACAGAACTGGGCTTGATGATGAAATAAAAAATAACTACTTCCTGGCTATGGTGACATAATATGGTAAACATTTAGACACATTTAGGTAATTATTTTTTCTTCATATGATGCCCTTTAAATCCTTACACCTTCTGGGCTTATGAGTTGACTGGGTGATCTCAGTAACTAATTAGCAGTCTTGCTGTTTGAGTTTGAATACAGAGATAGCTATAAATTATATTGTACTACAAATTATGCTCTACCATGTGTGGATTCAAGTAAATATATTAATAAATCACAAGCAATAGATTTAGATATACTTGCTTAGAAATGCACTCCTACATTACTATGTAATGATGCCAAATATTCTAATTTCTAGACCACAACATTATACAAGACTAGCCAAGATTAAATGTTTTTTCTGAGTTATATTAAAAAATAAAGCACTGTAAATCTGATGGTCAGCAATATATAAAAAAGCTAAGCATGTTTTAGGGAAAAAAATATATTTACTAATTTTCCTAGTTCTGTTCTGGCCGCTTTGTTTACATGCTGTTGCAGAGCTATGGGGGTGTGTAACAACAATCTCTGAGGGTGTCAACAAAGACTGGCTTGTCACTCCAACCAGCACAGCCCACAATGGCATTCAGTGCACAGAGGCAGACCTGCTCCCTCCTGCTCACTCAGGCTTATGCATGGAAAATCATCAGAGGAGGGAAAGAAGCTGATGTCACAGGTCATGTGACACTCAGCTAACTAGGAGAACAGGACCACTGTAAATTAAGTAAGTGAATTGAAAACCCCTTATAAAAGAAACATACAAAAAACTAAAAAAATAACTCGGACAACCCATTTAATTTGTGTGCTCTAGTATTCCAGTCTTTAGTTGAGTTTCTCACGAAATATAAAATTGTTCACCAAATAGGAAGTGTATTGAACTCTCCATGTCTAGTGGGCAGTATGGTGGTAGGGGTATGCTACACTTAAGGCCAGTTAGCATGTATATTGCATGCAACTGAGACATGTCATCTAATGATATTTTCCTTTTAAATTTTTCCTACATGATCAGACTCTTAACTGATAGGTGGACCAGCCAGTAACTGCTCTAAAGGTGCTTCTAAAGGGTGTGATCTTCTCAAAGAAAAGTCCTACATTCTGTACATTAGGGATATAAGGGAAACTTCAATATAAAGAAGTTTTAGCATAGAGGCATGAAGTACAGTAAACCTTATGTTATTTGATCATAGAATCACATTAAAGTGAATGTGCACAAAGTCTATTTGCTGACAGTTCATGCAAACTAACAGTATCTCTCCCAAAAAGCCAACTGAGAATGGTGGCCTGGCCTACAGAATGGGAGTCAAGGGTAGGTGGGGGTTTTATAGGTGGGACTTTTACTAATCAGACATTTTTGGCAAATCATAAAAATCTAAGGTGGAAAAACCCTTTAAATATTTCTCTCTCACAAGTTCCTGCAATTTGTAATCTTGTTAAATGAATAATGATAAAGAGAGGCAAACATTGTAGATATTCTGATTTGAGGCATTAAAGCACAAACAACTGCGGTTAAATATATAGTTGCCGTTTATCATTACAATTAATAGTTTTAATACACCACCTCTGAGGCTGACTATAAAATTAAACTGAAAAATAATGAAATAAGTTACATTTAATCGATGTTTTGTTTTATTGTTCCTTTTCTCAGTCATTAGATTTTAGCTTTTCAGTGTATAAATTATATAGTATTTTGAAGTGAATCTGTTTTTGAACCTATATTGTACAGCCAAACATATATACTATATGTTTACCTTTTAAATATCTTCATTTATTTATCAGGAGTAGTAAAACATTTTATCCAGGGTTTGTATTCTTATATGGTCCCTCCACATAACATTGTTTTATAGAAAATAATGCTTTGAATACTTTTTTAAATACACCGTCTGATATCATATGCCTCTTATGTCTATTGGATTCTATATGAATTTAACATTTGTGAAGGGTTGGAACTGAATATTTGACAAAACTAACCATTCTATATCCTCTGTTTACCCAAGTAGTAATGCTAATAAATGAATGTCTTAGGGCATTTATGGACATAGATGCTGGAATAATTTTATAAACTGTTTAGGTGTATTTATTCCATTTTATATTGAAATGGTTAGAGTTTTAGTATTAGATTGTGTTCAAACATGCAGAACATGTCTTTGTAAGCTTGCTATATGATGTAAAAAGTAGTAATAGAACATATATAAAGGAGTCATTCAATTCTATACTCCCATTATCCTCTGTCATTCTCAGTTAGGCTTCAGCCAATCGATCTTTGGATCATAGATCCGAAGTCAATTTGTTGAAATACTTTGATTTTAATGCTGTATCCATACAGCATTAAAATGTATTGACTCCGTGGATCCAAACTTCATCTCGGGACTTCGAGGATTTACTAATGTATTCATATCTGTATATTTAAAAACAATTTTTGAAGTCACATGGGACTTCGGGGATTTACTAATGTATTCATATCTGTATATTTAAAAACAATTTAAAATAGGAATCCGAAGTGGACTTTGGTAACAAGGTACCAGCCAGGAATAAAGCCCACTTCGGATTCCTATTTTAAATTGTTTTTAAATATGCAGATATGAATACAGTAGTAATTCATCCAAGTCTCTCGCGACTTTGGCCAAGATGAAGTTTGGCTCCACAGAGCCAATACATTTTAATGTTGTATGGGTATAACATTAACATCAGAGTTTTTGAACAAATCGATTCGCTCAAGCCTGTAACCATCACGTACAGTTTACTTGGATCATTTCCAGTGGTTGGCAGGTCCCTTATTTTCTTGCGTGCAACCAAAAGTCGTAATGTAGCCCTAGCCTATCTCAGTATCTGACAAATAATACTGAATTAGCTCTCAGTTGAAACATACATTTTGTTATGAACCAGCATAATAATCTCATTGACTGCACAAGATAAATCTAATCTTTGGAAATCTCAGTTATGAGATGCAGAATTATTTGTTTGTTCACTATGCATGCAAAGCAGGTATTTCTGACAAATTTCTTCCAGAATCAACACCTCAGCATGACAAAACATCATAATTTGCAAATGCATAACTCTGTTGCAGAATTGCATTTTATTTTCCAATTTCACCCCATTTGGAATAGCCCTCTTATGGCTATGTGAACGGGAAAATAAAAAAGTTATGGCCCAAAAAGTGGAAAACATAAACACAAAAACGAAAAAAATGAAAAACTTCTGAGGCTGAAAAGGTTAATGGCCATACAATAAATATGGTGAAAAGCTGTTCAATATTAAATCCCCACAAAAGACAAGGGGACACTGCCTCCATCTGGAGAAGAAAAGGTAACAAGGCTTCTTCTTTATTGTAAGAACTGCTGCAGTAAGAACTACAAAGATTTTCTTTACAACATGCAGTAAGCACATACAAAATATAACTCATTGAAAGTCTGTTGTGAGCATGGTCTGTGACATCCAGCATTCTGTGTGCAAAGAAGGGGTTGGGGATGAGCTGTCCCAATCAGCTATGTGCTGCCAGCTTTAGAACAGAGGTTTTAACGTTCACTGGAAACTTGCCCAGTCCTAATAATGGGATAATGTTGTATACACACAAGAAGCTATGATGTTATTTCTACAAAATGAGAAAGGTTGGCCATTTGTGAAGGCCCAGTAGCAAGTAAATAAACAGGAATATTTCAGTATTTTGGCAAAGACATTTATTTGATAATCTTCTATCTCCTACCTCTTCCTAATACCATATCTATGGTCTATGTTGTGCCTAATGATGTAAGATTTAAGCTTATATTACACATTCAAAAAATTGTGCAGATCATAGCTAACAAGCGATCATATGGTTATTGATGATCTGGCAATGTAATACCGCTGCAAATTACCCTATGACCACAAATGCTTGTTCATGGGGTAATTGGAATCTTTCAGCAGTGTGCAAGCATGACCACCACTACTGGATTGCAAGATGGTCGTAAGCCTATGGAAATGAGCAGTGTATAATGTGATGAAAAAATTAATCAAGCCAGCAAAGGAGGCAATATGGACAATCACAATGCATTAATTGTATTATCTTTGTCTACATGATAAATGTCATTTGCTGAAATGAGACAACCTCTTTTTTGCAAAGCCTACAAACTTTCTATGGACATTTACATCAGCAAAAAAACTATACACCAGGAGCTTCATGGCATGGGTTTCCATGGCCGAGCAGTTGCATGTAAGCCTTACATCACCAATCACAATGCCAAGAGTCACATGCACTGGTGTAAATCATGCAACGACTGCACTCTTGGGCAGTGGAACTGTGTTCTGCGGAGCAACAAATCATGCTTCTCTAACTGGCAGTCTGATAGACGAGTCTGGATTTGGGACATGCCAGTAGAACATTACCTGCCTAACTGAATTATTCCAAGTGTATGGCTTAGTGGAGAAGGGATAATGCTATAGGATTATTTTTCAGGGGTTGGCCTAGACCCCTTTGTTTAAGTTAAGGGAAATCTTAATGTTTCAGCATACTGAATTGTATGCTTCCAAATTTGTGGGAACAGTTTTGGGAAGGCCTTTTCCTGATTATGACTGTGCCCTAGTGCAGAACAAGAAGGTCCATTAAGGCATAATTGAGTTTGCTGGAAAGAACTCGAATGGCCTCCACAAAGCCCTGACCTCAACCGCATTGAACATTTTTGGGATAATCTAGAACAGAAGTTGCCAGGCTCTCTCATTTAACATCAGTGTCTGACCTCACATACAGTATGTTCTTCTAGATAAATTGGCAAAAATACACACAGGCACACTCCAAGATCTTGTAGAACTTCCCAGAAGAGTGGAAGCTATTCCAACTCCCTATTAATGCTTATGCAGTTAGAATTGAATGTCATAAAAGCTCCTGTAGGTGTAATATGTACATTTAGGTATCTCAATACTTTAGTCAATATAGTGTACTGTATTATATCTGTCCCTAAAAGATAAATATTAAAACCTTATTGACATCTGCAGAACATGCAGTGGATATCTGGTCTGATGAGCGGGCACCATAGCTGGTCAGTTTCTGCTGTTTTACACAGTACACACCCAGTGGCAAAGTTGGCGATAACCATGATCACAAACTTTTAACCCCTCAGATGCTGGGGTAAATTGCGACACCTAAGAGGTCTTTTTCCAGGAGCACTGAACTTCCAAGGCCTGAACTGGAGCCAATACTGTGACAGCCTCTGGCCCTCTAAGGGTCCAAGGCCTGCCACAGCAAGTTTCCTGTGAAGGCCTACTTGGGGCAGAGCTCTGTAGGAACATAGTGAATCTCCCTTAGACTGCTATGGTAATTCATTGCAATCTAAGGGAGAAGTGATAAGATGATGGCATGTTCCAGTCTCTTAGGATGACTTTAAAAAAATGTAATGAAAGTTTTTAAAAATATAAAAACTTAAAAAAATCAAATCACCCCTTTCCCATAATAAAAATAAAAATAAACAATTAAATAATAATCACCACATTCCAAAATGCCTAAAGTAATTAAATATAAGAGTTTTTTCCCCAAAAAGTGAATGGCGCAACAGAAATTCAATTCACCATTTTTTGTTGTTTCACCTATGAAAAAAATGACTAAAAGTGATCAAAAATGTATACACACACCCAAATGGTGTCATTAAAAATGTACAGTAGATCACTTTGCAAAAATGAAACCCTCTACAACTGCCGAAGATATAAATTTGAAAAAGTTATAGGGGTCAGAATATGGTGATTCAAAGAAAAAATAAATGTTTTAAGCTTTAAAGCACAATAAAAACTATAAAAATATGATATTACTGTAATCATACTGACCCAGAGAATGAAGGTAACAGGTCATTTTTACCAAACCAGGGAAATGCCATAAAAACAAACCCATAAAATTGTACTTTGTTTTCCAATCCCAACCCATTTAGAGTTTTTTTTCAGCTTTCTATTTTATCATATGTAATATAAAATGGTGCTATTACAAAGTTCAACTTGTCTTGCAAAAAAATGCCCTCATACATCTATGTGAAAATAAAATTTTAAAATGTATGGCTCTGGGAAGGCAGGCAGTAAAAAATGAAAATGAACAAACAGAAAATCGTTCTGAAGGGGTTAATCATCTTGAAAAGTCTTGATATATACTAACTGTATAGGGAAAAAGCAAATTACTGATATCTGTTAACTGTGCTTTTCATTTTATTCCATTTTGTGCAAAATGATATATTTGCATAGTTTGGTTCCATGTGGCTTGCTGCTCATATTAGATAATTAAAAATGAAGCTAAAAGTAAATGAGTTTGCGCTCAGCATGGTGATCAGTAAGATGAACACACACTAAGCTATGTTCACTTCAAAAATGTCATTCTAAAATATGTTTTGTATCTTGAACTAGTCTAAATCACTAATAAATACATGCCTTGACATTACCTTCAATTCTTATGTATTTTTTAAAGCCAGTAATTTTCCCTAGCATATGCTCCTCCAGATGGTGTCAACCAAATTCTCCCAGGGTGCTGAAAAATGACCTTCTATTAATTGCCAAACTAAATAGGCCCATCACAAAATACCTTGGTGTTTTAGAGAAAATAACAATGCAATATAATGAAATACAAAGCATCATAATGATTATTATTTGATTTATGATATATATATATACACTCGCCTAAAGAATTATTAGGAACACCATACTAATACGGTGTTGGACCCCCTTTTGCCTTCAGAACTGCCTTAATTCTACGTGGCATTGATTCAACAAGGTTCTGATAGCATTCTTTAGAAATGTTGGCCCATATTGATAGGATAGCATCTTGCAGTTGATGGAGATTTGAGGGATGCACATCCAGGGCACGAAGCTCCCGTTCCACCACATCCCAAAGATGCTCTATTGGGTTGAGATATGGTGACTGTGGGGGCCATTTTAGTACAGTGAACTCATTGTCATGTTCAAGAAACCAATTTGAAATGATTTGAGCTTTGTGACATGGTGCATTATCCTGCTGGAAGTAGCCATCAGAGGATGGGTACATGGTGGTCATGAAGGGATGGACATGGTCAGAAACAATGCTCATTTAAACGATGGCCAATTGGCACTAAGGGGCCTAAAGTGTGCCCAGAAAACATCCCCCACACCATTACACCACCGCCACCAGCCTGCACAGTGGTAACAAGGCATGATGGATACATGTTCTCATTCTGTTTACGCCAAATTCGGACTCTACCATTTGAATGTCTCAACAGAAATCGAGACTCATCAGACCAGGCAACATTTTTCCAGTCTTCAACAGTCCAATTTTGGTGAGCTCGTGCAAATTGTAGCCTCTTTTTCCTATTTGTAGTGGAGATGAGTGGTACCCGGTGGGGTCTTCTTCTGTTGTAGCCCATCGGCCTCAAGGTTGTGCGTGTTGTGGCTTCACAAATGCTTTGCTGCATACCTCGGTTGTAACGAGTGGTTATTTCAGTCAACGTTGCTCTTCTATCAGCTTGAATCAGTCGGCCCATTCTCCTCTGACCTCTAGCATCAACAAGGCATTTTCGCCCACAGGACTGCCGCATACTGGATGTTTTTCCCTTTTCACACCATTTTTTGTAAATCTAGAAATGGTTGTGCGTGAAAATCCTAGTAACTGAGCAGATTGTGAAATACTCAGACCGGCCCGTCTGGCACCAATAACCATGCCACACTTAAAATTGCTTAAATCACCTTTCTTTCCCATTCTGACATTCAGTTTGGAGTTCAGGAGATTGTCTTGACCAGGACCACAACCCTACATACATTGAAGCAACTGCCATGTGATTGGTTGACTAACTGCCATGTGATTGGTTGACTAGATAATCACATTAATGAGAAATAGAACAGGTGTTCCTAATAATTCTTTAGGTGAGTGTATATACACTATTCACAAAAAGTTAGGGATATTTGGCTTTCGGGTGAAATTTATAGAAAATTTAAAATGTTCACACTACATCGATATTATATTATGAAAGTAGGGCATTTATGAAGAAGCATGCAATGGTGATTTCCTTATCTCAATTTATTTAAACAAAAGTCAACAGTGAGTGACATTCCGCGCCGCCTCTGTCACGTGGGACGCCACGTGGAGGTGCAACTGACCTTGTGGGACAACCACGTAGGTCCTTGCAGGGCAAAGAAACTACATACGATCAGGACGATTAAAGCAGTGTGGAGTGGTAAAGTACTGAACCCCCTATTGTGATACAACATAATGTTTTAAGTATCAATGATCGTAATAATTCCTGTACACTCCAACTGTATACTCCTATAGCATGAACATTTGAGAGAAACATTAGCCTGACACGCACAGTAACTAAGTACTGAACTACTAACTCAGTGACTAAGCACTAAAATACTAACTCTAGCGTATCCTGCATGCATTTTACTTTGGAGTATTCAGCGTGTATTAAACCGTAAATATCAAACTGTAACGATCAAATATTGAAACATCAATTTTTGTGTCCTCAGCGTGCACTCAATTTTTGTGTATTCAGCTTGTATCCAGCTTGCACTCAGCACTTTTATGTATTCAGCAAGCACCTGGCACTTCATGTACTCAGCTCATATCAAGCATTTGATGTATTCATATATGCAATATTGAATTGTAAGCTCCTGTGTAATCAGCAGTGCAATATACCTTTATGTACTCAGCTTGCACCCAGCACTTTCATGTAATCAGCTGGCACCAGGCACTTTATGCATATAGATTGTACATACAGCCAAGGTTTAGCATCCAGTGCATATACATATGCTGCATACAATCAAAGGAGGACCCTCCTTATCTTATTTGCATACTTTTTAATTGTATATTTTATTTTATTATATTTTTGATCAAAAGGTATTTTAGTAGTACTATCGTTAAATTATTATCCTTTTACAATACATTGTCCATCTCTCTGCCCCTATATATATATTTTTACAATCAGTTTACATCTATTTTTATTCTGCGCAACACCAAATTTGAGTGTTCCTTCATACATCTATTTATTCACTTTCATCCGCTAAACGGCTTCTGGGTGTGCCGATGATAGTGCACCTCTATCCATATCACAAAACTGGTGAGCCACTGTACAATTCTTTTTTTAAAGTCAACAACAGTGGTGAGTATACCCCCATAAAAAATGTCAGCATCTCAATAACTTGTCATGTGGCCTTGAGCATCAGTTATAGCTTGACAACAACGTATCATGCTGTTCACAAGTCGACTTATTGTCTGCTGAGGCATGGCATCCCACTCTTCTTGAAGGGCGGTCCTTAGGTCATTGAGGTTCTGGAGAGGTATGATAGAGTTATGAGTCTCTACATGGCGACTCAGCTGATCCCATAGGTTTTCAATGAGATTCAGGTCTGGAGAAAGTACAGGCCACTCTATTTGAGGTACCCCAGTCTCCAAGAGCTGTTCCCATATGATGCGACCTCAATGAACTGGTGCATTGTCGTCCATGAAGGTGAAATTAGGCCTGTGTTGTTCATGCAAAGGCACAATGACTGGATTAATGATGTTATTCAAGTAGTATGGGCTTGTCACTGTACCATTCACAAACCTGCCTACACTGTAATGACCCACCACCAAAGGCTCATCTGGTGACAACAGTGGCTGATGCACAGCTCTCTTCTTGACGTCTCCAACATCGTTGGTGGCCATCATTTCTGATGAACGTGAATTAACTTTCATTAGTGGACAGCACTGAGGCCCACTGAGCTCTGGTCCAGCATAGATGCTCCCTGGCCCATGTAAGATGATGATGCCTATGCCTGGTGGTGTGGTCAGGTACCCTTGCAGGTTGTCTAGCACACAGACCATGCTTATGTATACAGTTTTGGATCGGTCTTATGTGAAACTTGGGTGCCTCTCACCTTCCTTAAATGTGCCTGGAGTTGTGTGGCAATCATCTAGTTCTGCAGGACATTGTTCACAATGAAGCAGTCATCAGTGTGGGATGTGGCCAAAGGACGTTCCACTTCTATGTCTTTATGTTACTGTTCCAGTCTCTCTGTATCTCTATTGCAACCTGCTGATGACACTCTGTGACACTCTAAGCTCAATGGCCACTTCCTTATGAGAACATCCTGCTTGAAGCCTTGAAGCCTCACAGTGGCGAGGTACTGTTGATCAATTGTTACGTGTCGTCTTGGTCTCATGATGGCAAAATTCGAACAGCATGATGAGGAGGACTGTTTAAATACAAATTCTAATTGAAACAGGAAATTTATTGGGTGATTCATGGATCAAAAACCTGTTGTGACATGTGCATTCAAAAGTTTAGAGAAGGTCACATTAAGTTCACCTGTAGAGTGCATTTAGGTTCACCCTGAAATTTTACTCACAAGCCAAATATCCCTACCTTTTTGTGAGTTGTATATATATATATATATATATATATATATATAGTGTAAACAACTAGTTTGTTGTGTGTACAGCCCTAAAATGTTTCTAAAATGCCCCTAAATCAGCTGAATACTGCATTTATGATCATGTCATGAATTTGTCACAGTATAAACTGGAGAATAATTTATAGGACAGCTCTAGTGCTATATGTATACACTATTAGCTTACTGTGTTTCTATCACTGGCAAACTTTAACTTATCGTGTTAAATACACAGGTTGTTTGATGGATTTTGTTGCCTTAAGTGCTGCAACAGTGTACTTAAAACTTTACATGTCAAGTTAAAACTTGCTCTGTCTGTATATATGGAAGTATAAATTGATGGAACTGATGGATTAAAAATATTATTTTTTCTAAATTCAGGGAGTGGTAGCACTTACTCCAGGGCCTTGGAGTACAAGGGGTCTCAAAGTCCCCTCTGCAGTAAACAAACACCAGTATTATATATGACATATGGAATCGTGGACCCTATTACAGACTTTCACTATATGAATAATACTATGAATTCAGTAACAATTACTTTTAAAAGTTTTTTTCAACTGTATGGCATTTTAATGTCATATAATTGACACATCCATATATGCCAAACATTGCTACTTTGTACCAGTTTCAGTAATGAATCTCTTTTCCCATTATAAAGAATACTGCAATATAATAAGTATATAATTTGAGTAGCGTGACAGATTAGACATTGTTCATTTCATAACAGCAATTAAGAATGTTCCACTATCACTTTGAAGGTGAGAGCTTCAAGCTTTGTCTTATTCTTATGCCTTACTCACACCCCAGTGTTTGGTCAGTGATTTCCATCAGTTATTGTGAGCCGAAATCAGAATTGGAGCCTCCACAGACATAAAGTATAAGGGAAAGATCTGCATCTGTTCTGTGTTTAGACCCTCATCTGGTTTTGGCTCAAAATCACTGACGGAACACTGACCGTGTGAATAAGGGATTAGGTTGTACTTTGTTTTAAACTTAGCTTATGTTCCTTTATAAAATATAGATTATAGACCAATTATATGAAGAACTTGTCAGTAAAGAAATAATCACTGGTGAAAGACTGTATAGACAAAAGCAGGAAGACCCTCAAAGATATCCCATTTGAAAATAAAGACACAGGCCCCTATTTACTAATGTGAGGGCACCTAGATGCTGTTGTTACAATTTGGAACACTTTTTTCTACTATTCGGTGTATTTAGTTTTAGAAAACAGTTTCTAGCTCAGTAAGTGGTGAGGCCTAATGGAAAAGGGGTGTGGTTTCCTGGGAAAAGGGCATGGCCCCAGATGCCACATTTTGCTTTAAAATTGTGCCCCAATTCTGACATAAAATTCTGTTACAAAGTAAGCCAATCAATATTTGGTAGAAATGTAGAAAAAGAAAGTCCTGCACCAAATTTATGATCCGGCCAGAGCCATAAGTTTAGGGTTAGTAAATCTGCCCACAGTTTTAAATGCCGTCTGTCAGCAGGTTTGTGCCTGTGACACTGGCTGACCTGTTACATGTGCGCTTAGCAGCTGAAGGCATCTGTGTTTGTCCCATGTTCATGTGTGCTGCATTGCAGAGAAAAATGAAGTTTTAATATATGCAAATGAGCTCTGAGAGCAACGGGGATGTTGCAGTTACTCCCTCTGCAACTCCCTCTGCAACTGCTATGCCCCCCGCACTTTGATTGACAGGGACGGGCAATATAAATATCATGCCTGGCCATAACTTCTCCTACAGTCAAAGTGCATAGGGCGGGGCATTTGCAGAAAAAGCTGAGCCTCTAGGAGTAGGCTGGGTTCACACCTGAGCGTTTTACAGCGCGTTCCTACGCGCTGTAAAACGCTCAACAGGCAAGAACCAATGATTCCCTATGGGAATGGTTCTCACCTGAGCGTTTTACAGCACGTACGATCGCGCTGTAAAATGCCCGATGCCCCAAGAAGTACACGAGCTTCTTTGGGGCGTCTTGTCGCGCGTTCCCGTACATAGACTTCAACGGGAACGCGCGACAATGGGCGTTCGCTTGTCTCTGTATGCGCGATTGCAAACGCCCGTACAATCGCGCATACAGAGCGCTCCATCGCGAACGCTCAGGTCTGAACCCAGCGTAAGGGTAACAGCCCCATTGCTCCTACAGGCTCATTAGCATATTTTAAAACTTCATATTTCTCAACAATGCAGGCACATATGAACATGGGAGCAACACAGATGCCTTCAGCTGCCGAGCGCACATGCTATAGGTCAGCCAGTTTCATAAGTAAAAATCTGTGGCAGCTGAGCCATACTATAGCAGTATTTCTATGTAATTGAAGTGCTCTCTCCAAAGCCCTTCGTACCATAAATATTCATACAAGATCAACGGGATCATATCTGCTGCCTTCTTTATACCATATTATTGATCTGAAGAAGTGCTTAATGTACAAAAAATATCAAAGTATTAAGATCATTTATAGTTCTGTCTTCAGGAAGATTGTGAAAGCAAAACTTGAGTAAGGTTTTCTAAATTCAAATGATATCTACACATAAAAGTTTTAGACTGGAGGCTGTCTCTTGCAGGTTACGCGCACGTGATATGATCACGTGACTAGAATTAGATCACATTACCGGAATATTACAAGGAGGAGCGCGGGGCAGGCTGCAATCGCGGCTGAGCGCAGGTGATTGATTAAGCCGGACCAGAAAGAAGCCTTAGGTAGTACCAGATGATAGAGGTCCGATAGGATTGTGAACTAACAGGGAGGGTATTTACGCTCTTGTGCACACGCATTGATAAATTTATAATGCCAAGCTGTGATACGTTGTATACGGTGAGGTGTCCATTGGCTGGTGCTCTCAGTGTCACCACTATGTATAGGTGAATGGTGATGGTAATCACAGTTTGAGGATTTCCTATTGGTAGTGTTTAAAGCTGGGTAATCGTGAATGTGAATTATTTGATTTGATTGGTTTACCAAAATGTGGGTGTTACGATATATGCCCTATATAAGACATGGGGGAACACTTCATACTATGCTTGACAAAGACTACCGCGTAGTCGAAACGTTGCAGCTTTTATTAGCCTCTTTGTACATTTTTCATGGACTAACTACTATTAAAGCAACTTTTGGAAGAATATTCTGCCGTCATCTACTATTTGAATTTCTATTAATGGACTTCAGTGGATCGGGAGTCACAGACGGGCTGTTGCATGCCTTCCAATGAGGAGTCAGTTAGGTACTGAAGTGCTGCTCTACAAGCTATTTATTCTACAATCAGGATAAGTCATCAATATGTGATCAGTGGGGGTACAACTCTTGACATCTCCACTAAAGAATGAGCGAATGTTTCAAAATTCGATTCAGCCGGGTTACCGAATTTTTCGGAAAAATTCGATCAGAATTTATTCGCTGCGAATCGCGTTATTATATAGTTATTTATAGTGGTGTAGAACACTGTGCCTTGCATAGGGAGTCTGCTGTGGTAGTGAAACAATACTGTGAATCAGTATGACAAGCACATGACAGGTGTCACTCTTAGAATCACTGCACACTTCACTTATTTGGGCAGTTAAATATGTCACAAAAGATTTTACCACATATAACTGCAGCACTGAACGCTGAGTACAATTTGTTTTACCACTGAAATACATCACAAAAGATTTTACCGCATGTTACTACAGAGCTGAGTGCTGAATAAGATTTGTTTTTCCACCAAAATACGTCACAAAAGATTTTACCGCATATAACGGAGCACGGAGATGGAGAGGGTGTTCGGATTCCCCCTGCACTATACGGACGTCTCAGAAATAAACTGCTGCTCCCAACAGCAGCTCCTGGGAAGGTCATGGAGCGTCCTGGTCATCCGGCATCTATTCGCTCTGCTGAAGGATTATTTTGAAAGTGTGTAGAAGCCACACGGGGCCCCCACACTGCAAATTTATCATGGAGACATCTAGAAGATTATACCGCATATAACTACAATGCCGAACGCTGAAAAAAATTAGTTTTCCGACTGCAATACGTCAATAAAGATTTTACTACATATAACTACAGCGCTGAACGCTGATTACAATTTGTTTTTCCACCGAAATATGTCACAAAAGGTTTTACCACATATTACTACAGCTCTGAACGCTGAATAAGATTTGTTTTTCCACCGAAATACGTGACAAAAGATTTTACTGCATATAACAGCAGCGCTCGACGCTGAATAAAATTTATTTTTCCCCCAAAATAAGTCACAAAAGATTTTACCGCATATAACGGAGCACAGAGATGGAGATTGTCTTCGGATTCCCCCCGCACTATACGGATGTCTCAGAAATGAACTGATGCTCCCGACAGCAGCTCCCGGGAAGGTCATGGAGCATCCCAGGCATCCGGCATCGATTATTTTGAAAGTGTGTATAAGCCACACGGAGGCCCCACTCTGCAGATTTATCATGGAGACATCATGGAGATTTTACCCCATATAACCGCAGCGCTGACCACTGAATACATTTTCAATAAAGATTTTACCGCATATCCACTGAATTAATTATGTTTTTCGACCAAAATACTTCAGTAAAGATTTTACCGCATATAACCGCAGCGCTGAACGCTGAATAAAATTTGCTTTTCCACTGAAATACGTCAATAAAGACTTTACCACAAATATTACTGCAGCGCTGAACACTGAATATATTTAGTTTTTCAACTGAAATACGTCACTAAAGGTTTTACCACATATAACTGCAAAAGTGAATGCTAATATATTTTTCTTTTGTACTGAAAAAGGCCAGTAAACGCTTTTAGCAGAAATAAATGCACCAGTAAAGTGAGTATATTTTTTTCCTTTTTGTACTGAAATAGGACACTGAACGCTTTCACCACATATAACTGCAGAAGTATAATGCGTATATATTTTTCCTTTCTGTACTGAAATAGGCCACTAAACGCTTTCAACACAAATAACTGCTGAAGTGAACTGAGAATATATTTTTCTTTTTGTACTGAAATACAAAATAACACATATAACCGCCGCACTGACTGACTGCTACCGCTGCTATTTCCGTGAACCCCTGCACCACTACTTCCTAAGCAAGTAGGCTGCTGCGAAGCAGGTGGTCCACTCCGGGCACGTTTGGCTCCCAACCTCCCACTGCTGCCACCCTGCTGACTTCCCAGCCATCCTTTAAACACATATAAACGCTGACGTTTATTCTTTTTGTACTGAAATAGGCCAGTAAACACTTTTAGCAGAAATAAATAAATAAATGCACCAGTGAAGTGCGTATATATTTTTCTTTCTGTATAAAAATAGGCCACTAAACCCTTTTGCCACAAATAACTGCACCAGTGAAGTGCAGATATTTTTTTCTTTCTATAATTAAATAGGCCACTGAATGCTTTTGCCACAAATAGGTGCACCAGTGAAGTGCGTATATTTTTTCTTTCTGTACTGAAATTGGCCACCAAACGCGGTTGCCACAAATAAGTGCACCAGTGTAGTGCGTATATTTTTTTCTTTCTATTATGAAATAGGCCGCTGAACGCTTTTGCGACAAATAAGTGCACCAGTTAAGTGCGTATATTTTTTTATTTCTGTACTGAAATAGGCCACTAAATGCTGTTGCCACTAATAACTGCACCAGTGAAGTGCGTATATTTTTTTCTTTCTATAATGAAATAGGCCACTGAAAGATTTTGCCACAAATAAGTGCACCAGTGAAGTGTGTATATTTTTTCTTTCTGTACTGAAATTGGCCACCAAACACGGTTGCCACAAATAATTGCACCAGTGAAGTGCGTATATTTTTTTCTTTCTATAATGAAATCGGCTGCTGAACGCTTTTGCCACAAATAAGTGCACCAGTAAAGTGCGTATATTTTTTTTCTTTCTGCACTGAAATAGGCCACTAAACGCTTTTGCCACAAATATCTGCACCAGTGAAGTGCGTATATTTTTTTATTTCTATAATGAAATAGGCCACTGAAAGATTTTGCCACAAATAAGTGCACCAGTGAAGTGCATATATTTTTTCTTTCTGTACTGAAATTGGCCACCAAACGTGGTTGCCACAAATAAGTGCACCAGTGAAGTGCGTATATTTTTTCTTTCTATAATGAAATAGGCCGCTGAACACTTTTGCCGCAAATAAGTGCACCAGTGAAGTGCGTATATTTTTTTCTTTCTGTACTGAAATAGGCCACTAAACACTTTTGCCACTAATAACTGCACCAGTGAAGTGTGTATATGTTTTTCTTTCTATAATAAAATAGGGCAATAACCCCTTTTGCCACAAATAGGTGCACCAGCGAAGTGCGTATATTTTTTTCTTTCTATAATGAAATAGGCCACTGAACCATTTTGCCACAAATAACTGCACCAGTGAAGTGCGTATATTTTTTATTTCTTTAATGAAATAGGCCACTAAACGCTTTTGCCACAAATAAGTGCACCAGTGAAGTGCGTATATTTTTTTCTTTCTATAATGAAATAGGCCACTGAACCGTTTTGCCACAAATAACTGCACCAGTGAAGTGCGTATATTTTTTCTTTCTATAATGAAATAGGCCACTAAACGCTTTTGCCACAAATAAGTGCACCAGTGAAGTGCGTATATTTTTTTCTTTCTATAATGAAATCGGCTGCTGAACGCTTTTGCCACAAATAAGTGCACCAGTAAAGTGCGTATATTTTTTTTCTTTCTGTACTGAAATAGGCCACTAAACGCTTTTGCCACAAATATCTGCACCAGTGAAGTGCGTATATTTTTTTATTTCTATAATGAAATAGGCCACTGAAAGATTTTGCCACAAATAAGTGCACCAGTGAAGTGCATATATTTTTTCTTTCTGTACTGAAATTGGCCACCAAACGTGGTTGCCACAAATAAGTGCACCAGTGAAGTGCGTATATTTTTTCTTTCTATAATGAAATAGGCCGCTGAACACTTTTGCCGCAAATAAGTGCACCAGTGAAGTGCGTATATTTTTTTCTTTCTGTACTGAAATAGGCCACTAAACACTTTTGCCACTAATAACTGCACCAGTGAAGTGTGTATATGTTTTTATTTCTATAATAAAATAGGGCAATAACCCCTTTTGCCACAAATAGGTGCACCAGCGAAGTGCGTATATTTTTTTTTTTCTATAATGAAATAGGCCACTGAACCATTTTGCCACAAATAACTGCACCAGTGAAGTGCGTATATTTTTTATTTCTTTAATGAAATAGGCCACTAAACGCTTTTGCCACAAATAAGTGCACCAGTGAAGTGCGTATATTTTTTTCTTTCTATAATGAAATAGGCCACTGAACCGTTTTGCCACAAATAACAGCACCAGTGAAGTGCGTATATTTTTTCTTTCTATAATGAAATAGGCCACTAAACGCTTTTGCCACAAATAAGTGCACCAGTGAAGTGCGTATATTTTTTTCTTTCTGTACGCTTTCAAAACATATAACCGCCGACGTGAACTGAAAATATATTTTTCATGTTTGAAAAGATATAAGCCAGTAAAGGCTTTTCAACATAGCACTTGCACCACAAGAACAAATTGCTGGGATGACAGAGCTGTATAATGGATATTTGAATCTCTAAATTATCTTTCCCTGCACTTGTAAATCGCTTTTCTAGCACTGTCCCTAGCGCCTTCAGACATCTCTCCATGCACTAAGATGCTGTGAAATGATTCCTCCCTATCCTTTCCCTGCACTTATAAATCACTTTTATGGCACTGTTGCTAGCACTTTCTGACGTCTCTCCCTGCATTAAGATGCTGTGAAATGACTTATTAATCGTTTTTTTCAGGTTTTTTTTTCACAAAGAGGTTTTTCCAATTGCCGTCCCTAGCGCCTTCTCACGTCTGTCCCTGCACCCAGAACGCTTGAAAATGCCTGACTCTAAGATGGCCGCCGTATTTATAGGGCTATGCCATCACAGGGAATGGCTGGCTGCTGATTGGCTGCATGCATGGTATTGTGTAGCCGCCATTGTAGCTGCCATTTTAGGAAATTCGTATTCATTGCAAATTGCATTTTTCCTGAAATTCGGATCGAATTCCACTTTGTCTGATTCGATTCGCTCATCTCTAATTCCCACCAATCAGTTGGTTGAAGAGAATGTGGTGCTCAGAAGGGGATACATTTCACAATTATTTTGGGCTAAATGAAATCTTACAACTACAATGTCTTAAAAAAGTATTCAAAACCCCCTCCACTGATGTTTTCTTGTTTTATTGCATTACAACCTGGAATGAAAATAGATTTTTGGGGGATTTATACCATTTGATATACACAACATGCCTACAGCTTTGATGAGGCTATTTTTTTTACTGTGACACCAAAAATAATTTAGCCCCAAAATACAGAGAGCTTTAAAGAGGTCCATCTCACATATTGGTGGCATATCACTAGGATATACCACCAATGTTAAACAGGTGCGGGTCCCACATCTGAGACCAACACAATTGTCTAGAATGGGTCCACCAAAGTGAATGAGGAAGCACCACGCAAGTCTGGCTATCCTCCAGTCACTTCAGTGGGAGTGCCGAAAATAGCCGAGCAAATGGAGCTGAATGGAGTGCCTGCCCCGCATGCATGACCTGCTCTCTATTCACTTTTATGGGAGCTCCAAAAACGAGCATGCTCTGCTGTTTCCAGAACTTCCATGAAAGTGAACAGACAGAACAATGCACAATCATGACCAGCTTTCCATTCACCTCCATTTGCTTGGTTATTATCGGCATTCCCACTGAAGTGAATGGAGGGTGGCCACACTTGTGTGGTGCTTCCTCGTTCACTTTGGGGACCTCATTTTAGAGATAGGTGAGGGCCCCACCTCTAGGACCTGCACCTATCTTACATTGGTGGCATATCCTAGCAATATGCCACCAATGTGTGAGCTGGACCAACCCCTTTAAAGTTCTCTGTATAAGTATTCTCTGTGCATAAGTATTCATCCCTTGAAATTAAATGATTTGTGGAGCCACCTTTTGCTCCACGTACAGATGCATGTCTCTTTGACTATATTAACTTAGTAATTCTAGACACTACAATTTTTGCCAATTCTTACATACAAAACTGTTCAAACTCCTTCAAGTTAGATGGTTTGCATAGGAGTACAGCAGGTCATGCCACAAATTCTCAATGGGATTGAGGTCTGGGCTTTGAATAGGCCATTCTGAGACATTTAAATGTTTCCTCCTAAATCACTCTAGTGTAGTTTTAGCAATATATTAAGGGTCATTATACTGAGGAAGGTGAACTTCTGTCTCAGACTAAAATATGTTTTCTTCAAGAATTGTGTTGTATTTATTTACATGCATTTTTCCTTCGATCCTGATCAATTCTTCAGTGCCTGCTGATGAAAAGCATCAACACAGTATGATTCTGCCCTCACATGCATCACTGTGGAAATGGTGTTCTTGGGGAGGGTGGAAGTGTTGGGTTTGTGCCATACATAGCATTTTCCATGATGGCTAAAAATTTACATTTAGTCTCATTTGACCAGAGAACCTTCTTACATACTGTTTGGCAAGCTCCAAGCATACTTTATGTTTTTCCTGTAAGCAATGGATTTTTTCTTAACCACTCTTCGATAACAAAAACAACTCCGTGGAGAGCACAAGTTATAGAGGTCCTATGGAAAGATACTCCCATTTCTGCTGTGGATCTTTTGAGCTCCTTTAGTATCAATCATTGTCTTTGTTGACAGTTTTGATTGGTGACTTGCCAGGTTTGTAGTTGTGCCATTTTCTAACCAGGGGGTGAATACTTTTGTAAAGCACTAAACATTGCCTAGATGACACATTCAAACTCCTTGAGGCTCCCCCCAAGATTTGTTTCACTCTTTTTTTTTATGATCAAGTGTCCTAATAATTCATGTCTGTTTTAGTACATTTTATTCTCCATGAAATAACAATTATGGGACATCTTTTCCTAGAACTCATTGGTGCAGAATTACTAAACTGGTGATTCATATGCTAGTCTGAGTAAAAAGACAACTGGAGATTTGAAAAATGTATTAAAAGGCATATTCTTCTCAATATATTTGGTGCATCTTACGTCAGTCTATGCATCAGAAATTCCAATCTCTGACAACTATAATTAACTCTAATTTCTGCCATAAATTATAACAAATCTAGTGGGCTGTGGCTGGATATTTCTCAGCTTTGCACACTGCCCATTTCCACATTGTTTTTTGAAAACCTGTTACAGTTCTGTCAAGTTGTATAAAGGTCATGAGTAAATCCAGCCTGAAATTCTCAATCCACTACTGATTTTGGCTTCCAAGACTGCATCGCAACACCTGGCTGTGTGGCCATACCCTAAAGGGTTTAAAAGGGTTTTCCAGTTTCAGCAAGAAACCAGACAATGCTGGTAAATGGGCTAAGATAAAAAATGCATCACTACTCACCTAGCAGATCTTGAAACTTTCCTAAGGCAGGCTTTGTTTACCTGGCTGTAGCCATGACATCACATCAACAGCACATGACCACTGTAGCCAATCGCTGAACTCAGATATAAGCCTTGAACAATTTTGCCCTTCTGATTTCATTTGATTCTCTACTTAGGTTTCTTATTTTGATTTTTCGCACAGATTTTTTTATGATGTTTTTCTGCACTATTGTAGTTTTGGTGTCTCTTTTTTGGTGTCAGCATTTTTGAGTTCACCATTTGGAGGAAAAACGCCAGCTCCAGATGTCAGCTGAAGGTTCATGTGAAATATGGAATGCAGGACACACAAATTTTATTTATTTTTTTGCTACTGTTTGTGATGACTGATTTTTTTTTTTTAACTCATTTTGGCTCAGTGCATAACACCCAGTCACTGTGTATTAGCGGTAGATAATTATTTCCTGTATTGTGGGTGTATTTTAAAGACACAATAAAAGTTTCTAATCTTAATTGTTAATTATACAGCATTTCCAAACTATCAGACTTTCTTAAACACAGTTTCTTCTGAGCTAGATGTATTGAGATAATTAACACCTTTTGTCATGTCCCGTCTGCTAAATGTGTAATTGCAGATCACAACTAAAAAGCAAGCCACAAATCGGGATAATAAGGCTGTACCTTAGACTACTTTCACACTTGCGTTCTGGCTTTCTGTTTCTGAGATCCGTTCAGGGCTCTCACAAGCGGTCCAAAACGGATCAGTTTTGCCCTAATGCATTCTGAATGGAAAAGGATCCGCTCAGAATGCATCAGTTTGCCTCCGTTCAATCTCCATTCCGCTCTGGAGGCGGACACCAAAACGCTGCCTGCAGTGTTTTGCTGTCCGCTTGACGAAACTGAGCGAAACAGATCCGTCCTGGCACACAATGTAAGTCAATGGGGACGGATCAGTTTTTTCTGAAACAATCTGGCACAATAGAAAACATATCCGTCTCCCATTGACTTTCAATGGAGGTCATGACAGATCCATCTTGGCTATGTTACAGATAATACAAACAGATATGTTCATGACGGATGCAGGTGGTTGTATTATTGTAACTGATCCGTTATTGCAGATCCATGACGGATCCGCCCAAAACATGTGCGAAAGTAGCCTTACAATGTACTATAGAATTCACATTGATCTCTGTTCTATCGGTATACAAACACTAGAGCTGAACAGTACGATATATTTTTTCCACAGTCACTTGACACAAACACCGAACTTTGAAGACCCCCGAATCGAAAGCTGCCAAATAAACCCTCCCACGCCTAGAAATGTGGAAATGAGGAGAGATCCAGTTCTCGGTTTTGGGTTTGTTGCAGGGAGTGAAAAACCAGTTGTTGTCCGTTCTGTAACACCAGGTGAGTGGCTCCTTAATAAATATCTATCTTGCAGATGATGATTCTGGTTTTTAATCAATGATGATGTGATAAATCAATATCCAAATATATATTTTTCTTTTTAATTCCAGAGGCCTTTTATATATATATATAACCATAAATTGGAAGAGATACCTAGAAGGAGGTAGTCTCCTAGTAAGATCAAATCAGGCACCATTTGTGGTTTTTGACCAAGCCATGACAATGTAAGGCTACTTTCACACTAGTGTTTTCAATTCCACTATTGAGATCAGTTTTGTCCCCATTCATTGTCAATGTGGCAAAACTGAACTGAACAAAACGGAATGCACCAAAATGCATTCCGTTCCGTTTGGTTGTGCTCCCATCGCGAACAGAATAACCCTGTCACAATAGAAAACGGATCCATCCCCCATTGATTTTCAATGTTGTTTATGACAGATCATGGCTATAGAAGACATAATACAACCGGATCCGTTCATGACAGATGTATGCGGTTGCATTATGATAACGGAAGCGTTTTTGCAGATCCATGACGGATCCGTAAAAAACGTTAGTGTTAAAGTAGCCTAATTCAATTTTTTTTATTGATCCAGCACCTTGGAATGTAGTATAAAACGTATTTTTTTTTACATGATTAAAAGAACTCCATGGTGTCCTAAGGGGGATGTGTTTTGCTAAGATCACGCTTCATCAAGGGCTTGATGAAGCTTAATCTGTGCGAAACGCATCCCCCAAAGGACACCATGGAGTTCTTTTAATCATGCAAATAAAATGTACGTTTTATTCTAAATTCCAAGGCGCTGGATCCATTGAAAATTTGTTATTGAAATCTCTCATGACCCCAGATCTAGGGGAATTATCTGTGCTGCCTTTTTCTTCACATTACGGGAGTGTCTGAATTATGCAAATTCAGCGCGAGCTGTGCAAAACCTTTTAGTTTTTTTCTTGTTAATGTAATCCAACCTCATCCAATCCCATTTAACAACTTTTATTTTAGGGTTATTGTTTGTAACAGTTTAATACGATGTACAGACGTCATCTTTTTAACAAAGAATGCATTCAAAAAATAATTAAAAAAAAAGACATCTAGCTGATTTTCTGACTAAATATGACTGTAATAAATATACAGCTTGTGTCCTTGAGAGCAAGAGCCACTCTCTCAGAATGGTGTTTCAAACGGTGGACTGTCTTCTACGATGTTCATATGCCTTAATTGCTAATGCAGTATGATTAGACTTTGTCTTCAAGAGAAAAGCCCTTTAACTACATAACAGCCAGGCCCGTTTAGTCCTCAAGCATTTATTTTTTAATGTTTTTCAATTTTTGCATTCCAAGAGCTAAAACGTTACTATTTTTCGCTTTGCATAGCACATTTGCACCTTTCACTATGCAGCTTAAATAACAAGTTAACTTTAGATTGCAAATTAGTATGATTACTATAAACAATAACACTTTTTTTTGTAACTCCTTATTTTGCGAACCATACCATTTTTATTTAACGGGGTTAAGTGAGAGCTTGCTTTTTTCAGAATGAGTTGGCATACTGTATTTACTAGGGTTCTATTTTTGGGTGCATTCAATTTTTTTATAGCTTTTTATTCTGTTTGTGTGACGCAATGTGCACAAAAACAGCAATTCTATAATATTTTTATTTTATTTACAGTGTTCATCATATGGGTTAAATAATGTGGTGATTTAATAGTGACCATGCTAATTATAACAAAGATTTTGGTAAATTTTTCAGCAATTGCCATTTTTTTAAAACTTTCTTTTAATCTCCAAAAGGGAATGCTGGTATGATACACTGCAATACTTCTTTATATTTCAGTATTACACTGACAAGAAGCCTATTAGACTCTGGAAGGGCCTATTAACCTGCCCTAGATAGCAGGCATTGAGGTCATTGTTAGGAATGCCACAATAACCCAGAAGTACTGGTGTTGACCACATCACAAGGGGCCATTTACTCTGATAAACCACTTAAATGCCAAAGTTACTATTGACCATGACATTTGCACCAACAGATTTCACCGTTTATTGCTCGGTCATGCAACTTACCACCAAAATGAATTTTACCTCCTTTTCTTCTTACTAATAGAGCTTTCATTTGGTGGTATTTCATTGCTGCTGACATTTTTACTTTTTTTGTTATTAATCGAAATTTAACAATTTTTTTGCCAAAAAATGACATTTTTCACTTTCAGTTGTAAAATTTTGCAAAAAAAACGACATTCATATATAAATTTTTTGCTAAATTTATTGTTCTACATGTCTTTGATAAAAAAAAATGTTTGGGTAAAGAAAAAATGGTTTGGGTAAAAGTTATAGCATTTACAAACTATGGTACAAAAATGTGAATTTCCGCTTTTTGAAGCAGCTCTGACTTTCTGAGCACCTGTCATGTTTCCTGAGGTTCTACAATGCCCAGACAGTAGAAAACCCTAACAAATGACCCCATTTCGGAAAGTAGACACCCTAAGGTATTCACTGATGGGCATAGTGAGTTCATAGAACTTTTTATTTTTTGTCACAAGTTAGCGGAAAATGATGATTTTTTTTTTATATATTTTTTTCTTACAAAGTCTCATATTCCACTAACTTGTGACAAAAAATAAAAACTTCCATGAACTCACTATGCCCATCACGAAATACCTTGGGGTATCTTCTTTCCAAAATGGGGTCACTTGTGGGGTAGTTATACTGCCCTGGCATTCTAGGGGCCCAGATGTGTGAGAAGAAGTTTGCAATCAAAATCTGTAAAAAATGACCGGTGAAATCCAAAAGGTGCACTTTGGAATGTGTGCCCCTTTGCCCACCTAGGCTGCAAAAAAGTGTCACACATCTGGTATCGCCGTACTCAGGAGAAGTTGGGGAATGTGTTTTGGGGTGTCATTCTATATATTCCCATGCTGGGTGAGATAAATATATTGGTCAAATGCCAATTTTGTATAAAAAATGGGAAAAGTTGTCTTTTGCCAAGATATTTCTCTCACCCAGCATGGGTATATGTAAAATGACACCCCAAAACACATTCCCTAACTTCTCCTGAGTACGGCGATACCACATGTGTGACACTTTTTTGCAGCTAAGGTGGGCAAAGGGGCACACATTCCAGAGAGCACCTTTCGGATTTCACAGGCCATTTTTTACACATTTTGATTGCAAACTACTTGCCACACATTAGGGCCCCTAGAATGCCAGGGCAGTATAACTACGCCACAAGTGACCCCATTTTGGAAAGAAGACACCCCAAGGTATTCTGTGAGTATGGCGATACCACATGTGTGACACTTTTTTGCAGCCTAGATGCGCAAAGCGGCCCAAATTCCTTTTAGGAGGGCATTCCTAGACATTTGGATCCCAGACTTCTTCTCACACTTTAGGGCCCCTAAAAAGCCAGGGCAGTATAAATACCCCACATGTGACCCCACTTTGGAAAGAAGACACCCCAAGGTATTCAATGAGGGGCCTGGCGAGTTCATAGAATTTTTTTTTTTTGGCATAAGTTAGCGGAAATTGTTTTTTTTTGTTTTTTCTCACAAAGTCTCCCTTTTCCGCTGACTTGGGACAAAAATTTCAATCTTTCATGGACTCAATATGCCCCTCACGGAATACCTTGGGGTGTCTTCTTTCCGAAATGGGGTCACATGTGGGGTATTTATACTGCCCTGGCATTTTAGGGGCCCTAAATCGTGAGAAGAAGTCTGGAATATAAATGTCTAAAAAAATTTACGCATTTGGATTCCGTGAGGGGTATGGTGAGTTCATGTGAGATTTTATTTTTTAGTTAGTGGAATATAAGACTTTGTAAGAAAAAAAAGAAAAAAAACTATTTCCGCTAACTTGGGCCCAAAAAATTTCTGAATGGAGCCTTACAGGGGGGGTGATCAATGACAGGGGGGTGATCACCCATATAGACTCCCTGATCACCCCCCTGTCATTGATCACCCCCCCTGTCATTGATCACCCCCTGTAAGGCTCCATTCAGACGTCCGTATGTGTTTTGTGGATCCGATCCATGTATCCGTGGATCCGTAAAAATCATACAGACGTCTGAATGGAGCCTTACAGGGGGGTGATCAATGACAGGGGGGTGATCAGGGTGTCTATATGGGTGATCACCCCCCTGTAAGGCTCCATTCAGACGTCCGTATGTGTTTTGCGGATCCGATCCATGTATCCGTGGATCCGTAAAAATCATACGGACGTCTGAATGGAGCCTTACAGGGGGGTGATCAATGACCGGGGTGATCAGGGAGTCTATATGGGTGATCACCCCTCTGCCATTGATCACCCCCCTGTAAGGCTCCATTCAGACGTCCGTATGTGTTTTGCGGATCCGATCCATGTATCCGTGGATCCGTAAAAATCATACGGACGTCTAAATGGAGCCTTACAGGGGGGTGATCAATGACAGGGGGGTGATCAATGACAGGGCGGTGATCAGGAAGTCTATATGGGTGATCACCCCCTTGTCATTGATCACCCCTCTGTAAGGCTCCATTCAGACGTCCGTACGTGTTTTGCGGATCCGATCCATGTATCCATGGATCCGTAAAAATCATACGGACGTCTGAATGGAGCCTTACAGGGGGGTGATCAATGACAGGGGGGTGATTAATGACAGGGAAGTGATCAGGAAGTCTATATGCGTGATCACCCCCTTGTCATTGATCACCCCCCTGTAAGGCTCCATTCAGACGTCCGTATGTGTTTGTCGGATCTGATCCATGTATCCGTGGATCCGTAAAAATCATACGGACGTCTGAATGGAGCCTTACAGGGGGGTGATCAATGACAGGGGGGTGATCAATGATGGGGGGGTGATCAGGGAGTGTATATGAAGTGATCAGGGGTTCATAAGGGGTTAATAAGTGACAGGGGGGTGTAGTGTAGTGGTGTTTGGTGCTACTTTGCACAGCTACCTGTGTCCTCTGGTGGTCGATCCAAACAAAAGAGACACCAGAGGACCAGGTAGCAGGTATATTAGACACTGTTATCAAAACAGCGTCTAATATACCTGTTAGGGGTTAAAAAAAAACACATCTCCAGCCTGCCAGTGAACGATCGCCGCTGGCAGGCTGGAGATCCACTCGCTTACCTTCTGTTCCTGTGAACGCGCGCGCCTGCGTGCGCGCGTTCACAGGAAATATCGGGTATCGCGGGAGGACGCGTATATGCGTCCACCCAGAAGAGCAGGGCCGCCGGCAGGACGCAATCCTGCGTACGGCGGTCCTGGAGTGGTTAAAGAATAGCACAAGTTAAGGAGCGTTTCTTAATTTTACTTGACTATAGAATATGTACAAGGGGCCTCAATGTCAGTCTCCTAAGAATGAATAGAGAATTAACTGACTTCCTGTCCTGTGTCAGTTGGAGATTAGATTCCTGGTCACATGACACAGCTGAGAATCAGAAGGGAGGTTATAACTCACAAATACAATCACTGGTAAGAAGATTACCTTCACTACAGATTACATCATGTACATTTATAACAGATAATAAACATTTTTGTGGGAATGCTACTTTAAGTGAGATTGCACATTTACATATCTTATGGTTGACAACATTTATATTTAGACATTAAACACAAGATATTCGGTCATCTGCTTGGCCAGAAGGCAGGAACATACATGGGTTGTACAGTGCAGTTATTTTTAGGGCGCTTCAACATTAAAGGCACTTTCACATTGTTTTCCCTCTGGCCTGTTAGAAATGTACATGATGTAAATTGTAGTGAAGTCAGTCTTTTTGCTGGTGGCTGTAGTTGTGAGTTATCCATTTCTGTCCTGTCATGGGACTGACACCCTGATTCTCCAACTGACACAGCATCTTGTCTGGTGAGGAAGTTAGTTTCTCTATTCCATCCAACGGGAGTTTGTGTATAGAGAACTGACTTCTTGTCCACACAGAAGACGTTGTGTCAGAGTGTTGAGCAAATTACATAGCGGAGGAACAGAAGGGAGTAGATAACTAAGTTTAAAAGATTTTACTAATGGGCCAAAAATATAAATAAATTGTGAGAGTGCTTTCTTAGGTTGATCACAGGCTGTCCAATTGTTAGGACCTGCACCAATCAGCTGAAATCTGTGGGGGAACCTATCAGCAAATATTCAATGTCCTGCAACTGGGTCCTCTAGCCCGACAGCAGCCTTTTAGCTGCTTTATACTGTAGCTAGTCAAAGAGAATTTGGTGTGGGATTTGCTTTAACTGAATTCTCTTCTAGCGTGTTTGAAAATGGGTGTTGCAAATCAGACAACCAGAAAACTCTAAAAAAAAATGTAATAAGAAATATACCAAGTAACTAATTTAGGTTAAAATTTAAATATGCTCCTGTATGTGAGATAATCATGTCCATTGGTTTTAGCTCATTGCATTTTAAAGATTTTAGCACCAGTATTTTCCCATCGATTAGGTGAGCAGCCTGCGCTTTTAAAATAATAAAAAAACTCGCTGAGACGGCCATCATAGATTGAGGGAGTATGGAGCTGCTTCCTAGTATGGTCAATAAATCGCTTTGAAGAAGTCACATAGGGAAGCAACCTTATATATAACCTTTTTATAGTGAATGTACTAATTACAGTTCCAATTCAGTGTAGGGCTATGAGTTACCCCATATGGTGTCTGGCATTCTTAAAATTTATTCCTTCACTTAAAATCGGAGTAAACGACAAGCAGGTAGTAATTTAACTTTACATCAAATACTGAGGGGAGTGAGCTGGAACACAACTGTAATTAGGTGGTTTTAGGAGAGTATTTGTTATGCTTGCAAAATAGCCATTTTGCTACTTCTGAGCAGCAGTGCATTTCAGAGATTGATTAGAAAATGGGCAAGAGAATGGAGTCAATCACAGTAGAAATATATATCTCTTGGTACAATTCACAACAAGCAATATTTGATTGAAACAGATGTTCATTTCCTTACAGGTATTATTTTTTAAACCAAACTCCTAATAGAAATGAAATTGTTGATAAATAAATGAACCAATGCACAAAAGAGACATTTTATTTCACTTTTCTTGGTTCTTGAAGCAAGCCTCATTCGTATGCAGCATATAGCCTGTTACAGACTGTTCCAGAGGGACAAACGTCACACATTGTGAGACACAGCATACAGTACTGCAATAAGAGAATACAAATAAGCAAAAGCATTCATATCTACACAACTGGAACATCATGTATTTCTTTCTAGAACAGGGATGTAGCAACATCATTATGGGTATAGAAATAATAATATCTAATAATAAAATCCCTGTGTGAGTGCGCTGTGTCCGTGTGTGTGTAACCAGTTTTGCACTGGGCATGCACACACACACACACACACACATAGACACACAGTGCTCCATAACTGTTTAATCCCTTCCATGCCGCAGTCCTTAGGGACCGCTGTCTAGAATGGGCTAACTATCGGGCTGCTGCTCTGCCCTGGCAGCAGCCCGATGCTTGAGGGGTAAAGCTCCCTCCTACCCCACTGTGTGCGGCTGCAACTGGCCATCAAACATAGCCTGCGTGTGCCGGCCATATCCTATACCCAGCCCCCGGTCTCTTTGTCGCTACGATCCACTGAGGGGTTAATTGCGGCGGATCGCAGTGCGCAGTCATAGAGGCCGGGTATAGGATATGGCCGGCACGCGCAGGCTACGTTTGTATTCAAGCATTAACTATATTCATTGGTGGCTCAGTGGCCACAGTCTCGCCCTTTCTACTCCTCTCTGTTCTCATTGATGGCCAGTGGCAGCCGCACACAGTTGGGTAGGAGGGAGCTTTACCCCTCAAGCATCGGGCTGCTGCCAGGGCAGATCGGTTACCATGGCAGTCAGGACCCTACTGAAGCCCTGGCTGCCATAGTAAGCTTCCGGCTGCTGTGTGCACAAAGCACAGGCCAGCAGGGACAGTTTAAAGTCCTATTCACCCTAATAGATCAAGGGTTCTAGCCCCTAAGGGGGCTAATAGTTAGTAAATAAAAATAAAAAGTTTAACCCCCCCAAAAATTAGAAAATAATATATTGCGATATGTATCGTTATCGCACATGTTTCAAATTATATTGTGATATACTGTAGATTTTAGGCCATATCGCCCAGCCCTAAGTTTAATATACTGAAGTACTCTACATAATGTACTGCAGTGTATTGTAAGCCATCAGACCCACTGGATCTTCAAGAACCAAGTGGGTCTGGGTCCAAAAAAAGTAAAAAAAATAGTAAAAAAAGTAAAAAAATAAAAGGATCATGTTACTTTTACCACATGGTGAACACCATAAAAAAAAAGAAAAACTATGATGGAATTGCAATTTTGCCCACTGCACTTCCCAAAAAATGGTATAAAAAGTGATTAAAAAAAGCCATATGTATCCAAAATCAAACCATGACCTCATCTCACAAAAAATGAGCCCCTACATAAGCCAATCATCCCAAAAATATGGCTTTCAGAAAAATGAAGAATATTAAAAAATGCACATATTAGTTATCGTCATGTCTATAACGACCTGCTCTATAAAAATAGCATGTGATCCAATCATATGGTGAACACTTTAAAAAAAAAATATTTAAATGTGCCAAAAAAATCTATTTTTTATCATCTTACATCACAAAAAGTGTAATACCAAGCGATCAAAAAGTCATATGTGCCCCATAATGGTACTAATCAAACCGTGATCCCATCCCGCAAAAAATGAGACTCTATGTAAAACAATCACCCCAAAAATATGGCTTTCAGAAAATGGAAACACAAAAACATGATTTTTTTCTTAAAAAATGCTTTTATTGTGTAAAAAAGAAATGCACATATTAGGCATCGCTGTGTTCGTAACAGCCTGCTCTATAAAAATAGTATGTGATCCAACCGTCTCTGTCAAAAAAAATAAAAAAAATGTGCCAAAAAAGCAATATTTATCACCTTACATCACAAAAAGAGTAATACCAAGCGATCAAAAATTCATATGTGCCCCAAAATGGTACTAATCAAACCATCATCTCTTCCAGCAAAATATGAGACCCTACCTAAGACAATCGCCCAAAAGAAAAAATATGGATTTCAGAAAATGGAAACACAAAAACATGATTTTTTTCAAAAATATTTTTATTGTGTAAATCCAAAATAAAATTAAAAAAATATACTTATTAGGTATTGCTGCATCACTACGACCTGCTCTATAAAAATATCATATTATCTACTCAGATGAACATTGTAAAAAGACAAATAATAAAAATTGGGCCACAACAGCCATTTTTTTGTTACCTTGTCTCGTGAAAAGAGTAACATATAAATATATATATATATATATATATATATATATACACACACACACACAATGCACAACTGCCTCTAGTAAAAGATTTCTATACTGCATGAATAACCCTGATAATAACACGCCCCCCGCACTGCTCACACCAGCGCGCCGACCAATCAGGACATGGCGCTCCACATTCCGCCTGCACCACCCATACCTGCGTACCAGCAAGCAGGTCGGAGCGCTACCATTTCTGTCCTTCAGTCACAGCCGCCATTTCTGTTTGTCAGTCCCAGCTGCCATTTCTGTTCGTCAGTCACAGCACTATAGAGAGGAGTACCTGTCAGCAGTCTGACCTACCAGTCGCTACCTGCAGTCTCAGCACCAGCAGTCAGTGCCAGTCGTGCAGTCGCAGCCACCAGTCACAGTGCCAGCAGTGTCAGCCACTAGTCAGTGCCAGTCAACTCAACCATCAGTCAGTGCCACCAGTCAGAGCCAGCTGTCTCAGCCACAGCCGCCAGTCTCAGCCACAGCCGCCAGTCTTATCCACCAGTCAGTGCCAGCATTCTCAGCTACAGCCAGCACTCAGTGCCAGCAGTCTCAGCCACAAGCTGCAGCCAGCAGTCTCAGCCACAGCCACCAGTTAGCGCCAGCAGTCTCAGCCACAGCCAGCAGTCTCAGCCACAGCCACCAGTCAGTGAAATCAGTCTTAGCCACCAGTCAGTGCCAGCAGTCTCAGACACCAGTCAGTGCCAGCAGTCTCAGCGATCAGCCGCATCCAGCAATCTCAGCCAACAGCCACAGCCACCAGTCAGTGCCAGCAGTCTCAGCCACAGCTGCCAGTCTCAGCCACCAGCCACAGCCACCAGTCAGTGTGGTCAAGCTCCCTTGCCATTTAATATAGACTGTTCCTACTAATGTTTATACACTACTGTTCTAGCACCCGTTATCGTAATGGAATTAATGTCTAGTAATAACAATAATATTCATTTACAGCTAATAGAAAGATTCAAAAGGTGCCTATGCTATCACTAATGCAAATGTATACAGTAAACTGTAAAGCTGGCCATGCACATTTTTAAGGTCCATTCATACGTCCGCAACTGTTTTGTGGTCCACAAATTGCAGATCCGCAAAACATGAACATTGGCCATGTGCGTTCTGCATTTTGCAGACTGCACATGGCTGGCAGTAGAGTTGGGCGAACACCTGGATGTTCGGGTTCGAGAAGTTCGGCCGAACTTCCCGGAAATGGGATCCGAACCTGACCCGAACTTCGTCGCGAACCCCATTGAAGTCAACGGGGACCCGAACTTTTCGGCACTAAAAAGGCTGTAAACCAGCTCAGGAAAGGGCTAGAGGGCTGCAAAAGGCAGCAAAATGTAGTTAAATCCCCTGCAAACAAATGTGGATAGGGAAATGAATAAAAATAAAAATAAAATAAATAAAAATTAACCAATATCAATTGGAGAGAGGTCCCATAGCAGAGAATCAGGCTTCATGTCACCCACCACTGGAACAGGCCACTGTCAGATATTTAGACCCCGGCACCCAGACAGAGAAGAGAGGTCCCATAGCAGAGAATTAGGCTTCATGTCATAGCAGAGAATCAGGCTTTACGTCACCCACCACTGGAACAGGCCATTGTCAGATATTTTGGCCCTGGCACCCAGACAGAGTAGAGAGGTCCCATAGCAGAGAATCAGGCTTCATGTCATAGCAGAGAATCAGGCTTCATGTCATAGCAGAGAATCAGGCTTCACGTCACCCACCACTGGAACAGGCCATTGTCAGATATTTTGGCCCTGGCACCCAGACAGAGGAGAGAGGTCCCATTGCAGAGAATCAGGCTTCATGTCACCCAACACTGGAACAGGCCACTATCAGATATTTTTAGGCCCCGGCACCCAGACAGAGGAGAGAGGTCCCATAGCATAGATTCAGGCTTCATGTCATAGCAGAGAATCAGGCTTCATGTCATAGCAGAGAATCAGGCTTCATGTCATAGCAGAGAATTAGGCTTCACGTCACCCACCACTGGAACAGGCCATTGTCAGATATTTTGGCCCTGGCACCCAGACAGAGGAGAGAGGTCCCATAGCAGAGATTCAGGCTTCATGTCATAGCAGAGAATCAGGCTTCATGTCACCCAACACTGGAAC
Source organism: Bufo gargarizans (assembly GCF_014858855.1). Classification (NCBI taxonomy): domain Eukaryota; kingdom Metazoa; phylum Chordata; class Amphibia; order Anura; family Bufonidae; genus Bufo; species Bufo gargarizans. Next base: position 244,880,114 of record NC_058082.1, read on the forward strand.
AGGCCACTATCAGATATTTTTAGGCCCCGGCACCCAGACAGAGGAGAGAGGTCCCATAGCAGAGATTCAGGCTTCATGTCATAGCAGAGAATCAGGCTTCATGTCATAGCAGAGAATCAGGCTTCATGTCATAGCAGAGAATCAGGCTTCACGTCACCCACCACTGGAACAGGCCATTGTCATATATTTTGGCCCTGGCACCCAGACAGAGGAGAGAGGTCCCATTGCAGAGAATCAGGCTTCATGTCATAGCAGAGAATCAGGCTTCACGTCACCCACCACTGGAACAGGCCATTGTCAGATATTTAGGCCCCGGCACCCAGACAGAGGAAAGAGGTCCCATTGCAGAGAATCAGGCTTCATGTCATAGCAGAGAATCAGGCTTCACGTCACCCAAAACTGGAACAGGCCATTGTCAGATATTTTGGCCCTGGCACCCAGACAGAGGAGAGAGGTCCCATAGCAGAGAATCAGGCTTCATGTCATAGCAGAGAATCAGGCTTCACGTCACCCACCACTGGAACAGGCCATTGTCAGATATTTTGGCCCTGGCACCCAGACAGAGGAGAGAGGTCCCATTGCAGAGAATCAGGCTTCATGTCACCCAACACTGGAACAGGCTACTGTCAGATATTTTTAGGCCCCGGCACCCAGACAGAGGAGAGAGGTCCCATAGCAGAGATTCAGGCTTCATGTCATAGCAGAGAATCAGGCTTCATGTCATAGCAGAGAATCAGGCTTCATGTCATAGCAGAGAATCAGGCTTCATGTCATAGCAGAGAATCAGGCTTCACGTCACCCACCAGAGGAACAGGCCATTGTCAGATATTTTGGCCCTGGCACCCAGACAGAGGAGAGAGGTCCCATAGCAGAGAATCAGGCTTCATGTCATAGCAGAGAATCATGCTTCATGTCACCCAACACTGGAACAGGCCACTGTCAGATATTTTGGCCCTGGCACCCAGACAGAGGAGAGAGGTCCCATAGCAGAGAATCAGGCTTCATGTCATAGCAGAGAATCATGCTTCATGTCACCCAACACTGGAACAGGTCACTGTCAGATATTTAGGCCCCGGCACCCAGACAGAGGAGAGAGGTCCCATAGCAGAGATTCAGGCTTCATGTCAGCAGAGAATCAGGCTTCATGTCATAGCAGAGAATCAAGCTTCACGTCCCCCAAAACTGAAACAGTTCAATGGAATAAAATAGCAAAAATAAAATCTCCTCCACATATTTGGTATTGCTGTGTCCATTATGACCCGCACTATGCAATTATAATGTAATATATCCTGTATTGTGAACAAAATGTATACATTTCTACAATAATTTCTTTTGTGGCATTAATTTAAACTTGTTAGGCTATTGCTGGAGAACAGCAAGCATATCTTGAAAATTGTGACACAGCGGGAAAATTATACACTCAAATACCTGATAATCACTTAGTTAATGACAGAGGTGTCATGTTAATCAGCGTTGGAACCCATCTGATTTCATCATCAAATTTTGAATTGTGTCTAGACTTTACATGCAGGGAGGATTTATATTTCAAAGCATGTCTCTTCTGCCACCTTAGGAGGTTTAGCAAGTAAAGCTTATTGTTTATATAGTTCTCGGGATCTCTGCTTGCTGTCATTCAGTTGGGACCTTCATGGTTTACTTTCAATGAAAAAAGTCATGGTCATGTGATGGACACAAAATAGAGCTCTGGCTGAAATTTTAACATACTTAGTCAACGTTTCCTTAAGCAGAGTGTTCCACATTGAAGCGGAATTCTGGTAGTAAACTACATTTATAGGTAGATGGGGATTCAGCTTACTTATGTGCTTCTGTGAATGCACGGAATCACTGCAGAACCACAGCCATTCCAATGTACAAGAAGAAAAGATTCCAGCTTCCATAAAAACAGTGTATTCTCTTTTGGCTCCAGTAAATGCAGAGACATATACACAACTTACGTGTTTCGGGCCATACACTAGCCCTTAGTCATAGTTATAGCTTCTCTTTTTGTACATAAATCAGATTTATAATATTATATAAATGGGGGTGTAGTGTTTTTAATCTGGAGTTTACATTGTCAAGCAAGCATAATGAAATCAAAATAGATTCTATTATGTTGCTAGCCCTTGGCCACTACTTGAATACACTTTAGGGGGGGTTTAATAATCAAAAATGCACCGTTTTGCAGCTGAGACCGTGATCCGTGTATCCTGTCCGTCAAAAAAATATGACCTGTCCTATTTTTTGGACGGACAACGGTTCACGGACCCATTCAAGTCAATGGGTCCGTGAAAGAACACGGATGCACACAAGATTGGCATCCGTGTCCGTGATCCGTGGCCGTAGGTTACTTTCATACAGACGGATTCGAAGATCCGTCTGCATAAAAGCTTTTTCAAAGCTGAGTTTTCACTTCGTGAAAACTCAGATCCGACAGTATAATCTAACAGAGGCATTCCCATGGTGATGGGGACGCTTCTAGTTAGAATATACAACGAACTGTGTACATGACTGCCCCCTGCTGCCTGGCAGCACCCGATCTCTTACAGGGGGCTGTGATCCGTACAATTAACCCCTCAGGTGCTGCACCTGAAGGGGTTAATTGTGCGTATCATAGCCCCCTGTAAGAGATCCAGGGCTGCCAGGCAGCAGGGGGCAGACCCCCCTCCCTCCCCAGTTTAAATTTCATTGGTGGCCAGTGCGGCCCCGCCCCCCCTCCCTCCCACTATTGTAATAATAGCATTGGTGGCACAGTGTGCGGCCCCCCCCCTCCCTCTATTGCATTAACATTGGTGGCAGTGTGCGCCCCCCCGCCCCCCCTTCCTCCCTCTATTGTTTTAATACATTGGTGGCAGTGTGCGGCCTCCCCTCTCCCCCCCCCAGATCATTGGTCGCAGCGGAGTTCCGATCGGAGTCCCAGTTTAATCGCTGGGGCTCCGATCGGTAACCATGGCAACCAGGACGCTACTGCAGTCCTGGTTGCCATGGTTACTTAGCAATAGTAGAAGCATCATACTTACCTGCTGGCTGCTGTGATGTCTGTGTCTGGCCGGGAGCTCCTCCTACTGGTAAGTGACAGGTCTGTGCAGTGCATTGCTGTCACTTACCAGTAGGAGGAGTTCCCGGCCGGACACAGACATCGCAGCAGCCAGCAGGTAAGTATGATGCTTCTACTATTGCTAAGTAACCATAGCAACCAGGACTGCAGTAGCATCCTGGTTGCCATGGTTACCGATCGGAGCCCCAGCGATTAAACTGGGACTCCGATCGGAACTCCGCTGCCACCAATGATCGGGGGGGGGGGGAGGCCGCACACTGCCACCAATGTATTAAAACAATAGAGGGAGGAAGGGGGGGGTGGGGGGGGCGCACACTGCCACCAATGTTAATGCAATAGAGGGAGGGAGAGGGGCCGCACACTGTGCCACCAATGCTATTATTACAATAGAGGGAGGGAGGGGGGCGGGGCCGCACTGGCCACCAATGAAATTTAAACTGGGGAGGGAGGAAGGGGGGGACGGGGGGGCGCACACTGCCACCAATGTATTAAAACAATAGAGGGAGGAAGGGGGGGCCGGGGGGGCGCACACTGCCACCAATGTATTAAAACAATAGAGGGAGGAAGAGGGGGCCGGGGGGGCGCACACTGCCACCAATGTATTAAAACAATAGAGAGAGGAATGGGGGGCGGGGGGGCGCACACTGCCACCAATGTTAATGCAATAGAGGGAGGGAGTGGGTGCCGCACACTGTGCCACCAATGCTATTATTACAATAGAGGGAGGGAGGGGGTGGGGGGGCCGCACTGGCCACCAATAATATTCAAACTGGGGAGGGGGGGTCTGCCCCCTGCTGCCTGGCAGCCCTGATCTCTTACAGGGGGCTGTGATACGCACAATTAACCCCTTCAGGAGCGGCACCTGAGGGGTTAATTGCGCTGATCACGGCCCCCTGTAAGAGATCGGGTGCTGCCAGGCAGCAGGGGGCAGTCATGTACACAGTTTGTAGTATATTCTAACTAGAAGCGTCCCCATCACCATGGGAACGCCTCTGTGTTAGAATATACTGTCGGATATGAGTTTTCACGATGTAACTCATATCCGACAGTATATTCTAACATAGAGGCGTTCCCATGGTGATGGGGACGCTTCAAGTTAAAATATACCATCGGATTGGAGAAAACTCCGATCCGATGGTATAAAAGAGACTCCAGACTTTACATTGAAAGTCAATGGGGACGGATCCGTTTGCAATTGCACCATATTATGTCAACGTCAAACGGATCCGTCCCCATTGACTTGCATTGTAATTCAGGATGGATCCTCCAAAAATCAAGGAAGACCAACTGGACGAAAAATCGGTCACGGATCACAGACCTACGGACCCCGTTTTTGCGGACCGTAAAAAAAAACGGTTGTGTGCATGAGGCCTTACTAAACCACAATTCTGGCTAAATTTGCACCATAAAAACGAGTTTACATGTATTATTAAAAATGTATATAATGTTTTAGACCACCTTTGTGCCTCACTAGACAAGAGGTTGTGACAGAGAGTGAAAGGGGTGAGGCTTTAACAAAAGTAAATGGCCTAAACACACCAAATTGTGCTAAAATTTTACCATAGATATTTATCTATAGTAAGACGATAAAGACGTGGCATAAAATAAGTGTCTAACTTATTTAACATGATGCTCAAAATCTATCATACTGCTAAAGCACTGTGATAAATTTGATAGATCTGCTGACTTTCTCTTGCCTCTAACATTATGCCATCTTATGTTTAGACAAGATTAGTAAATCTGCTCCACTGTAGTCTTTCTTTCTTTCATTTAACTTTGTATTCAACTTTATATTAAATGTTTTCTATGGGTTGCATTGCTCTCTGGGGCAACATTTACATCTGACCATGCTCAGCTTAAGTAAATGGTGCTGATCTGCATTACTAGGACAATTAAAGCGATGCTTCTTCTGAAAGAAAGTAGACATTTATCTTTCAAAAACGAAACTTTGTGTTCTCTCTATCTACTAACCTACCCAAACCTGATATCTCCCTCTCACTGTGCGACACCATCATCACTCCTAGGCAGCAGGGTGACGTTTGACACTGATCCTTCCTTCACCCCCTACATCCAATCTCTCTCCCGCTCATGTCATCTGCACCTCAAAAATATTTCTAAAATCCACCCCTTTCTCAGTATGGAAACAACAAAAACTCTCATTGTTGCCCTGATCCATTCCTGCCTTGATTACTGTAACTCACAATTAATTGGTCTCCCCCTCACCAGACTTTCCCCTCTCCAATCTATTGTTAATGCAGGGTCACCTATCTGTCCAACCCAGGGCCGGTTCTAGGTGAAATGGGGCCCTGGGGCGAAAAACAATAAGGGGGCCCCCCCCCCATGACACTTGATGATTTTTACAGAGGAAACTGTATATTTTGGGGCACAGTGTAGAGGTATACTGTATATTGTGTGGCACAGTGTAGTGGTATACTGTATATTGTGTGGCACAGTGTAGCGGTATACTGTATATTGTGTGGCACAGTGTAGAGGTATACTGTATATTGTAAGAAGTCCCCCCATAGATGTCCCCCAATAATGTGCCAGTGAAATGTGCCCTCATAGATGCCCCTTAATCATGTGCCAGTAGCCTCAGCCCCCCATTAACATGTGCCAGTAGCCATAGGCGCCCCCCTATCATGTGCCAGTACTATTAGCCCCCTTAGGGGCTGGAACCCTTGTCCTATTCACCGTTAGGCCCCTTTCACAGTGCACCCCCCCCCCAGTATAATAAACATTGAGTGCCCCCCCAGTATAATAAACATTGAGTGTGCCCCCCCAGTATAATAAACATTGAGTGCGCCCCCCAGTATAATGAACATTGAGTGTGCCCCCCAGTATAATAAACATTGAGTGCGCCCCCCCAGTATAATGAACATTGAGTGCCCTCCCAGTATAATAAACATTGAGTGCGCCCCCCCAGTATAATAAACATTGAGTGCGCCCCCACCAGTATAATAAACATTGAGTGCGCCCCCCCAGTATAATAAACATTGAGTGTCCCCCCCAGTATAATAAACATTGAGTGCCCCCCCAGTATAATAAACATTGAGTGTCCCCCCCCAGTATAATAAACATTGAGTGCCCCCCCAGTATAATAAACATTGAGTGCCCCCCCAGTATAATAAACATTGAGTGCGCCCCCCCAGTATAATAAACATTGAGTGCGCCCCCCCCAGTATAATAAACATTGAGTGCGCCCCCCCCAGTATAATAAACATTGAGTGCGCCCCCCCAGTATAATAAACATTGAGTGTCCCCCCCAGTATAATAAACATTGAGTGCCCCCCCAGTATAATAAACATTGAGTGTCCCCCCCCAGTATAATAAACATTGAGTGCCCCCCCAGTATAATAAACATTGAGTGCCCCCCCAGTATAATAAACATTGAGTGCGCCCCCCCAGTATAATAAACATTGAGTGCGCCCCCCCCCAGTATAATAAACATTGAGTGCGCCCCCCCCAGTATAATAAACATTGAGTGCGCCCCCCCAGTATAATAAACATTGAGTGTGCCCCCCCAGTATAATGAACATTGAGTGCCCCCCGTATAATAAACATTGAGTGTGCCCCCCAGTATAATAAACATTGAGTGCGCCCCCCCAGTATAATGAACATTAAGTGCCCCCCCAGTATAATAAACATTGAGTGCGCCCCCCCCAGTATAATAAACATTGAGTGTGCCCCCACCAGTATAATAAACAATGAGTGCCCCCCCAGTATAATAAACATTGAGTGCCCCCCCAGTATAATAAACATTGAGTGCCCCCCAGTATAATAAACATTGAGTGCCCCCCCAGTATAATAAACATTGAGTGCCCCCCAGTATAATAAACATTCAGTGCCCCCCCCAGTATAATAAACATTGAGTGCCCCCCCTAGTATAATATACATTGAGTGCCCCCCAGTATAATAAACATTGAGTGCCCCCCAGTATAATAAACATTGAGTGCCCCCCCAGTATAATAAACATTGAGTGCCCCCCCAGTATAATAAACATTGAGTGCCCCCAGTATAATAAACATTGAGTGCCCCTCCAGTATAATAAACATTGAGTGCCCCCAGTATAATAAACATTGAGTGCCCCCCAGTATAATAAACATTGAGTGCCCCCCCAGTATAATAAACATTGAGTGCCCCTCCAGTATAATAAACATTGAGTGCCCCCAGTATAATAAACATTGAGTGCCCCTCCAGTATAATAAACATTGAGTGCCCCCAGTATAATAAACATTGAGTGCGCCCCCCCCCCAGTATAATAAACATTGAGTGCCCCCCCCCAGTATAATATACATTGGTGGCACAGTGGGCAGTGCCAATGAGGGTTAAAAAAATTAATAAAAAAATAACTCACCTCCACCAATTGATCGCGCAGCTGCTGGTCTCCTGTTCTTTCTTTAGGACCTGTCAAAGGACCTGTGGTGACATCACTGTGGTCATCACATGGTACATCATATGATCCATCACCATGGTAATGGACCATGTGATTAGCTCAGTGACGTCACCACAGGTCCTGAAGCAAGAACAGGAGACCGGCAGCTGCGCGATCAATTGGTGGAGGTGAGTTAATTTTTTATTTATTTTTTTAACCCTCATTGGCACTGCCCACTGCGCCACCAATGTTTATTATACTGGGGGGGGCCCTCACTCAATGTTTATTATACTGGGGGGGGGCCGCACTCAATGTTTATTATACTGGGGGGGGCCCCACTCAATGTATATTATACGGGGGGGGGGCGCACTGCGCCACCAATGTTAATACAAATGCAGGAAGTGGGTGCCGGAGTGAAATAGCCGGCACACGACCTCTATGATAGGGGGCTGCGATCAGCGGCAGTTAACCCCTAAGGTGCCGCTCCCTGTCATAGAAGTCGGGTGCCGGCTATTTGATTCCGGCACCCGACTCCTGTATTTGTATTACAGGTCAGTTTTCATCATTGGTGGCGCAGTGGCCACAGCCCCTCCCCTCCTCCTCCCATGTCTCTTCTTATTGGCGGAGGTGACAGCAGCAGCACGGGGGGGAGGGAGAGAGCCCCCCCCCGCCCCCGCCTCTATGGAAGCGCCGACGCCGTCCCTGCCTATAGTTAGTTGCGGGCCGGCGCGGGGGGCCCCTAAGGACTTGGGGGCCCGGGGGCAATTGCCCCCCTTGCCTCTATGGAAGCGCCGGCCCTGGTCCAACCGCTACTCCGATGCCTCCATTCTGTGTCAGTCATTGAACTGGTTGCCCGTACACTATATAATCCAATTGAAACTGCTCGTCCTCAACCACAAAGCTCCCCACAGTGCTGCACCCCCCTACATCTCTTCTCTCATCTCTGCCTACCTCCTACTTGTGCCCTTTGTTCAGCCAATGAATTACGACTGACTTACACAATAATCCGAACCTCTTATTCCCGGCTCCAAGACTTCTCCAGAGCTGCACCGATTCTCTGAAAGCCCTACTCCAAGAAATTAGGTAAAATCACAATATCTAATATCATCTTTTTAGGGTGGCCTATCACATCCCCTGATCTAACTCCTCTCCATATAGCCCATTTTATCATTTCCTGAACCTGATCCTCCACCAAACTCTCCACTGCACTCATGCACCCAGAAGCACTTCATATATTGGCTGCTGACCGGATCATGCAGCTTTATATCTGCTCCCTTATTCTCCCAAGATGGCTGGACCATTGTATAAAACAAGCACTTAGCTTTTGTGTCACCCCTATCTCCTCATAGATTGTAAGCTCTTGCGAGCAGGGTCCTCATTCCTCTTGTTGTAATTATTGACTTGTCTGTTGCTATGTTATTTATGGCTGTTTGTACATGAACCCCTGAACTGTAAAGCACTGTGGAATATGAGTTACCTACTTATACGTAAATGTACTGTAGTCTGCCTTACTATCCAATATAGGTCTTTCTCCCCATACCTCGAGAAGCCCCTCCTGAACCCTGGCATACTCTGTCCTCAGATGCTCTATTATGCACTCCTAGGAGTTTTATCCCTTCCTTTCTTACACACTGTCTCATGTTGTTTCAGTCCTTTGGTGGGTGGCGTGGTACTTGGGGCCAACCGGTGGCAGCTCTCTCTGCCGCAGATATGCCCTGACTACCCCGCCAGCCAATAACAGAGATTCTATGGCTTGTTTCCACAACAGATGTTTCTGTGTGTTAGTATATTCTGGGGCCATCCCATCTTCCTTGGCCGCAGTCTGCACCGCCCACAGTATTAGCACTTACATACCTATACCGAGCACTGTTGCTCTTAGTGCTACTGAACATGATTTAGCTCCTTGGACCATTTATAATATATGTGACTGTAACATTGTTGTATGAAACCTTCAGATAGCCTTTTTTTCATGTTTTATTTCATGAGTTGTATAACCATGTATTTATGCACCTATTTATATTATCATGTATCATTGATTTTGATTGATGGCCGCCATATGAATTTTTCTTTTTGTATATTATGTCTTGTCAGCCTGATGAAGGGCGATTATTAAGCCTGAAACGTTGCAACTGACATACCACCTATTCCGGCTGAAATAACATGAAATAAAATCATTAATTATCACCACTTAAGGAGTGCTGTCTAAATATTTGTGACACTTACAGTTCTCGAGGTGGAGCTATAGAACACAACCCGGACGTGTACCCACCCTTGCCATTCTATGTAAAGAGTGCTGTGGCCTATTTACTTGAAAATATCAGTTATTTTGAGCATCAGTTATGATCAGTGTGCATAATTTGTGTCACTTTTTTCAGTAGTTTTCTGCTTTTATTTACGTTCCTCTGAGACAAAGGAAGAACAGAAAGCTAAACGTTGAAGTGAATGTGACCTGACTTGTACCCTGCTCTGTACTGATGAGGGACAAGAACCCAAATTATTGCATCCAATAATGGGTATCACTAATTTAGCTGGTATGAACTAATTTTAATCACATTTCACAAATTAGCAACTTTTTACAGGGTTAATCACTGTTTGACATGCTATGCATCTGATTCATATCTTCTGTATCATTCTCTTAAGACACAAAGATATGGTCAGCAACTGCAGGTTCTTTGGTCCTTTTTAGTAGTTATAACAATTGATAAGAAGTCAATGTGGAAAGCTGCATATATTACTCCTGGTGAATGCAAGCACTGACATTGCTTTAACCATGAAAGAAGTACCCCGAACATTTAGATCTTCCTACTCACTCATCAGGACTCCAGTCCTCTCAGGGTTAATTAGCATGGTTAAAATCATTGCATTTGACAATACATGTGCACAGTTCAAATACAGTCAGTTCCATAAATATTGGGACATTGACACAATTCTAACATTTTTGGCTCTATACACCACCACAATGGATTTGAAATGAAACAAACAAGATGTGCTTTAACTGCAGACTGTCAGATTTAATTTGAGGGTATTTACATCCAAATTAGGTGAACGGTGTAGGAATTACAACAGTTTGCATATGTGCCTCCCACTTTTTAAGGTACCAAAGTAATGGGACAATTGGCTTCTCAGCTGTTCCATGGCCAGGTGTGTGTTATTCCCTCACTATCCCAACTGCAATGAGCAGATAAAAGGTCCAGAGTTCATTTCAAGTGTGCTATTTGCATTTGGAATCTGTTGCTGTCAACTCTCAAGATGAGATCCAAAGAGCTGTCAGTATGAATGAAACAAACCCATAAGAGAGATAGCAAAAACATTAAGCATGGCCAAAACAACTGTTTGGAACATTCTTCAAAAGAAGAAACGCACCGGTGAGTTCAGCAACACCAAAGACCCGGAAGACTACGGAAAACAACTGTGGTGGATGACCGAAGAATTCTTTCCCTGGTGAAGAAAACACCCTTCACAACAGTTGGCCAGATCACGAGCACTCTCCAGGAGGTAGGTGTGTGTGTGTCAAAGTCAACAATCAAGAGAAGACTTTACCAGAGTGAATACAGAGGGTTCACCACAAGATGTAAACCATTGATGAGCCTCAAAAACAGAAAGGCCAGATTAGAGTTTGCCACAACATCTAAAAAAAACTTCACAGTTCTGGAACAACATCCTATGGACAGATGAGACCAAGATCAACTTGTACCAGAGTGATGGGAACATAAGAGTATGGAGAAGGAAAGGAACTGCTCATGATCCTAAGCATACCACCTCATCAGTGAAGCATGGTGGTGGTAGTATCATGGCGTGGGCATGTATGGCTGCCAATGGAACTGGTTCTCTTGTATTTATTGATGATGTGACTGCTGACAAAAGCAGGATGAATTCTGAAGTGTTTCAGGCAATATTATCTGCTCACATTCAGCCAAATGCTTCCGAACTCATTGGACGACGCTTTACAGTGCAGATGGACAATGACCCAAAGCATTCTGCAAAAGCAACCAAAGAGTTTTTTAAGGGAAAGAAGTGGAATGTTATGCAATGGCCAAGTCAATCGCCTGACCTGAATCCGATTGAGCATGCATTTCACTTGCTGAAGACAAAACTGAAGGGAAAATGCCCCAAGAACAAGCAGGAACTGAAGACAGTTGCAGTAGAGGCCTGGCAGAGCATCACCAGGGATGAAACCCAGCGTCTGGTGATGTCTATGCGTTCCAGACTTCAGGCTGTAATTGACTGCAAAGGATTTGCAACCAAGTATTAATAAGTGAAAGTTTGATTTATGATTATTATTCTGTCCCATTACTTTCGGTCCCCTAACAAGTGGGAGGAACATATTCCTACACAGTTCACCTGATTTGGATGTAAATACCATCAAATTAAAGCTGACAGTCTGTAGTTAAAGCACATCTTGTTTGCTTCATTTCAAATCCATTGTGGTGGTGTATAGAGCCACAAATGTTAGAATTGTGTCAATGTCCCAATATTTATGGACCTAACTGTATTTATACACGATTGGCAATTTTCTTTTCTGTGGATGTGGTTAAACAATTTACCCGAAAAACTGGTGACATTGAACTAAAGGAAAGTCAGCCTAGCTGATAAAAGATTCATTAACAGGCAGATAATTGTTTTAATAATTCACAAGTTTCGAGCCTTGTCTTTGTTTCTCAACAATTCTTTTGAGATGTTGCTGGGTCATTAAAACATCATTAAAGTAACTTTAATTCCTTGTACAAGACTTCGATTACTAAGAAAGATGCAGAACACAAGCTGGGTTTTACAGTTTATTTTAGATATTATTTTGGAGGATATTTTTTCCGCCCTATGGCAGTAGTATAAATATTTCTTACCATAAAACTGAATACACTGGAAGTTTGCGTAAAACAAGTTGCAGATGACAAAAAGAGAATAATGCTGGATATGGCAATCAATAAAATCCCAATTGTGTTTACGGAAAGTACAGCTAAAATAGAATTTCACTTAAATTTTTATTCCACTGCAAACATTGTCTGATCAGTGGGAGTCAATTGACTCTAATGGGCTACCCTGGTGTTATGGCACCTAGTAGAGCAACACAGATGTGGTTAAGGTATCATAGGACAAACCAGAATCAATGTGATATTTATGGTATATTCTGTTACCATGCCATACATGTATTTTATAGAGATACTTTATCAATTGTTGAAAAATATTTATTTACAACTAAAAAGGTGTATTTCAGGAGCAGATGATGTCACAATGGTTAGCAATGGATACCTGTGACTTTTTTCCGGCTCACGTCAGAACTAAAATAGTGGGCAGGGAAGGCTGCGGGCAGGCAGACCGGTCTCATTTATCATTTTCTACGGTTGTTTTAGGCATAGAAAATGTTCTAAATGTAAGCCAGCTAAGGAAGCTGTCTTATATTTAGAACTAGTGCTGAATGTGCCAAAGTATTGGAGAGGCCGGCACCTCTTTATAATGGCTTTAGATGCCGGTCTTAAAAAATGTGCCCCTATGTGTATTTGGTATCACTGTAATCATAGTGGCAGGGAACAAAGTTATAATGTTATTTATGCTGAAAAATGAACACTAAACAATTTCTAACGTAAAAACTCTATGGCAGCATTGCTGTTTTTTTCCCCATCCCCTGCCAGAAAGAGTTAATAAAAGTTAACCAGTAAGTTATGTGTAACCCAAAATGGTGCCATTACAAATGACAACTTGTCCCGAAAGAAAACAAGCCCTCATACAGCTATATCAATTGAAAAGAATGAAAAAAATCGCTTGGTCACTAAGGCCCAACACAGGCTGGTTACTAATGGGCTAAAAAAAGCTGTAAAGACAGATATTTCTTGTCACTTTTGTAAAACGGCAAGAAAACCAGCTTAACATAGGAGGCAGTATGATAAGCAAATAGTTCCCCTAACAGCTCAGACGGCCGTATGCGTTTTGCGTACCGCAATTTACGTATCCGCAAAACACGTATACCGGCCCGTGTGGACCGCACATAGCCGTAACTCTTATAGAAATTGCCTATTCTTGTCTGCAATTGCGGACAAGAATAGGACATGCTCTATATTTTTTGCAGGGCCACGGACCGGAACAATGGATGCGAACAGCACACGGTGTGCTGTCCGCATCCTTTGCGGCCCCATTGAAATGAATAGGTCTGCACCTGTTCCGCAAAAATGCGGAACGGGTTTGGAACAAAACATATGGCCGTCTGAATGAGCCCTAAGAGTAATAGTGCCACATACAGTGTCCCCTAAAAAGCTGTAAGTGTAGATGTTGATACAGTTGAATGTAACCTTTGCCTAGAGAAACTGTGATAGCTACTTCTTGCATTGGTCTTGATAAATATTGGCCCAATATTCATATTTGTACCGTCACATTACAAGTGGGTGGATTAAAAAAAAAATTAGTCTTATTTTCAGAGCAGTGAAAGAGTTTATTCATATGCAGCAGATTTGTCTCACAAATGTCTGTGACTGCCCCATTAAACTGAATGCTCCTTGCATGTTCTTCTTTTCAAAACCAAAAATTTGAGATTAAAAGAATTGTTTGCCTGATAAAGATGAGGGAATTGATTCTACATAAATCAAATTTGTCCCGAATTTTCCAAAAATTCGAATTCCAAATGAAGCCAATATTTTGGTGATTTATTGCGCAAAGAGAACCACAATTTTACATATCAAATTCAGTACACTAATGAGAAAAACAGGGCAGGAAGTGTGTAGATAAAAGATCTGCTGAACCTAAAATGGGCCCGGGCTGGCAGGTTTGCCCATAATGCCTTGCAGTCAGCCTGACAGGCAATCAGGATGGTCGATATTAACTTATCTAATAGGCTCTATGTAAGGTCCACTATTCTCAGCTCAGCCACTGATGTGATAGGACATGTTTGTCACAGGCACAGCAATTGAAGACACTTTAGCGTCTTACAGGTACAGTGTTAGGGATTAGGAAGATTATTTAGTTAGGTTGACTGAATTACTTAACATAAAGACAGCTAGAGATAGGATAGGGTGAATTAGTTCATTTTGTATGTTACAGGGCTTGAGCTGTTCACCTATCTATCTATCTAGCTAGAGCCAGCTAACAGCCCAATTAAGAAAAGAAAAACTGTCTGATGATACTTTAAGCATAGTAGTTGCACTGGAAACTGTACAATTGTGCCTTTTTCCCAAAAAACATGTTGCAAAGCTTCTACAGTTAATAAGTAAACAAAAGGCATATTTTTCAGCATCACTGGCACCAATTATTTTTTTGCTGCAGGCATTATGCAATTGCCCCATGTGTTTCTCCAAAGCTATATAGGATATTATATCTGAGGAAGAAGATGATTCACATTCTAAAAGCATTTTAAATGTGTCTAACAAATATAGACTAATTGACATTGGAGCATTTCATTTCACAAACTATGAATCAGTATTAAATAAAATATGAGTAAGCGCAATCATTTGTACAACTATTATGACATTTGACCTTCTCTATGCAGTCTTGCAATAACTATGCCATAGCAAATGATACATTGTCAACATGAATTAAAGAATTAATGACATCCTTTTAGCTTGCAGGAGGTGCATTATTTCAATGTATACATTCTTAAATGTTTCTAATATCTCTTTCTCTGCATTTGGTGCAGGTGGTCCCTCTGAAGGGAAGTTAGTCCCAGGAGACCAAATCATAATGATAAATGAGGAGCCTGTCAGCAGTGCCCCAAGGGAGCGAGTGATCGACCTTGTCAGGTAAGTGATATGTTTTCTCCTTTTAATTCACCATACCCAGCAATAGCCTTGTGTCTGTTGCCACTAGTGATAAAACATTAATGCACATCACAAATTATCTTTTTCTTGGATAGGCACTCAGAATACTGAGCAGCTGGGAATTCAAATTGCATTGTCAGAGAGATGAGCCTTTTAGTCATTTAGATAATGTAATAATTTCTGGAACTGTTGAAGCTTTTGGTTACAAAACTAAAAAAGTTCCTGGCACTACAAGGATAACAGTGATTTTCCACAATGCTAAGAAAAGATTCCCGCTAGGACACAGGATATTTGTAATAATTGGCACCTATGGTTATTACAAGCAAAGGGATTTAGGCCAATAGATGCGAGATTACTCACAAACACAACAGCTTCAAGCTATCATTTACCAATGCCAGCACCTGCTAAAAAATAACTCCAGCCACACACAGATGACAAATGTTTAGAGCAGGAAGATTCCACGTTACTTTTACACACTTCTTTCAAAACAGTAATTTTCCACTTTTTATTTTATTTTACTGCCTTTACGGTGAATTCACATGCAGCAGATTTATTTTAAACATTTTGCAACTGTTCCATTCACCTAATTTAAGAGGGATTAAAGGGGTTTTCTAGCCTTGATCTTAAAGGGAGCAGCGCTGTAGTAATGAGCTCCCTGTGCTACAAAGTTAATGGAGCTATGTAGTTCTGGCACCGACATCCAGCGATTAAACTACACCCTATAGCTGATAAGTGTTGGGCGCGAATATTCGAATCGCTAATTTTAATCGTGAATATCACCAAGATTTTGAATATAGTGCTATATATTCGTCTTCGAGAATATTCTAGATTTTATTTTCATCTGAACCCATGATCCCTCCCTGCTTCTTGCTTGTGGGCCAATGAGAAGGCTGCAATGTTTTTGTCTGAGCTTAGCAACATCCCTAGCAACCAATAGGAAAGTTGCCTACCCCTTACCATATAAGAACCTCCCAGCAGCCATTTTCTACCGTTTTTTGCAGTTCTGAGAGAGACAGCAGCATCATTACTGTGCTCTGTGCTTTCCACTCATTATATTAGATAGTTAGTTAGCTTATATATATAATACAGATAGTGGGAGATAGTCAGTGTAGGTTATATTGTGATAGAGTAGGTTCTGCTGTCCATACATACATCCTACATACATAGTGCTGTGATGTCACAGGTTCACAACAATACATAGTGCACCAAAGTCATATATGCAGTAATATATAGTCAGTCCTGCTAAAATGTTTCATGTATTGCTCCAAAATTTGTGCATTATTAATTTCCAATTTGTGCAAATATATTGGAGCACTCTATCTGTATATGAAGCTATCGAATGTTCTGCCATGCCAACCAGTCTCAGGAAACTTCTAGCAGTTTGAAAAATATAGCAAAAGTAACCCACGCCTGTATTGCGCGTGCAATACACGCATATTGCATTGCCAATTTTCGCAATCAAGAAAATAATGGCGAATTAGCGAATTTATGACGAATATTTGCTAAATATCGCAAATTCGAACATTGCCCCCTGACGCTCATCACTATAGCTGATCAGTAGGGATGTGAGGTGTTGTAAAAGCTGGACAACCCCTTTAATATTTGATTACCTAGTTAATTAAGAGGGGCTACTAGTTGATTACCTAGTAATCTAGGGTAGAAGAGGAATATATTATTTATTTCCCAGCTAGTCAAAGTCTAGACATGCAGAAAAGTAATCAATTTTTATGATAATCTTTGATTATTCATATGACAAGTATATGAACATCCAAGGTCAATAGCGTTGCTCTGAGAAGCCTACCAGAATTATCTGTTTTCTCTATTTCTGCCTCTCAGAAACGGGATTATGGTAAATCAGATGAAAGCAGAAAAAAATAACCTTGATTCTCACAACTGGTGTACTGTATCAGATGTTCTACATTTACATTCTGAAGTATAGAGAACAACCATGAAATGTTGCTGAAAATAGAGCATATTCAAAGCTGTAGATATTATCTATGGAATTTATCATTTACCATCCACGCCAGTTTTCTGGCATGAAAAAGTTGCAAACCTCATGAGTGTGACTTTTTAAATGCCATTGCTCTTAAATATAGGTGCAAGTAGCATTTCTACACTACCTTTGCCACTTTCTCTAAAAGGGGGCACAGCGAGGGGAGGGGAAGCAGGCGTGGCAAAATTATCTTCTTTCACTCCAGTTCTCTGGCATACAATAAGGCTGCACTCTATGGCAGCTCTGGGCTACCGTAGATTTCAGTCTAGTCATACAGATTGCCGGAGGATGTGCCTAATTTATGAGAGCTGTGTGCCTTGTAATAAATTAGTTTCATCCTCCAGCAGCGCAGTGAATATCATAGACCATGTTTTTCGAGAGTTTTTATAAAAACAGTTGTCACTTAAGATCAAATAGTATATACTGCAGCCCTCTTAACCTCCATTCTCTAAGATGAAATTACTGTATATAATAAATGCAGCTAGCATACTTGATTTCATTATATGCCTAATGCACAAAAGTTCATATGTTCTATATGAGTGGATCATTCATCATTACAGTACTAGGTTAATTAAAATACTTCTTTTTCTGATCTTAGTTCCAGCTTTACTAGAAAGAAAACAAATATCACTGTAAACAGAAAAAAAAATAGAAGTCTAAGGGCTCATAACTACGGTCATGTGCAGTGCATGAGGCCTAAAATGAATAGCTTACATGTCCAGCATATTTAAATATTAGGTTAACCCTGCTGCATTTCCATTTGCTGTATAAAGGTTGATATTAGATCATCAACACTTCTGTGCAAATAACCAGACACTAAGCCAGAATGGAATCCTAGGAGAATTTAGCTGAGGCCTGTAGACTTCTGAATACTGCCCTGAATCATTCAAAATTTTAATACAGATTTTTCTACATACAAACTGGGATACATTGCTCAAAGTTAAATATATTTAAATATACACACCCTTTAAGCATTTTAAAAGGGTTTTATTGGAGTTCGATATTGATGAGCTATTCTCAGAATAGCTCATCAATATTTGATTGGTAAGGATTTGACACCCAGCACTCCTGCCATCAGCTGCTTGAAGAGGCTGCAACATTACGGTAAGTGCTGCAGCATCTTCACAGTATAGCAAGCACAGCACCATACATTGTATAGTGACTGTGCTTGGTATTGCAGCCCAGGACCATTAATTTGCATCGGACTGAGCTGCAAATAAGCTATGTAACCAATGAACTGTCATCACAACCTAGAAAGAGGCCACAGCTCTGACTGGAGCAAAATACTGATCAGCGTGGATGTCAGGAGTCAGACCCCCACAGATCTAATATTGATGACCTGGCTATTTCCCGTGGATTTACACAGAATTCAACTGAAAAAAATGGCCTATCATGGACCATTTATAATATTTGCATCTTCCTAGGTGGCAGAGTGGCCTTTGAGTCCCCTTAGGCACTGCAGCCTAGGTGGAACTGCTATTTCTGTTCCTCTTATATCTGCTCCAGGATTGCCTTTAAAGGGGCTGTGTCACCAAAGACATTGGTGAGCTATAACTAGACCCCATTCTAAGAACCTGCACCTCTAGAATGGGGCCCCAAAGTAAAATGGAATGGTGGCCATGCTTGCATGGTATGCTCTTCATTCACTTCTCGCTTGGCTATTTTGGGAAGTCCCATAGAAATTAATAGAAAGCTCAACACACAGGCATGGCCACCACTCCATTCACCTTTATGAAACAGCCGGAAACAGTCAAGCTCTTTTTGGAGCTACCGTAGAAATGAATAGAGAACACACGGTGCAAGCACAGCTACTGCTTCAATCACCTCTATGGGACTGCTTGTTATAGCCAAGCCAGCATTCAGCAATTTTCAGAAGTCCCATAGAAATGAATGGAGTGTGGCAGCCATGTGCAGCTGTTCTCTGTTCACTTTGGGGGTCCCATTCTGGAGATAGGAGCAGGTCCCAGTGTCACGCTTCAGTGTGGGAGGAAAACACCACACAATGCATAGGAAGGAAGGGGGAAACAGGGAATCACGCCTCAGAACTAGGGAAGGAAGATGGACACCTCCTATTGAAAACCCTAACCAAAAATCCTGACTGACTACCAGTATGAACAGACCCTAAAGGTAGGTCAGTTCATACGCAGGAATATCTAGAGTCCTATCTAGCCCTATAGGACCCTGGTACTAATGGCATGGACAAGACTACCTGTTCCTTCGAAAGGAAGGATGAACAGGAGTCTACTTCAGGCCTAATACAAACAATAGGGAAATGCAACACACAGAACACAAACCAAATACAAAAGGGAAAGGAAAAACTTAACGTCAAAGAGGCTCTGGAAACCCCAGGTATCACTATGAAACCTGATGAAATCCCCGAAACGCGTTGCTTCTATTAAACCAAGAATATTTCTTGCACTAAGATCGTCTTCTCCAGTGTTTTGCGCCAAGGCAGAAACCTTCTCTTCTTACTGAAAATTATTTTCTGGGGGATTGGACACCCCACGAAAAGAAAAAGAAAATTTGCGGCTGCAGTCCTGGATAAAAGACCCTATCTCTACTAAGTCTACAGTAGAGTTGTGCCTATTCTAGCACAACCCTACAAGGTGAGTGTGGATAATTCCCACTATATTAATTTGTTTGGCTAAACAATATTACCCTATTGTGTGCTCCTTTTTTATTTATTTTTTTCCCTCATCCGGAGGGGAATCTAGATCTGTCCTTGACAAAAGACAAACAATCCACAGGCACAGAAGCTATAAACCGCACAGCATAGTGTGAAAAGCAACTATAAATAAGGAAGGTTAAATGACTACATAAGCAACACCTGAGGCAAGGTGTGTGGCCATTACCAGAAACAAAACAGGCACCTATTGATCCACAAGTAAAACCTGTAAGATCAAACCACATGTTGCCAGTCTCACAGATCTCCTGCCACTCACTTTTCGCCGGGACGTCTGTATGTCTCGGTATGTCCTTGACACCCAGAGATGAGACCTGCACCTATCTGACATTGGTGACATATCATAGCCATATGCCACCTTTAATAGAAAATCAAAAGAATGGTAAGACATGGAACCCACATTATGTTAAATATGTTTTATTTCACACTCACAGTAGATGAAACAGAACTGTTACTGCAGAGAAGATATAAAGGTAATGATTAATGGAGCATTAAAAATAGTTATTTCCTGCAAGCCTACCATAGTATTACCTTATATAATAATCTCTACAGTGAAGTAAATCTTCATGCAGACATGTCTATAAAATGAATATAGAATTACTATTATACATACTTGTTTATTTCTACCAAACTGCCTGGGGCCAAAACTGCAAGAAATTACCTTTTCCTTTGTTGTTTTGTTGCCCAGTACATTATCGGCTTGTTTTCCAAGGAAAACTCACAAAACAATAAGAGTAGCTTGTAGACCTTTGCTTTTCACTGTTCTGTAATAAATAAAAAGGTGTTCTTGCTATTATAAAAAAATTGGATTTACGAGGCCTATAGAGCTGCTTCCGACCATGCATTTTTAATAGGTTAATACATGAAAAGAACATTTCTTTCTCTTCTTAGAATAGAATACTGTAAAGAGAATACTTAACTAATGGGTAATAGGAGCCTTAACTGTCTATTGCTCTTCATAACATCTACAGGTGAAACAAAAAAAAATTCAATATCGTGCAAAAGTCCATTTATTTCAGTAATGCAAATTAAAAGGAATTGCATTAATGCAGCTTAAAATTAGAATTTTGCGAAAAGGTTCAATATTCTAGGCTCAAAGTGTCACACTCTAGTCAGCTAATTAATCCATACCCTCTGAGCAAATGGTACCTGAGATTGTGACTTTGGGGTTTCATAAGCTGTAAGCCATAATCATCCAGATTATAACAAATAAAGGCTTGAAATATCTCGCTTTGCATATAATGAGTCTATCTCATATATTAGTTCCACCTTTTAAGTTGCATTACTGAAATAAATGAACTTTAAACAATATTCAAATTTTTCAAGTTTCACCTGTATATTGAGCGTTTTATATGTTATATTGAGTATCAAAGTTCTGACATGTAATGAGTAGTCCACTTTTAAAAATAGTTACACCTAAAAATAAAGACCATCTTAAGTTGTGAAAACTGCAATAATTCTAACACAAAGTCATGTAAGAAAAGCAGCACAATGGGGGAGATTTATTAATACTGATTCAGGGCGCAAGACAAAATCTGTTGAAAGCTTGAAGCAACACAAGGTTGAACCTGCCATTATCTTCTTCTATAGAAATGGAAGAAAAGAACATTGCACAACATTTTCAGGAATTAAGCTGAATCCTGTCCCTTTTTTTTCCAACATCTTTTTATTTGATGAAAAAAGCAGAGTATGAAATGAATAAATATGATGTTGATATATGATAATAGTAAATTGATAAATCTGTCACAATGAGTTCTCTAAATACATTTATGAAAATTTTCACCGCTGAGGTTGCATATGCCATAAGGTACCCAAGTCTGATTTGTATGAAAACGTGTATAGGTGGCATTAAATACAGTCAGTTATGACTGTGGATTATTCAAAAGATGAATTCAGTAGGTAAATGTATTTGGAAATAACCTGGCATAGATAAATATAGCAAAAATAACATGAATTTTTCAAAAAGGTTGTTGGAGAATGTTTATGCATCTGTAGTTATTTCATAAAGTCCTTTGATCACAGCAGTATGGGCATTGTTTGAATCAAGTAGCCTTGGATATAAAGGAGGGGTGAGGACAGGAGGGGCAATAGAGTGACATGTGGATTAGCAGGTTTGTAGACATAGTGACCATGATGCACCTTCACTGTATCTGTAACATGGCGAACAATGAGAACTTCCTGTTTTAACCCAGGAATAAGGATTTAAAGCTACAAATGGCTGAACTTTGATGGGAGAATATTCTCAAGAGCACTGCATGTTGGGATCTGGCATGTTATTGTTACATATCTTCTCCAATATCATTGCTTATGGCTTTACTTATTGCATCCTGTATTTACTAGCACAGTCTCTACCCATATCTGGCTATATTTTATTATATATATAAGAAATAGCATAATCATATTTTATAAAACTTTCCTACCAGGGACGCAGTAAATGTACCACAATAGGTTTCAGTGCTAGCCACTGGAGTCCACAGTGTTTATGAGCATTGTCTCCAACTGCACACCCACTTCTGATTAACAACTTTCTCTCTTTGCACAGTAAAGGGAGAAAGCTGTCAATCAGCAGTGGGATTGCTGGGATGAATGCAAGGTCGTGAATGCTAGGTTTCCAGTGCTTGACTCGTGCTGCATCTGATAAACAGTGATTTTATAAAACACTACGGCAAGAAACAAATGAGTGACAGAGCTGGAACCAGGAAATCTGTCAGTACTCTAAAATAAAAAGGCATAAACCGTGTGACAGCTTCCCTTTAAAGGCAAATCCCTCATTACAAAGGTTCTTATCTTGTTGTTGATCCGAGTGATATTCAGTGACATCTAAGTGCAAAATGAGGAATTGGTTAGAGCATACCAAAACTGTTTTATATTTTTTTAAACTGTTACAAATGCTGAAGGCTCTGTATAACACATTGATGCAGGGATACCAATACTGATGTGCTATGCCAGGCTTTAGCGGAGCGGGGACAAGCAGGAGCAGCGATGTGCTATGCAGAGCTCCTGTCATGGCTACTGTGTACTAACTCTGTATGCACTGCAGTGAAAAGCTCTATAGAAAGGCCTGAACTTAAGTGATGAGCGGCAGGGGCAATATTCAAATTTGCGATATTTAGCGAATATGCTTGATTGCTAAAATCGGCAATGTAATATGCGCGTATTGCGCGCGCAATACAGGCGTGGATCACTGTTGCTACATTTTTCAAGCTGCTAGAAGTTTCCTGAGACTGGAGAAAATGGTTGGCACGGCAGAACATTACAATAGCTTTGTATGCAGATAGATTCCTCCAAAATATTTGCGATTGCGCAAATCGGCAATTATTGATGCGCATATTTTGGGCAATACATGCAACTTCACATTTTAGCAGGTCTGACTACATATTAGTGATTGGAGCACTAAGTATTGTTGTGAACTTGTGACATCACAGCACTATGTCTGTAGCATGTATGTATGGACAGCAGAACCTATCAGCTACACTATATCAGGATATAGCCTACACTGACTATCTCCCACTAACTATCTATATTATATATAAGCTAATTAACTAACTATCTAATGTAATGAGTGGAAAGCACAGAGCACAGCAATGTCACTGCTGTCTCTCTCAGATCTGCAAAATACTGCATACAAGGGCTGCTGGGGAGGTTATTATATAGTAAGGGGTAGGCAACTTTCCTATTGGTTGCTAGGGATGTTGCTAAGCTCAGACAAAGACATTGCAGCCTTCTCATTGGCCCACAAGCAAGAAGGGATGTTACTGATGAAAAAAAATCTAGAATATTCGAGAATATCAATATATAGCACTATATTCTAAATATTTGCGAATTCTCGAAGTGGCGATATTCGCGATTAAAATTCGCAATTCGAATATTCGTGCACAACACTACTGAACTTCAGGGGCCTGTTTTGCTAATAAAAAAAAATATATAAAAAATTATTTTAGGGCATTTGTAAGAGTTTGAAAAACTTTGTAAAAGTTTAGGTACACTTTAATTTTCAATCAGGTTCATGAGATTTATTCAGAAGATCAACTCACCACAACTTTTTCTGCCGCACTGGTTGTAGGAAGAACAAGTTATCCTTTTCTGCAGCCCAATGAGACAATAGTTTCCTGAATGTAAAAAGAGTATTTTCTTATGTGGGCTATATATGGTGTGAGGCAGTGACAGGCCTCATATACGAGGTATGTGTCTCCGAGAATGGTACAGGAAGCATATTATAGGGGATGCACCTGAGACGTGCCACCAAGGTACTCAGCCTTAGTGGAGTGGAAGCCACTAGCTAGCGTTTCCACTGTTGCTACCTAGTATAGCTAATTCGGGCCTGGCTTTTACTGGGAGTAAGCATAGAGCAGGGTGAGTGCTTACTCCCCACGATCCACTCCAGGGTTTATACATGGACCATATCCACAATTGTGTTTTAAAAGTGAGCAGGTGGAAGCAGGGTTGGTCTGTTGAGTGAGAGGCTTCAGATCACACACTGCAAGTTACATGTAAAGACAACACTGGCCTGTAAACTGATTACCTGACCAGGCTGCGATCTGGCTGTAACTGAACTGTAAGTTTGCTGGAGAGACTTTGTTGTGTCCCTGCCTTTCTTCAAAACTGGTCATAGGAGTCCACAGCATTACAATGGGTATAGCAGGAGCACAGCAATGGAATTGCACTTACCCCATAGTCACACAGTCAGTGATTCCCATCAGTAATTGGGAGCCAAAATAGAAGGGGTTCCCCCACCAAGATAAGGTATAAGAGAGGTATTTGCACCTGTTTAGAGTTTTTGATTGGCACCCAGCTCACAATTACTGATGGAAATCACAGACTAAACAGTGATTTGTGAATAAGGTCATAAGTACATGAAAATCAGCCGTTCAGATTTTGTCTAAAACCAGGATTCAGCTTTCTGAAATCTAAAATTTTTTATTTTTCCAGAGGGTCAAAGTTATGCTTATCACTAGAGCAAAATGATTTTAGAAATTGCTACTTTTTGTAATAAAACATTAGTTGGAACTGGCAATATACCTAATATGAGGAACACTGTGTTGCCTCTAAAGAAAAAGTCAATTTATTTTTAAAATAGTCAATTTCCCCTTTTGAAGTTTTGTATTTCTACTTCAGCAAAATTCCGTAGCATAAAATATTTGCTGATTGTTGCATCTTTTCTTCTATTTTTGGATCTACTTATTTGTTTATTTGTGAATGTTCTTTATATTGGTTTGCTAAATTACATGGAATGGGTCTCTCTCTGAGACCAATTTACACATCTAATTATAGGACCTTGGATCTTTTTTTCTAGGTAACCCTATCCAGGGATTAGAAAACTAGAACATGAACGCAACTGTTATTTTAAATGGTTTGCTTCCATGAAAGTTCTATAGAATAAAAAGAAAGGCACCATAGCAGGTTCTTCTTTCTAAATGTGTGTGTGTATGTATATTAAAAAATGTTTAAGAGAAGACAATAAGTGTTCAATGACATGACCCCAATCAATATCTAACAAGGTTGAACTGTCAAATTATAGAAAACTTGGATATCAATTCACAGTGATAGTATGAAATACAATCAGTCAAAACTGGCTTAGTTGCCCATAGCAACCAATCAGATTTCATTTTTTAGTTTCCAATGGAACTGTGAAAAATAAAAGATGAATCTGATTGGTTGCTATGGGCAACTAAGCCAGTTTTCCTTTACCCTAGTTTTGATAAATCTCCCGCAATATATTTCACAAATGCATCCCATCCATGTTTACTTAAAGCTATGGCACCATTTAGGGACTTCATTTTGGTCAGTAGATACATTACCCTTAAAATCTGTAACAATAATTCTAAGCTGAAGGGCGCAGTCAAAGGAAAATAAAGCAAAGGACAATTAAACACTGCCCCTAACCTCCGTAGCACTGTTAGTTGCACAAAAGTGATTTTCCATTGGTAGGTCATAATAGTAGTAATGGCCTAAAGTCATGGCTATTTCTGGCATTTTTCCATGTTTACTTGATCATGTTCCATCTCTTGTGTTCATGGCATTCTTTGCTTCTCCATGTCTGCAAATACTCTCTTGCTATTTATGTTATATTATCCAATCTTAATCTGGCACAAGATAAATGCCTGTTCCAAGAACTATATAGACGTGGACAAAATTGTTGGTACCCTTGTGTTAATGAAAGAAAAACTCACAACAGTCACTGAAATAACTTAACTCTGACAAAAGTAATAATAAATAAAAAAAATTACTGAAAATCAGCTAATAAAAATCAGACATTGCTTTTGAATTATGGTTCAACAGAATAATTTATAAAACAAACTAATGAAACTGGCCTGAACAAAAATTATGTCACCCTTAACTTAATATTTTGCTGCACAACCTTTTGAGGCAATCACTGCAATCAAGCGATTTCTGTAACTCTCAATGAGACTTCTGCACCTGTCCATAGGTATTTTGTCCTACTCTTTGTGAGCAAACTGCTCCAGTTGTCTCAGGTTTGAAGGGTCCCTTCCCCAGACTGCATGTTTCAGCTCCATACACAGATGTTCAATAGGATTTAGACCAGGGCTCATAGAAGGCCACTTCGGAATAGCACAATGCTTTGCTCATAGCCATTCTTGGATGTTTTTAGTTGTGCATTTTGGGTCATTATCCTGTTGGAGGACCATGACCTGCAAATGAGACCAAGTTTTTGACACTGGGCAGTGCATTTCGTTCTAGTATGGTAGTCTTGAGATTTCATTGTACCTTGCACAGATTTAAGACACCCTCTGCCAGATGCAGCAAAGCAGCCCCAAAATATATCAGAGCATCCTCCATGCTTCACAGTAGGTGCAATGTTCATTTATTTGCATAAAAAATATAAATGGTGGGTGACCTCAAATAAAACTTAGCTTTTATTGCCCAACTAAAATAAAAACCCAATAACAAATGGTGAATAACGCACACACCAAGTGCAAAAAACAATAGCACACAATAGCATAGATGTTCAAATGCTATTCCCAACAAAGAGGGGGTAGGGGGTAGGGACAGGGGGGTGCTGGGTCTCTTTCCCTAGAAATCCCTCCTCTATCAGGTCCTTACACAGGGGATACCCACACTCACCCTCACGAGGGCTTTACCAATGTGTTGTTCCCTCCTCCTAAATATGTCCCTTGATTGCCTTATGTTGTGCAAGTTGACTGCCCAACTTTGCCAGTGAAAGAGATAGTACAGATGGAGACCTGATACTTAAGGCAAATAGCAT
Source organism: Bufo gargarizans (assembly GCF_014858855.1). Lineage (NCBI taxonomy): Eukaryota > Metazoa > Chordata > Amphibia > Anura > Bufonidae > Bufo > Bufo gargarizans. Next base: position 244,907,181 of record NC_058082.1, read on the forward strand.
AATCATATAGCTTTAGCAATACACATATGATTTCTACCAAAGCGTTTCATCGGCCTATAGCCAACTCATCAGGGGACTCAGAGCAATGTGTTATACTGACATTAAAGCAAAATGACCATCAGATAACAGGTAACACTTGGTATTGTATTTATAGCACAGTGAAACAACCCTCAGATAGTAGGTGAAAATTGAAACTTAGCTTATGGGCAAGGAAGATGGTAACACCACATTTGGTTTGGCACTGTGGTGTGGATTATGCCATCTACTTTTCCCCAGCATAGATGCCCACTGTTTATTCAATAGCTGTCAGTGTTCATCCGGGCCTATGGGAGCAGCGTATGTCAGCAGCACAAGTATGTCCGTGCAGTGGCACTTTTTAGAGCCGACCGCGCTATACTATAGCCCCACCCCCCAGCACATGACCCATCACATGATTGGGAGCCCGTGACGCAATCGCGCATGGGCCATCATGTGATCAGACGGGGTCCGGCACAGCAGTCACAAGATGAATGGTGGGTGTGCCTGATAGGTCCCAGGCACACCCACTCAGTGACGATGCAGGGGAGGCATAAAGAAACGGGAGAGAGGATGTCCATTGAGCGAAAACATCCCTGTCAGTCTCTACAGAATAGCGCTGCATATATCACAGCACTGCAGCATGGTACAATGACTATGCCCAGTTACACAAGGGCTAAAATTGGCATTAATAAAACCCTTAATAGAGTATTCTGTGTCACATTGCTGGTAAATGTACGGCCCTGGGCAATGTATGTGCAAGCTACACAGCCACTACAGTGGTAACACCCACTGAAAGGATGTAGCCACCCATCTTTCTTTTTGGGTGTCCCCCACCGTAGTGGCTGTGGACAAGGTGATCCCTTAAGTTTCTTCCCCTACAAAATGTAATTTCTGATATTTGCGGACTCTATACTGACAGAGTATTCCACAGGATTGCCGCATAGCAAATGTGGTGTCAATATTCAAAAATGGTCCAAAATCAGAGCCTGGAAACTATAGGCCGGTAAGTTTAACCTCTATAGTGGGTAAACTGTTTGAAGGTTTTCTAAGAGATGTTATCTTGGAGTACCTCAATGAAAATAAGCAAATAACGCCATATCAGCATGGCTTCATGAGGGATCGGTCATGTCAAACTAATTTAATCAGTTTCTATGAGGAGGCAAGTTCTAGACTTGACCGCGGCGAATCAATGAATGTCGTATATCTGGACTTCTCCAAAGCATTTGATACTGTACCACATAAAAGGTTAGTACATAAAATGAGAATGCTTGGACTGTAGGAAAATGTCTGTATGTCGGTAAGAAACTGGCTCAGTGATAGAAAACTGAGGGTGGTTATTAGTGGTACACACTCAGATTGCGTCACTGTCACTAGTGGGGTAACTCAGGGGTCAGTATTGGGCCCTATTTTCTTCAATAAATTTATTAATGATCTTGTAGAAGGCTTGCAGAGTAAAATATCAATTTTTGCAGATGACACTAAACTATGTCAAGTAATTAACACGGAAGAGGACAGTATACTACTACAGATGGATCTGGATAGATTGGAAGCTTGGGCAGATAAGTGGCAGATGAGGTTTAACACTGAAAAAAATATAAGGTTATGCACATGGGAAGGAATAATGCAAGTCACCAGTACATACTAAAATGGTAAAAACAATTGGTAACACTGACATGGAAATGACCTAGGAATTTTAATGAACAGCAAACTAAGCTGCAGAAACCAGTGTCAAGCAGCTGCTGCCATGGCCAATAAGATAATGGTTTGCATCAAAAGGGGCATAGATGCCCGTGATGAGAACATAGTCCTGCCACTTTACAAATCACTAGTCAGACCACACATGGAGTACTGTGTACAGTTCTGGGCTCCTGTGAACAAGGCAGAAATGGCAGAGCTGGAGAGGGTTTAGAAGGGGGCAACTTAAGTAATAACTGGAATGGGTGGACTACAGTTCTTTGAAAGATTATAAAATTAGGGTTATTCACTTTAGAAAAAAGATGATCTAATAACTATGTATACATATATCAGGGGTCAGTACAGAGATCTCTGCCATCATCTATTTATCCCCAGGACTGTGACTGTGACGAGGGGGCATCCTCTGCGTCTGGAGGAAAGAAGGTTTGTACACAAACATAGAAAAGGATTCTTTACAGTAAGAGCAGTGAGACTATGGAACTCTCTGCCTGAGGAGCTGGTGACGGTGAATTCACTAAAAGAGTTCAAGACGGGCCTGGAGTGTATTAATATTACAGGTTATAGTTACTAGAGATGGGTCGTTGATCCAGGGAGTTAGGGTACTTTCACACTTGCATTAAACTTTTCCGGTATTGAGTTCCGTCCTAGGGGCTTAATACTGGAAAAAAAACTGATCAGTTTTATCCTAATGCATTCTGAATGGAGAGCAATCCGTTCAGTATGCATCAGGATGTCTTCAGTTCAGTCACTGTATGGTTTTTGGACGGAGAAAATACCACAGCATGCAGCAGTATTTTCTCAGTCCAAAATTCCGGAACACTTGCCGGAATGATGGATTCGGCATTATTTTCCATTGAAATGCATTAATGCTGGAAAGTGTTCTGGAAAAACAGATCCGGTTTTAAGGTCTGTGCATGCGCAGACCTTTAAAAATGTGAAAAAGATAAATACCGGATCCGTTTTTCCGGATGACAACCAGAGAGACGGACCCGGTATTGCAATGCATTTGTGAGACGGATCCGCATCTGGATCCGACTACAAATGGTATTTGTTTGCATACAGATTGCATAGAGATTGCGACTAAACTGCCTGCCGGAATCCAACAGCGCAAGTGTGAAAGTACCCTTATTCTGATTGCCTGATTGGAGTCGGGAAGGAATTTTTTCCCCTAAAGTGGGGACATTTTTTTTTTTTTGCCTTTTTCTGGATCAACTTGCAGGATAACAGGCTAAACTGGATGGATAGATGTCTTTTTTTCAGCCTTATAAACTATGTAAATATGTTTCTTTGTACTAGAAAACAAGGTGTATACAGTCTTTTATCTTTAGTTCTACTGAACAAGGAAGATTATATGTCTGTAACATACAGAGGCTTCCAGCCTGCCTCTTTTCACCACTCCATTCTCTATGTGGATGTGCCCTACATATCACTGCCCATCAGCCCACCCATCTGACTTGTTACACGCAGACATCTTAAGAGCTCAGTAGAAAGCTAAAGAGTAAGACAGACTCTTCTTAGGGTACTTTCACACTAGCGGCAGGGGACTCCGGCAGGCTGTTCCGGCGGGTGAACAGCATGTCGGATCCGTCCTGCTGCTAGTTTACGTGTACCCCCGGACTGCCGCTCCATCCCCATTGACTATAATGGGGGTGGAGGTGGAGTTCCGGCGGCAGCGCACGCCGAGAGGCAGCCGGACTAAAAGTACTGCATATGTTCCCAATGTCTGATATACTTAGAATGTAGCCACCCTCCATTCATTTCTATTGGACTGCAGAAAATATTGAAGCGGCGCGCTCTGATATTTTTAGAAGTACCATTGAAATTAATAGGAAGCACACAGTGCAAGTGCGGCCACTGCTCCATTCACTTCTATGGGGCTGAAGGAAATAGCCGAGCCAGCGCTTGGCTATATTCTGCAATCCCATAGAAATAATTGGAGGGCAGCCGCGCATGTATGAGTATACCTGTCAGACATTGGGGGCATATCCAAGCGATATGCCTCCAATGTCCAAGATATGAATAGCTCTTTAACTGTTGGACCTACATCTAAACTGTCCAATACTACTATGTCCTCCACTACTGCTACTGAAGTTGAGGAAGCAGAATACTCTGTTTATCTATGTTCTGTTAGTCTCCACCCGCTAACATAGAAAACAATTTTAGATTTAGAGATAGAGAAAAAAAACTGCTAAAATGCCAGCTAAAGTCATATAATGGCAAAAATAGTGTTCTTCCTCATGCCCAAACACATGGCATAGAAAAATTAGGTGAAAAGTACTATGGGGTAGGTTTGCACAAACCTTGCTCCATCTCACCCTCTTTGCGGTTGACCCTGTTCCATTCCTGGCCAGTTCCTGAGACTGTTGGCAACTATGAAATAATGGGTCAATCTTTCAGTACCTCTGTCGTAGCCCCTCTCCAACATACCTGCTTGGCTCTCCAAGTTCCACAGGAACCTGGCTGTTCTCTGTCTATATTTGCTCTCTTGGGTATTTTGTGTCAGTCTTTTGCTGAAATAATGTTTCTGTCCTAATTTTCATGTGGAGTTCTTCCAGATACTACAGGTATACGCCTTACTGACCATCTGAGTGCCAAACACCCATATATCCCCTGTATCCACTCACTGGAACCCACCCCTCCGTGTTCTCACATAGACCACAGAGCCTCATGTACCAAAGCCCTGGTCAAATCACTCTCACTGACTTGTGGACCTACAAAGAACTGTCACAGGTCCTACACACATACAATACCAGCAAGGAAAAACCACCAATAGACAATGCATTTCAGCCGAAGAAGACACAAAAATATATGACATGTTCAAAATGACTGTACATCACAAAGTAATTTCCTGAAACATCAGAGGGGTTAACAGTATATGTAACAAAATAATAATTACGGTACATCATGAATCTGTCCAAGGAAAGAGGTCCATCATCTTACAATATGTTTACCCAAATACTGCTGTAAAACAGTAACATGTATTGCTGTATTAGGCATTTAACTCCTTCCCGAACTCCGCCATACGTGTACTTCAGCACTTTAAAGATGGCACCTGCTTACGTGTGCAGTGGGCGCCATAGCCACCGAGTTTTTGCAATTTCAAAATAAAACAATATTTATCCCATAGAGCCAATTCGTCATCTTTTGTCACTTCATCTCCCACAATTTTTTTTTATAAAAAGTCACACACACTTCAAAATAGTATCACTGAAAAGTACAGATCACCCTGCAAAAACTACATATAACTACAAAAAAGTTATAGGGGTCAGAATATAGTGATGAAAATAAAATAAAAATTCTCAAGGTTTTTTTTTTTTCCCCAGTATTAAAACACAAGAAAAACGATATAAGTGTGGTATCATTGTAATCATAATGGCCTGGAAAAAGAAGGTCACGGGTCAATTTTAGTGTATAGAGAACACTGTAAAAAAAAACATAAAACTGTGGCAGAATTGCATTCTTTTTCCAATTACACCCCATTTTGCTTTTTTTCCAACTTCCCATTACATCATTTGCAATATTCAATGATGCCATTAGAAAATACAACTTGTCCTGCAAAAATGCAAGCCTTCATATGGCGACATGAATGGAAAAATAAAAAAGTTATTGCTCTGGGAAGGCGAGGAGTAAATCGCAAGGTCCTCTTAGGGTTAACTATAACCCTGGGTTCACACCTGAGCGTTTTACAGCGCGTTCAAACGCGCTGTAAAACGCTCAAGACATGAAAAGCAATGCTTCCCTATGGGAATGGTTCACACCTGGGCGTTTTACAGCGCGTACGAACGCGCTGTAAAACGCCCGACGCTCAAACAAGTACTTGAGCTTCTTTGGGGCGTTTTGACGCGCGTTTGTGGCCATAGGACACTGCAGTCAATGACACAAACGCGCGTCAAACGCGCGTTTACTATTACAAAAAACGCGCATAAGAACGCGCGACAAAAACGCACGTAAAACGCGCGTTTGAGAAGCGCTCAGGTGTGAACCCAGGGTTAGGGCTCGTTCACAAGAACGTTTTTGCATTCCGTATGCGGGCCGTTTATTGCGTTCCGTATACGGTCTATATACGGAACCATTCATTTCAATGGGTCCGCAAAAAAAAACGGAATGTACTCCGTGAGCATTCCGTTTCCGTATGTCCGCAATTCCGTTCTGCTAGATTTTGAGTCTTGTCCTATTCTTGTCTGCAAATTATGGTCCGTGGCTCCATTCAAGTCAATGGGTCCGCAAAAAAAAAAAAAACACATACGGAAATGCATCCGTATGTCTTCCGTATCCATTCCGTTTTTTGCGGAACCATCTATTGAAAATGTTATGCCCAGCCCAATTTTTTCTATGTAATTACTGTATACTGTATATGCCATATGGAAAAACGAAACGGAAAAACGGAACCGAAATGGAAGCGCAACGGAAACAAAAAACGGAACGGATCTGGAAAAAATGGCCTGCAAAACACTGAAAAAGCCATACGTTCATGTGAAAGAGGCCTTAGGGTCCATTCACACGTCTGTGTGTGTTTTTCGGATCCACGGATCCGCGGATACGCAATACACGGACATCGGCGATGTGTGATCTGCATTTTGCGGAGCGCACATCGCCGGCACTTAATAGAAAATGCCTAATCTTGTCCGCAATTGCGGACAAGAATAGGACATGTTCTATTTTTTTCGGGAACGGAATTGCGTTCTATTTTTTTTCAGGATCCGGGCAGCACATCGTGCTGCCCCATAGAAATGAATGGGTCCGCAATTCCGTTCCGTTGGAGAAACTGTTTAAATAAAAACATATAAAATTAGTTCAAGTATTTTATGCTATTTTTATGCATTTTCAGAATCAGAAAGCATACCACTCCTTGTACTTTCCAGTCATTTGCAATTTTCATGGTGACAGCAGCTAGGCATCTATTTATATAACTGCCAGCTATGCTTTTACAGGGTTGTTTATCAAGAAAATTCAGAATTATAATGTGCTTGTTCAGTAAACTTCATACTGCACTAGCCAGATATTTCATTTTATTCACTCAGAATAACGAGGCATGAACTGATAATACTATTGCTATGTCTTCTCATATCTGTACAAATATACATTAAACTGCTAAAGAGCTCATTTATGTTACTTTAAAGTATTGTTCCATGTATTTATTTTTGCTTGTTTTCAGATATTAGCTGACATTGAGTATCAGAACTAAACAGAATATAACATTTTCTGAGAACATGAGAGCTCTTCATAACTCTATAGTTATAAGTGTCATAACAACGTGCTCACTCATATTGCAGTGTAACTCTGACATCCTCACATGCTGGTAACTAGTTTTCTTAGTCACCCAATTGTCAACAATGTACAGTAATTCCACAAATACTTATATACTAACTATTGAGTGGATCCCTGAATAATAGTGATGGGCATGGCAAAAGAGATTTAACATGTGACTAGGTGTGTAAGATTGTTTTCTAAAGATCCAGCTACACCATAGTTTAAAACAGGCATGCTCAACCTGCGGCCCTCCAGCTGTTGCAAAACTACAACTCCCAGCATGCCCGAACAGCATATAGCTATCAGCCTACAGCGGGGCATTGTGGAAGTTATAGTTTTACAACAGTTGGAAGGCCGCAGGTTGAGCATGCCTGGTTTAAAATATTTGTCAGTATTCACATATGCTAGCCATTTTTGGTGCACTTTTTGCCTTCTTTTTGTTTTTTTGTTGTCTTTAAAAAAACATATGTAAAATTCCTGACAAGAATATTTAGGATTATGGCCTAAAAATCAGCAGTCTGTTGGTCTATACAATCTATAAAATGGTCTATAAAATCTTTCTTATATATAAAAAGAGCTGAAAAAAATGAATTGAAGGCTACTTTCACACTAGCGTTTTGTATTGGATCCGGAGGGGTTCAGCAAAAACGCTTCCGTTACTGATAATACAACCGTCTGCATCCGTTTAGAACGGATCTGGTTGTATTATCTTTACCAAGACGGATCTGTGATGAACTCCATTGAAAGTCAAAGGAGGACAGATCCATTTTCTATTGTGGCAGAGAAAACGGATCTGTCCCCATTGACTTGCATTGGGGGGTCATGCTGGATCCGTCTTGCTTCGCATCCCAGGACGGAAAGCAAACTACAACTTGTTGCAGTTTGCATTACGCTATGGGAGCGCAACTAAACGGAACGGAACGCATTTTGGAGCACTCTGTTCTGTTCAGTTCAAATTTGTCCCCATTGACAATGAATGGAGACAAAACTAAAGCGTTTTTTCCCCGGTTTTAAGCCCCTATGACAGATCTCAATAACGGAAAACTAAAATGCTTGTGTGAAAGTAGCCTAAAGGGGTTTTCTGAGATATTTTATCGATGACCTAAATTCCTGACAATAATATTTAGGATTATTGCCTAAAAATCAGCAGTCTGTTATTGTCTATAAAATCTTTCTTATATATAAAAAGAGCTGAAAATATTAATTTAAAGGAGTTTTTTGAGATATTTTTACCAATGACCTAGCCTCTGGATAGGTCATCAGTATGTGATCTGTTGGGGTCCAAAGCCCGGAACCTACGCTGATTAGCTGTTTGAGAAGGCACAGAAGATCACAGTAGCACTGCAGCCTTCTCACATCTTTCCCTAGGATATGTGATGTCCCTTTGATTGGTCACATGGCCTAGGTAAAGCTAAGCCTCATTGAAGTGTATGGGGCTGAGCTGCGATACCAAGCACAGCCGCTGCACAATGTGTGGCACTATGCATGGTGAGCAGAGAGAAGGCCACGGTGGAGTGCTGGTGTCTTCTCAAACAGTAACAATGTAAAAACTCTTTTAATGAGAAGACTGCACAACTGGACTTTATCTAGGTGTCATCTTTCCCATGTACTAATGTTTTCTCCTTGTACTCAGGTCCCCCCAAAATTTACAGTAGGGCCAAATTGTATAACATCTAAATGATCACAAGAGTAATGGTAAAAAACATATATGACTAACAGGCTACAAACATACAGAAATAATGTTAGTAAACAGAAAAAGATAAAGCAGCAAAGAAATCCCTGCTGATTGTAACGATTCAATGATTTCTCATTTAAAGAAGTACTCCTACAAAAAATGTTTATTCTTTGACCTACAAGAAAGGTACATGATGTAGACTGTAGTGAAGGTAATCTTCTTTCCAATTACTGTATGTGTGAGTAATAACCTCCCTTCTGCTTCTCAGCTGAGTCATATGACCAGCATTTTATGTGTGGACAGGAAGAGAAATTTCTCTATGTATTCCTATAGGAGCCTCAATTTAAGTCTCATAGGAATGAATAGAGAAGTAAATTACGTCCTCTCCTGTGTGAGTTGGCGATCAGAGTGCTGGTCACATGACATAGCTATGAGATATCCAATGCACAGTACACATAGAGAAAAGGAAATACTGCTCCCCTATTAGTCTGTAGCATACCCTCAGAAGCAGTAGAACCATGGAGGATGACAAACAGCAGTAATGTATTGCTAACAATCCAGCACTGGCATGTGATCTAAAAACCTGATCCCTTAGTGAGCTGATAAACTAAGTAAACTAACAGTAAACTATGATCGAAAGATGAGTGCAGAATTAATTATATTCCATATTTTTTGAATGGTTGCTTTTAATATTGGAACAGCATGAACATACTAATATCAGTTTATAAATTGCTGAATACAATAGCATTCCAATTATACAGGGTATGCACCCATATTCAGACATAGCATTCGATGAATTCTTCTGCCTAATTAGATAAAAGATTGACATTTAAGTATTTGATTAAGTAAAATGTAATGATGTAATGACAAAAACTAATAAGCAACATATGTACATTTAAATAATTTGACTGGCTTAACATAATGTAATAATTATTTATTTTTCTAAGGAAATGCAAAAACATATGCTGATTGCTATGCATTGCATTTATTAGGGCACTGGCACAAATTTCCAGCATGTCTGGCATTGAAATGACGGCAAAAGGATAAAAGTATGTGTCTGTCATGGTTCATGGATCAAATTAGCTAAATTAATTGAAACGATCTATGGTGTTGTTTCTTCCAATTTTAGACAATTGTGGCATATCCCACAGGGTATGCTATAAAGGCAAAGCAGGTACAGGTACAGGTCCAATCAGGAGAATGGGGATCTGATGACTCTTGTCCACTGACTGCTGTCCTAGAATTATGGAAGGAGGCAGACATGCTCCTCATGTTCCTGATAGATGAGGCTCTCATAGGGTTCGACCCTCATGAATTTATGGCATATGCTGTGAATATGTCACACATGTGTAAGACAGGAATACCCCTGTAAACGCAAGGCTAATCAGGAAACATTAAGGAGGGAATTTATCATGAGGGTAATATTTGAACTCAGTTTTGTTTGAGTTTGCACTGGCATACTTTATTTTTTTAAATCTGGTACATCTTTAAACGTAACACTTTTCTCTAGAAATGCGTCTCCAGTTTTTCTATGACGCCTCCCTTCTAGAGCAATTTTGCAAACTTTTATAAAACATGAATATATTATAAATGAGCTCACGCAAATTCAAGTTAAGTTCAGTTCACAAGGTATATATACTTAATTCCTTATATATATCTTTGATTTATATCTGATGTCAAAATAATGTCACTCCAAGCTGATATTTTACATTTTGTCTGATGTACTGTAATTGCCGTGGTACAGTTAACTGTAATAATATGAGAGGCTCTATATTTAGTCATGCAGGGTGAATCGCGCTGTCGCGCTTTTTACCGATACCCAAGTTTTTTTCGCGTGGCCCACAGTCAGTATCGGGTAGGTGGATGCGTGCCTGTCTTGGCTGGCATCTCCTCCTCTCTGCTACCCTCTGCCACTTCAGATCGCTGGGGCTTGTAGTTCGCACTAGTACTCACACTTCGAGCTCGTGCTGGCACACTTTTTAGCGCATGCAAGTTAGATGTATCAAAACACCAATCTTTGCTACTTCTTTACCTCACGGAATGGACATTCTCTTTAAAAAATAATGACATCAGAGATATTTTCAAAATACCGCAATTAATCTCTTATTCACCTACCCGATACTGACCGTGGACCAAGCGAAAAAAACGGGTATCGGTAAAGGAGGGAATTTATCATGAGTGTAATATAATTGCGGTAGCACAATTCACCCTGCATGACTATATATGGAGCCTCTCTTCTACTATTACAGTTAACTGTACCACGTCAATTACATCAGAACAATTATAAAATATCAGCTTGGAGTGACATTGTTTTGACATCAGATATAAATCAAAGATTTATTTTAGGAATTAACTATATATACCGCACCTTGTGAACTGAACATAACTTGAATTTGCGTGAGCTCCGCAATTAGAAATATAAGAGGGACCGTGACTGTGAGAAAGTTTGAAATTATTAATTGTTTTATGTTTTTATATAAATTATTTTTAATGTCATATAAAATGTGTATTGATTACTTGAGAGCCGGCCATTTATTTGAATAATTTGCAATTTTAGCTAAGTGGTTATAGCATGCCGAGCACTACTCTGGTGAGCTTTCTACGTTTGTTATATGTATAATATAAATTAGACTTTATAAAATGTTGCAGTGATAAGTGAAACTCATTAACATACCTAACCACACTCACTTTCCCACCTAATCAATGAGTGGGACAGAACTTTTGCTTAGAGACAGACTTTTGTCACAGCAACACAATATTGTCATATGTGAAAGAAATAATACTATACACTGTCAATCTTTACCAACATCCAAGCCCCACTGGCCCCACAAATGGGGGGTCAGGCGGCACCACAACTTTCAATTTTATAATGCAGACATAGTTGTGGACAAACAGGGAATGTATAGCAAAAAGGCATGATAACTGCATGGGCCAGGCAGGTAAGACCCCGCAGGCCCCCTCCCTTCTTCACTTAGGACCAATCACCTATGAAGCTGCAGCGCAAACCACCTGGACCTACAGCCCCGTCACAGGAGGCCCCATACCCACAGTGAGGAATCTACATCTGGGCAGGTGACATCTACTACATTATCTGTATTCAGAGAGATCACTATGTGTTACCTATAGATCTGTATTTAGAGAGATCACTGTGTGTCATCTGTACTGAGAGAGATCATGTGTGGTATCTGTACTGAGAGAGATCACTGTGTGTTATCTGCACTCAGAGAGATCACTGTGTGTTATCTGTACTGAGAGAGATCACTGTGTGTTATCTGCACTCAGAGAGATCACTGTGTGTTATCTGTACTGAGAGAGATCACTGTGTGTTATCTGTACTGAGAGAGATCACTGTGTGTCCTCTGTACTCAGAGAGATCATGTGTGGTATCTGTACTGAGAGAGATCACTGTGTGTTATCTGCACTCAGAGAGATCACTGTGTGTTATCTGTACTGAGAGAGATCACTGTGTGTTATCTGCACTCAGAGAGATCACTGTGTGTCATCTGTACTCGGAGAGATCACTGTGTGTTATCTGTTCTCAGAGAGATCACTGTGTGTTATCTGTACTGAGAGAGATCACTGTGTGTTATCTGTACTGAGAGAGATCACTGTGTGTTATCTGTACTGAGAGAGATCACTGTGTGTTATCTGTACTGAGAGAGATCACTGTGTGTTATCTGCACTCAGAGAGATCACTGTGTGTTATCTGTATTGAGAGAGATCACTGTGTGTCATCTGTACTCAGAGAGATCATGTGTGTTATCTGTACTGAGAGAGATCACTGTGTGTTATCTGCACTCAGAGAGATCACTGTGTGTTATCTGTACTGAGAGAGATCACTGTGTGTTATCTGTACTCGGAGAGAGATCACTGTGTGTTATCTGTACTGAGAGAGATCACTGTGTGTTATCTGTACTGAGAGAGATCACTGTGTGTTATCTGCACTCAGAGAGATCACTGTGTGTTATCTGTATTGAGAGAGATCACTGTGTGTCATCTGTACTCAGAGAGATCATGTGTGTTATCTGTACTGAGAGAGATCACTGTGTGTTATCTGCACTCAGAGAGATCACTGTGTGTCATCTGTACTCAGAGAGATCACTGTGTATTATCTGTACTCAGAGAGATCACTGTGTGTTATCTTAACTCAGAGAGATCACTGTGTGTTATCTGTACTGAGAGAGATCACTGTGTGTTATCTGTACTGAGAGAGATCACTGTGTGTTATCTGTACTCATAGAGATCACTGTGTGTTATCTGTACTCAGAGAGATCACTGTGTGTTATATGTACTCAGAGAGATCACTGTGTGTTATCTGTACACAGAGAGATCACTATGTGTTATCTGTACTCAGAGAGATCACTGTGTGTTATCTGTACTCAGAGAGATCACTGTGTGTTATCTGTACTGAGAGAGATCACTGTGTGTTATCTGCACTCAGAGAGATCACTGTGTGTTATCTGTACTGAGAGAGATCACTGTGTGTTATCTGTACTGAGAGAGATCACTGTGTGTTATCTGTACTGAGAGAGATCACTGTGTGTTATCTGTACTGAGAGAGATCACTGTGTGTTATCTGCACTCAGAGAGATCACTGTGTGTTATCTGTATTGAGAGAGATCACTGTGTGTCATCTGTACTCAGAGAGATCATGTGTGTTATCTGTACTGAGAGAGATCACTGTGTGTTATCTGCACTCAGAGAGATCACTGTGTGTTATCTGTACTGAGAGAGATCACTGTGTGTTATCTGTACTCGGAGAGAGATCACTGTGTGTTATCTGTACTGAGAGAGATCACTGTGTGTTATCTGTACTGAGAGAGATCACTGTGTGTTATCTGCACTCAGAGAGATCACTGTGTGTTATCTGTATTGAGAGAGATCACTGTGTGTCATCTGTACTCAGAGAGATCATGTGTGTTATCTGTACTGAGAGAGATCACTGTGTGTTATCTGCACTCAGAGAGATCACTGTGTGTCATCTGTACTCAGAGAGATCACTGTGTATTATCTGTACTCAGAGAGATCACTGTGTGTTATCTTAACTCAGAGAGATCACTGTGTGTTATCTGTACTGAGAGAGATCACTGTGTGTTATCTGTACTGAGAGAGATCACTGTGTGTTATCTGTACTCATAGAGATCACTGTGTGTTATCTGTACTCAGAGAGATCACTGTGTGTTATATGTACTCAGAGAGATCACTGTGTGTTATCTGTACACAGAGAGATCACTATGTGTTATCTGTACTCAGAGAGATCACTGTGTGTTATCTGTACTCAGAGAGATCACTGTGTGTTATCTGTACTGAGAGAGATCACTGTGTGTTATCTGCACTCAGAGAGATCACTGTGTGTTATCTGTACTGAGAGAGATCACTGTGTGTTATCTGTACTGAGAGAGATCACTGTGTGTTATCTGTACTGAGAGAGATCACTGTGTGTTATCTGTACTGAGAGAGATCACTGTGTGTTATCTGCACTCAGAGAGATCACTGTGTGTTATCTGTATTGAGAGAGATCACTGTGTGTCATCTGTACTCAGAGAGATCATGTGTGTTATCTGTACTGAGAGAGATCACTGTGTGTTATCTGCACTCAGAGAGATCACTGTGTGTTATCTGTACTGAGAGAGATCACTGTGTGTTATCTGTACTCGGAGAGAGATCACTGTGTGTTATCTGTACTGAGAGAGATCACTGTGTGTTATCTGTACTGAGAGAGATCACTGTGTGTTATCTGCACTCAGAGAGATCACTGTGTGTTATCTGTATTGAGAGAGATCACTGTGTGTCATCTGTACTCAGAGAGATCATGTGTGTTATCTGTACTGAGAGAGATCACTGTGTGTTATCTGCACTCAGAGAGATCACTGTGTGTCATCTGTACTCAGAGAGATCACTGTGTATTATCTGTACTCAGAGAGATCACTGTGTGTTATCTTAACTCAGAGAGATCACTGTGTGTTATCTGTACTCAGAGAGATCACTGTGTGTTATCTGTACTCAGAGAGATCACTGTGTGTTATCTGTACTCATAGAGATCACTGTGTGTTATCTGTACTCAGAGAGATCACTGTGTGTTATTTGTACTCAGAGAGATCACTGTGTGTTATCTGTACTCAGAGAGATCACTATGTGTTATCTGTACTCAGAGAGATCACTGTGTGTTATCTGTACTCAGAGAGATCACTGTGTGTTATCTGTACTGAGAGAGATCACTGTGTGTTATCTGTACTCAGAGAGATCACTGTGTGTTATCTGTACTCAGAGAGATCACTGTGTGTTATCTGTACTCAGAGAGATCACTGTGTGTTATCTGTACTCAGAGAGATCACTGTGTGTTATCTGTACTCAGAGAGATCACTGTGTGTTATCTTTACTCAGAGAGATCACTGTGTGTTATCTGTACTGAGAGAGATCACTGTGTGTTATCTGTACTGAGAGAGATCACTGTGTGTTATCTGTACTGAGAGAGATCACTGTGTGTTATCTGTACTCAGAGAGATCACTGTGTGTTATCTGTACTGAGAGAGATCACTGTGTGTTATCTTAACTCAGAGAGATCTCGGTGTGTTATCTGTACACAGAGAGATCACTATGTGTTATCTGTACACAGAGAGATCACTGTGTGTTATCTGTACTCAGAGAGATCACTGTGTGTTATCTGTACTCAGAGAGATCACTGTGTGTTATCTGTACTCTGAGAGATCACTGTGTGTTATCTGTACTCAGAGAGACCCAGTGGTGTACTAAGTGTAGGGAGGGGTCCTGTGAAGGGGGCACAGTGGGCATTATTACTGTGAAGGGGGCACAGTGGGCATTATTTCTGCGAAGGGGGCACAGTGGACATGATTAGAGTTGAGCGAACACCTGGATGTTCGGGTTCGAGAAGTTCGGCCGAACATCCCAGAAATGTTCGGGTTCGGGATCCGAACCCGATCCGAACTTCGTCCCGAACCCGAACCCCATTGAAGTCAATGGGGACCCGAACTTTTCGGCACTAAAAAGGCTGTAAAACAGCCCAGGAAAGAGCTAGAGGGCTGCAAAAGGCAGCAACATGTAGGTAAATCCCCTGCAAACAAATGTGGATAGGGAAATGAATTAAAATAAAAATTAAATAAATAAAAATTAACCAAAATCAATTGGAGAGAGGTTCCATAGCAGAGAATCTGGCTTCCCGTCACCCACCACTGGAACAGTCCATTCTCAGATATTTAGGCCCCGGCACCCAGGCAGAGGAGAGAGGTCCCGTAACAGAGAATCTGTCTTCATGTCAGCAGAGAATTAGTCTGCATGTCATAGCAGAGAATGAGGCTTCACGTCAGCCACCACTGCAACAGTCCATTGGCATATATTTAGGCCCAGCACCCAGGCAGAGGAGGGAGGTCCCGTAACAGAGAATCTGTCTTCATGTCAGCAGAGAATTAGTCTGCATGTCATAGCAGAGAATGAGGCTTCACGTCAGCCACCACTGCAACAGTCCATTGGCATATATTTAGGCCCAGCACACACACAGGCAGAGGAGAGAGGTCCCGTAACAGAGAATCTGGCTTCATGTCAGCAGAGAATCAGTCTGCATGTCATAGCAGAGAATGAGGCTTCACGTCAGCCACCACTGCAACAGTCCATTGGCATATATTTAGGCCCAGCACACACACAGGCAGAGGAGAGAGGTCCCGTAACAGAGAATCTGTCTTCATGTCAGCAGAGAATTAGTCTGCATGTCATAGCAGAGAATGAGGCTTCACATCAGCCACTACTGCAACAGTCCATTGGCATATATTTAGGCCCAGCACACACACAGGCAGAGGAGAGAGGTCCCGTAACAGAGAATCTGGCTTCATGTCAGCAGAGAATCAGTCTGCATGTCATAGCAGAGAATGAGGCTTCACGTCAGCCACCACTGCAACAGTCCATTGGCATATATTTAGGCCCAGCACACACACAGGCAGAGGAGAGAGGTCCCGTAACAGAGAATCTGGCTTCATGTCAGCAGAGAATCAGTCTGCATGTCATAGCAGAGAATGAGGCTTCACGTCAGCCACCACTGCAACAGTCCATTGGCATATATTTAGGCCCAGCACACACACAGGCAGAGGAGGGAGGTCCCGTAACAGAGAATCTGTCTTCATGTCAGCAGAGAATCAGTCTGCATGTCATAGCAGAGAATGAGGCTTCACGTCAGCCACCACTGCAACAGTCCATTGGCATATATTTAGGCCCAGCACCCAGGCAGAGGAGGGAGGTCCCGTAACAGAGAATCTGTCTTCATGTCAGCAGAGAATTAGTCTGCATGTCATAGCAGAGAATGAGGCTTCACGTCAGCCACCACTGCAACAGTCCATTGGCATATATTTAGGCCCAGCACCCAGGCAGAGGAGGGAGGTCCCGTAACAGAGAATCTGTCTTCATGTCAGCAGACAATTAGTCTGCATGTCATAGCAGAGAATGAGGCTTCACGTCAGCCACCACTGCAACAGTCCATTGGCATATATTTAGGCCCAGCACACACACAGGCAGAGGAGAGAGGTCCCGTAACAGAGAATCTGGCTTCATGTCAGCAGAGAATCAGTCTGCATGTCATAGCAGAGAATGACCAGTCGCCAGAGTCAGGATAAGAATCTTTTATTGCAGCGATACAACGCGTTTCGGGGAATCACTCCCCTTCATCAGGTACAAAAAGCTGCACAACTTAAACAGCACAAAAGTGCACACATTTATACACACAAAGTACCGCCCATAGGCTGGTCACAGGGTCAAAGGGGGTGTTGCCTGATTGATTATACAACAGATATAATGTGTAAAACAGCAAGTCCTCATAAGGGACTGCTGGTGTACACATAACAACTATATTCATACATTGTTAAACGAAAAATCACAAAATTACATACTTCCATAGTCACGTGACTTGACGATGTCCACTAAAAAAGGAAGAGGAAAGGGGGGGGGGAGGGGGGCGGGGAGCCGGCCCTGTGATAAAAAATAATTTGAAACACATGCGCTTACTGATGACATAGTATTAGGTGTTCTATAAGCAGGTGCGGGTCACGTGATCGGGATTACAAAGGAAACACTCCGATGGAAGGGGAGGCAAGGCCGAACACGTGAGAGTCGTTGTTCAGGTTACAGGGACGCTTGGATAGTAAGAGGAGACAAGGTCAGGTCACGTGAGGACCGTTGTCTAGGTTACAGAGACGCTCCGATGGCAGGGGAGTAGTCTGTTCTATGGAGGGCGTGTTTTGTATTCCGGCTTCATCAGGTGATGTCAGGCTAGATCACGTGGAAGCCGTTACTTAGTAACAGAGACGCTCCAACTATATAGAGCGATCCGCTGTTTATAGAGATCAATCTGGCTTAGAATAAAGAGGCAAAATCGTTAGTGTATATTAGTGCACTAAAGACAAGGGGAGGTGGGGAAGTGGCTCCCGAAAAAAGGGGGGAGAGGGACTGTATATATGTGTGCATGTATATGTACACACATATACAGACCTGCATGTATGCAAATACACAATAGTATTAAATGCACATGAAGTGGCACAAAGGGTTTTGATTTATTCTTAGACCTACATAATTTTGTTAGGAAGTTGACATTAAAAAGACATTTTAGTTTATTAGACAATTCAGGTAGATCAAACACTGAGCATATTACTGATATTCCATCCACCTCGACAGCAACACAATATGTCTCTACAAGTCTTAAACCCCCGTCAATTTTTTATCCGACCCATCATAAGGGGAATTTTATAGACACATTTTATAACTTGGTGATAGACGATTTTCGATCTATTCACCAAAAACCTATATTGAATCGTAATCTTAACCCCAAAGAATTTAAGGCAGTAAAAAGTTTACAAGATAATTCCTCAATTGTTATTCGCAATGCTGACAAAGGTGGAGGTGTAGTCATCCAAGATAGAGATGACTACATTAAAGAAGCTCTCCACATTTTATCAGATACCAACTACTATCTTCCTCTAGAAAAGGATCCTTCTGGGGAACATAGGATTGCATTGAAATCTCTGATTGATTCAGCTAAACATATACTCAGCAAAAAAGAACAAGAATATATTCTTAAGACAGATTCAGTTATGGCTCTTTTTTATCACCTGCCTAAAATCCACAAAAATGCCCAAAATCCCCCTGGCCGTCCCATCATATCTGGGATATCCTCGTTGACTTGCAACTTGTCCCACTATGTGGACATTTTGCTACAAAAATATGTCACTCAGTTACCTTCATATTTAAAAGATTCCACTTCTCTGATAAAACTACTAAAAGGAATTGTATGGAAGGATACATACTCTTGGATAGCCCTTGATGTTACGGCTCTATACTCTAACATTAATCATGAATTGGGCATCAAATGTGTTGATTATTTTTTGGACAAAGATCCTTTAGTACCAGATGATCAGAAGTCTTTTATATTAGAATCCATTAAATTTATTCTGACACACAATACGTTCTCTTTTGGTGAACAACTATACCTCCAATGTAAAGGTACCGCAATGGGTACACGGTTTGCACCCAGTTTTGCGAACCTTTTCATGGGGGTATTTGAAGATGAACATATTTATAAGCCCACTCAGTGGTCAGATAACATTGTTTTATATCGCCGGTATATAGATGATCTGCTTTTCATATGGGATGGGGATTCCGATTCTATTGAGAATTTTATTAAATTTTTAAATTTTTCGAATTGGGGTATTACTGTGTCTGGGACATATGATCGTTTTAAAATTGAATTTTTGGATCTGGAAATGAATGCCAATGGTGATGAAATCGAAACCCGTACGTTTTTTAAACAAGTTGACTGTAATAGTTATCTTGAGTACTCTAGTCTTCATTTCAAAAAGTGGAAGACAAATATCCCTTTTGGCCAATTTAAAAGACTAAGAAGGAATTGTTCTTTGACTAGGGACTTTATCCTACAAAGTGACATAATCCGTAAGAGATTCCAGAAAAAAGGCTATCCCCATGGAGTCATCGAGGCGGCCTATAATAGAGCTAGGGCCCTCACACAAGAGGACTGTCTGCTAGTTAGCCAGAAAGATCTGATAGATGATGAACTACAACTAAACACTAAATGGAGTACCAATTTCATTACCACTTACAGTAGCAATCATAAAGAGGTGAGAAACATCCTTTCTAAACATTGGCACATTATCAAAAAAGATCCATTTATAGGTAAATCTTTACCAACTTGCCCGCCCTTGATTTTTAGGAGAGCAAAAACCTTAAAAAATTTGTTGGCGCCCAATAAACTACGTGAACCCAATTATAATAGAACAACAGTGCCAACTGTAGTTTCATTGGGTAGTTCGAAATGTAGACAACCCAAATGTTTGTGTTGCTTATCCATACGTAGTTCCACTTCCTTTTGTAATAATTCTACTGGCGAGTCTTTCAACATCAAACAATCAATGAATTGTGGATCAAACAATGTGATCTATATACTCGAATGCCAGTGTGGACTACAGTATGTGGGACGCACTACACAAACATTGCGTAATAGGTTAAACAAACATCGTTCAAACACCAAGAAACAATTTAGGCAGCATAGTGTATCAAGACATATTACAGATAAACATCAGGGCCTTTTCTCGAGTATTTCTGTTCTACCCATAGAACAGATTTATGCTGATAGTCGGAACATCATGAAAACTATCAAGAGACGTGAAATGTTCTGGATCTATAAATTGAACAGTTTGAATCCTCAGGGTTTAAATGAGGCATTTGAAATTAATTTGTAGATCCATTGCAATTCATCATTATAATAATAACAACAAATGCAAGAGCCAGAGGAATGGGAATCATCTTGATTACACTATGTATAGATATACATTATTCATTGGATCCACCAATGTTCTTTCCTATGAACTGTTGGGCCATTAATAGGTTATATTATTAATATTAACATTATTATAACGGTTTTAGATATTAACTATATCGATAGACAATTGGTGGGATGTGTAGATGGACATGTGCACCTTCTAGGCATGTGCCTATAGACTCACCCCCATTGCAACAGTTGCCATGGTGATAAGGTTCAGTGTGAATTATATACTTGGATTGTCTGATATATTAACATATATATTTCCCAGGAAATAATATTATTATTCTTATTATCATCAAAATTATTATTCATTTTATGTGGCATTTATGTGGAATTTGTATTTAATTCATTCTTATGTAATTTGTGATCTAGTAGTGGAAACGTGTGTATATAACACGGCATACATATATGTGTGTGTGATTATGCATATGTTTCCATTTTATTTCTTCTTTTTTATATTTATATTTATACATTTTAGTCAATCATTATGCCACTTCATGTGCATTTAATACTATTGTGTATTTGCATACATGCAGGTCTGTATATGTGTGTACATATACATGCACACATATATACAGTCCCTCTCCCCCCTTTTTTCGGGAGCCACTTCCCCACCTCCCCTTGTCTTTAGTGCACTAATATACACTAACGATTTTGCCTCTTTATTCTAAGCCAGATTGATCTCTATAAACAGCGGATCGCTCTATATAGTTGGAGCGTCTCTGTTACTAAGTAACGGCTTCCACGTGATCTAGCCTGACATCACCTGATGAAGCCGGAATACAAAACACGCCCTCCATAGAACAGACTACTCCCCTGCCATCGGAGCGTCTCTGTAACCTAGACAACGGTCCTCACGTGACCTGACCTTGTCTCCTCTTACTATCCAAGCGTCCCTGTAACCTGAACAACGACTCTCACGTGTTCGGCCTTGCCTCCCCTTCCATCGGAGTGTTTCCTTTGTAATCCCGATCACGTGACCCGCACCTGCTTATAGAACACCTAATACTATGTCATCAGTAAGCGCATGTGTTTCAAATTATTTTTTATCACAGGGCCGGCTCCCCGCCCCCCTCCCCCCCCCCTTTCCTCTTCCTTTTTTAGTGGACATCGTCAAGTCACGTGACTATGGAAGTATGTAATTTTGTGATTTTTCGTTTAACAATGTATGAATATAGTTGTTATGTGTACACCAGCAGTCCCTTATGAGGACTTGCTGTTTTACACATTATATCTGTTGTATAATCAATCAGGCAACACCCCCTTTGACCCTGTGACCAGCCTATGGGCGGTACTTTGTGTGTATAAATGTGTGCACTTTTGTGCTGTTTAAGTTGTGCAGCTTTTTGTACCTGATGAAGGGGAGTGATTCCCCGAAACGCGTTGTATCGCTGCAATAAAAGATTCTTATCCTGACTCTGGCGACTGGTCGATGGTAATTTGCGCTGTGGGACGTATTTGATATTTCCTGTATTCATCATCTTCATGGAGGCTCCAGGCGCCTCCACTTAGAAGATTCTTTTGGATCCCGTGGCTGCAGACCATCTTACCCAAGTGTCCAGACATATTATACAAACTTCTATTAGTGTTGTGCCTACTTTGCACAACCACGTAAGGTGAGCCTTGCAAGTTATTCTCTACCTACATTTGTACTCACAGAATTACCCTATGGTGCGCACATCTGTTTTTTTACAGTTTTACCTAGCCTGCTATATCATAGCAGAGAATGAGGCTTCACGTCAGCCACCACTGCAACAGTCCATTGGCATATATTTAGGCCCAGCACACACACAGGCAGAGGAGAGAGGTCCCGTAACAGAGGATCTGGCTTCATGTCAGCAGAGAATCAGTCTGCATGTCATAGCAGAGAATCAGGCTTCACGTCAGCCACCACTGCAACAGTCCATTGTCATAAATTTAGGCCCAGCACCCAGGCAGAGGAGAGAGGTCCCGTAACAGACAATCTGGCTTCATGTCAGCAGAGAATTAGTCTGCATGTCATAGCAGAGAATGAGGCTTCACGTCAGCCACCACTGCAACAGTCCATTGGCATATATTTAGGCCTAGCACACAGGCAGAGGAGAGAGGTCCCGTAACAGACAATCTGGCTTCATGTCAGCAGAGAATCAGTCTGCATGTCATAGCAGAGAATGAGGCTTCACGTCACCCACCACTGCAACAGTCCATTGGCATATATTTAGGCCTAGCACACAGGCAGAGCAGAGAGGTCCCGTAACAGACAATCTGGCTTCATGTCAGCAGAGAATCAGTCTGCATGTCATAGCAGAGAATGAGGCTTCACGTCACCCACCACTGCAACAGTCCATTGGCATATATTTAGGCCTAGCACACAGGCAGAGCAGAGAGGTCCCGTAACAGACAATCTGGCTTCATGACAGCAGAGAATCAGTCTGCATGTCATAGCAGAGAATGAGGCTTCACGTCACCCACCACTGCAACAGTCCATTGGCATATATTTAGGCCTAGCACACAGGCAGAGCAGAGAGGTCCCGTAACAGACGATCTGGCTTCATGTCAGCAGAGAATCAGTCTGCATGTCATAGCAGAGAATGAGGCTTCACGTCAGCCACCACTGCAACAGTCCATTGGCATATATTTAGGCCTAGCACACAGGCAGAGGAGAGAGGTCCCGTAACAGACAATCTGGCTTCATGTCAGCAGAGAATCAGTCTGCATGTCATAGCAGAGAATGAGGCTTCACGTCACCCACCACTGCAACAGTCCATTGGCATATATTTAGGCCTAGCACACAGGCAGAGCAGAGAGGTCCCGTAACAGACAATCTGGCTTCATGACAGCAGAGAATCAGTCTGCATGTCATAGCAGAGAATGAGGCTTCACGTCACCCACCACTGCAACAGTCCATTGGCATATATTTAGGCCTAGCACACAGGCAGAGCAGAGAGGTCCCGTAACAGACGATCTGGCTTCATGTCAGCAGAGAATCAGTCTGCATGTCATAGCAGAGAATGAGGCTTCACGTCACCCACCACTGCAACAGTCCATTGGCATATATTTAGGCCTAGCACACAGGCAGAGCAGAGAGGTCCCGTAACAGACAATCTGGCTTCATGTCAGCAGAGAATCAGTCTGCATGTCATAGCAGAGAATCAGGCTTCACGTCAGCCACCACTGCAACAGTCCATTGTCATAAATTTAGGCCCAGCACCCAGGCAGAGGAGAGAGGTCCCGTAACAGACAATCTGGCTTCATGTCAGCAGAGAATTAGTCTGCATGTCATAGCAGAGAATCAGGCTTCATGTCAGCCACCACTGCAACAGTCCATTGGCATATATTTAGGCCTAGCACACAGGCAGAGGAGAGGTTCATTAAACTTTGGGTAGCCTCGCAATATAATGGTAAAATGAAAATAAAAATAGGATTGAATGAGGAAGTGCCCTGGAGTCCAATAATATATGGTTATGGGGAGGTAGTTAATGTCTAATCTGGACAAGGGACGGACAGGTCCTGTGGGATCCATGCCTGGTTCATTTTTATGAACGTCAGCTTGTCCACATTGGCTGTAGACAGGCGGCTGCGTTTGTCTGTAATGACGCCCCCTGCCGTGCTGAATACACGTTCAGACAAAACGCTGGCTGCCGGGCAGGCCAGCACCTCCAAGGCATAAAAGGCTAGCTCTGGCCACGTGGACAATTTAGAGACCCAGAAGTTGAATGGGGCCGAACCATCAGTCAGTACGTGGAGGGGTGTGCACACGTACTGTTCCACCATGTTAGTGAAATGTTGCCTCCTGCTAACACGTTGCGTATCAGGTGGTGGTGCAGTTAGCTGTGGCGTGTTGACAAAAGTTTTCCACATCTCTGCCATGCTAACCCTGCCCTCAGAGGAGCTGGCCGTGACACAGCTGCCTTGGCGACCTCTTGCTCCTCCTCTGCCTTGGCCTTGGGCTTCCACTTGTTCCCCTGTGACATTTGGGAATGCTCTCAGTAGCGCGTCTACCAACGTGCGCTTGTACTCGCGCATCTTCCTATCACGCTCCAGTGCAGGAAGTAAGGTGGGCACATTGTCTTTGTAGCGTGGATCCAGCAGGGTGGCAACCCAGTAGTCCGCACAGGTTAAAATGTGGGCAACTCTGCTGTCGTTGCGCAGGCACTGCAGCATGTAGTCGCTCATGTGTGCCAGGCTGCCCAGGGGTAAGGACAAGCTGTCCTCTGTGGGAGGCGTATCGTCATCGTCCTGCCTTTCCCCCCAGCCACGCACCAGTGATGGACCCGAGCTGCGTTGGGTGCCACCCCGCTGTGACCATGCTTCATCCTCATCCTCCTCCACCTCCTCCTCATCCTCGTCCTCCTCGTCCTCCAGTAGTGGGCCCTGGCTGGCCACATTTGTACCTGGCCTCTGCTGTTGCCAAAAACCTCCCTCTGAGTCACTTCGAAGAGACTGGCCTGAAAGTGCTAAAAATGACCCCTCTTCCTCCTCCTCCTCCTCCTCCTGGGCCACCTCCTCTTCCATCATCGCCCTAAGTGTTTTCTCAAGGAGACATAGAAGTGGTATTGTAACGCTGATAACGGTGTCATCGCCACTGGCCATGTTGGTGGAGTACTCGAAACAGCGCAACAGGGCACACAGGTCTCGCATGGAGGCCCAGTCATTGGTGGTGAAGTGGTGCTGTTCTGTAGTGCGACTGACCCGTGCGTGCTGCAGCTGAAACTCCACTATGGCCTGCTGCTGCTCGCACAGTCTGTCCAGCATGTGCAAGGTGGAGTTCCACCTGGTGGGCACGTCGCATATGAGGCGGTGAGCGGGAAGGCCGAAGTTACGCTGTAGCGCAGACAGGCGAGCAGCAGCAGGATGTGAACGCCGGAAGCGCGAACAGACGGCCCGCACTTTATGCAGCAGCTCTGACATGTCGGGGTAGTTGTGAATGAACTTCTGCACCACCAAATTCAGCACATGCGCCAAGCAAGGGATGTGCGTCAAATTGGCTAGTCCCAGAGCTGCAACGAGATTTCGCCCATTATCACACACCACCAGGCCGGGCTTGAGGCTCACCGGCAGCAACCACTCGTCGGTCTGTTGTTCAATACCCCGCCACAACTCCTGTGCGGTGTGGGGCCTGTCCCCCAAACATATGAGTTTCAGAATGGCCTGCTGACGTTTACCCCGGGCTGTGCTGAAGTTGGTGGTGAAGGTGTGTGGCTGACTGGATGAGCAGGTGGAAGAAGAGGAGGAGGAAGCCGAGAAGGAGGAGGTGGCAACAGGAGGCAAAGAATGTTGCCCTGCGATCCTTGGCGGCGGAAGGACGTGCGCCAAACAGCTCTCCGCCTGGGGCCCAGCTGCCACTACATTTACCCAGTGTGCAGTTAGGGAGATATAGCGTCCCTGGCCGTGCTTACTGGTCCACGTATCTGTGGTTAGGTGGACCTTGCTACAGATGGCGTTGCGCAGTGCACACTTGATTTTATCGGATACTTGGTTGTGCAGGGAAGGCACGGCTCTCTTGGAGAAGTAGTGCCGGCTGGGAACAACATACTGTGGGACAGCAAGCGACATGAGCTGTTTGAAGCTGTCTGTGTCCACCAGCCTAAATGACAGCATTTCATAGGCCAGTAGTTTAGAAATGCTGGCATTCAGGGCCAGGGATCGAGGGTGGCTAGGTGGGAATTTACGCTTTCTATCAAATGTTTGTGAGATGGAGAGCTGAACGCTGGCGTGTGACATGGTTGAGACGCTTGGTGACGGAGGTGGTGGTGGTGGTGTTGGTGGTACATCCCCTGTTTGCTGGGCGGCAGGTGCCAACGTTCCTCCAGAGGCGGAGGAAGAGGCCGAGGCGGCAGCAGCAGAATAGGCCGAGGCGGCAGCAGCAGAAGAGGTAGCAGGGGGAGCCTGAGTGACTTCCTTGGTTTTAAGGTGTTTACTCCACTGCAGTTCATGCTTTGCATGCAGGTGCCTGGTCATGCAGGTTGTGCTCAGGTTCAGAACGTTAATGCCTCGCTTCAGGCTCTGATGGCACAGCGTGCAAACCACTCGGGTCTTGTCGTCAGCACATTGTTTGAAGAAGTGCCATGCCAGGGAACTCCTTGAAGCTGCCTTTGGGGTGCTCGGTCCCAGATGGCGGCGGTCAGTAGCAGGCGGAGTCTCTTGGCGGCGGGTGTTCTGCTTTTGCCCACTGCTCCCTCTTTTGCTACGCTGTTGGCTCGGTCTCACCACTGCCTCTTCCTCCGAACTGTGAAAGTCAGTGGCACGACCTTCATTCCATGTGGGGTCTAGGACCTCATCGTCCCCTGCATCGTCTTCCACCCAGTCTTGATCCCTGACCTCCTGTTCAGTCTGCACACTGCAGAAAGACGCAGCAGTTGGCACCTGTGTTTCGTCATCATCAGAGACATGCTGAGGTGGTATTCCCATGTCCTCATCATCAGGAAACATAAGTGGTTGTGCGTCAGTGCATTCTATGTCTTTCACCGCTGGGGAAGGGCTAGGTGGATGCCCTTGGGAAACCCTGCCAGCGGAGTCTTCAAACAGCATAAGAGACTGCTGCATAACTTGAGGCTGAGACAGTTTCCCTGGTATGCATGGGGGTGATGTGACAGACTGATGGGGTTGGTTTTCAGGCGCCATCTGTGCGCTTTCTGCAGAAGACTGGGTGGGAGATAATGTGAACGTGCTGGATCCACTGTCGGCCACCCAATTGACTAATGCCTGTACCTGCTCAGGCCTTACCATCCTTAGAACGGCATTGGGCCCCACCATATATCGCTGTAAATTCTGGCGGCTACTGGGACCTGAGGTAGTTGGTACACTAGGACGTGTGGATGTGGCAGAACGGCCACGTCCTCTCCCAGCACCAGAGGGTCCACTAACACCACCACGACCATGTCCACGTCCGCGTCCCTTACTAGATGTTTTTCTCATTGTTATGGTTCACCACAACAACAAATATATTATTTGGCCCAATGTATTGTATTCAAATTCAGCGGGATATAAATTTGAGGCCTAGTATTTAGGCGCTGGGTGACCGGTATGGATTTAGTGACAGAATTAGACTTGGAAATGCACAGAAGCGTGTGTGTGTGAAGTTATTCTGAATGACCCAATGTGCACCTTGAATATTATATACCCTTTTAGGGATAGATTTCAAATAGCTCTGATATAGCAGAAACCACTAAATTATGAAATTGCTAAATTGGGAATTGTATTTCAACCCAGAACAAAAAATGTGCTTTGACGGACACTAAATAACTTTCCCAGCCACAACAGGACAGCGTTAACGAGAGATTTAGCAGGATATAAATTTGAGGCCTAGTATTTAGGCGCTGGGTGACAGGTATGGGTTTAGTGACAGAATTAGACTTAGAAATACACAGTAGCGGGTGTGTGTGAAGTTATTCTGAATGACCCAATGTGCACCTTGAATATTATATACCCTTTTAGGGATAGATTTCAAATAGCTCTGATATAGCAGAAACCACTAAATTATGAAATTGCTAAATTGGGAATTGTATTTCAACCCAGAACAAAAAATGTGCTTTGACGGACACTAAATAACTTTCCCAGCCACAACAGGACAGCGTTAACGAGAGATTTAGCAGGATATAAATTTGAGGCCTAGTATTTAGGCGCTGGGTGACCGGTATGGATTTAGTGACAGAATTAGACTTGGAAATGCACAGAAGCGTGTGTGTGTGAAGTTATTCTGAATGACCCAATGTGCACCTTGAATATTATATACCCTTTTAGGGATAGATTTCAAATAGCTCTGATATAGCAGAAACCACTAAATTATGAAATTGCTAAATTGGGAATTGTATTTCAACCCAGAACAAAAAATGTGCTTTGACGGACACTAAATAACTTTCCCAGCCACAACAGGACAGCGTTAACGAGAGATTTAGCAGGATATAAATTTGAGGCCTAGTATTTAGGCGCTGGGTGACAGGTATGGGTTTAGTGACAGAATTAGACTTGGAAATACACAGTAGCGGGTGTGTGTGAAGTTATTCTGAATGACCCAATGTGCACCTTGAATATTATATACCCTTTTAGGGATAGATTTCAAATAGCTCTGATATAGCAGAAACCACTAAATTATGAAATTGCTAAATTGGGAATTGTATTTCAACCCAGAACAAAAAATGTGCTTTGACGGACACTAAATAACTTTCCCAGCCACAACAGGACAGCGTTAACGAGAGATTTAGCAGGATATAAATTTGAGGCCTAGTATTTAGGCGCTGGGTGACAGGTATGGGTTTAGTGACAGAATTAGACTTGGAAATACACAGTAGCGGGTGTGTGTGAAGTTATTCTGAATGACCCAATGTGCACCTTGAATATTATATACCCTTTTAGGGATAGATTTCAAATAGCTCTGATATAGCAGAAACCACTAAATTATGAAATTGCTAAATTGGGAATTGTATTTCAACCCAGAACAAAAAATGTGCTTTGACGGACACTAAATAACTTTCCCAGCCACAACAGGACAGCGTTAACGAGAGATTTAGCAGGATATAAATTTGAGGCCTAGTATTTAGGCGCTGGGTGACAGGTATGGGTTTAGTGACAGAATTAGACTTGGAAATACACAGTAGCGGGTGTGTGTGAAGTTATTCTGAATGACCCAATGTGCACCTTGAATATTATATACCCTTTTAGGGATAGATTTCAAATAGCTCTGATATAGCAGAAACCACTAAATTATGAAATTGCTAAATTGGGAATTGTATTTCAACCCAGAACAAAAAATGTGCTTTGACGGACACTAAATAACTTTCCCAGCCACAACAGGACAGCGTTAACGAGAGATTTAGCAGGATATAAATTTGAGGCCTAGTATTTAGGCGCTGGGTGACCGGTATGGATTTAGTGACAGAATTAGACTTGGAAATGCACAGAAGCGTGTGTGTGTGAAGTTATTCTGAATGACCCAATGTGCACCTTGAATATTATATACCCTTTTAGGGATAGATTTCAAATAGCTCTGATATAGCAGAAACCACTAAATTATGAAATTGCTAAATTGGGAATTGTATTTCAACCCAGAACAAAAAATGTGCTTTGACGGACACTAAATAACTTTCCCAGCCACAACAGGACAGCGTTAACGAGAGATTTAGCAGGATATAAATTTGAGGCCTAGTATTTAGGCGCTGGGTGACAGGTATGGGTTTAGTGACAGAATTAGACTTAGAAATACACAGTAGCGGGTGTGTGTGAAGTTATTCTGAATGACCCAATGTGCACCTTGAATATTATATACCCTTTTAGGGATAGATTTCAAATAGCTCTGATATAGCAGAAACCACTAAATTATGAAATTGCTAAATTGGGAATTGTATTTCAACCCAGAACAAAAAATGTGCTTTGACGGACACTAAATAACTTTCCCAGCCACAACAGGACAGCGTTAACGAGAGATTTAGCAGGATATAAATTTGAGGGCTAGTATTTAGGCGCTGGGTGACCGGTATGGATTTAGTGACAGAATTAGACTTGGAAATGCACAGAAGCGTGTGTGTGTGAAGTTATTCTGAATGACCCAATGTGCACCTTGAATATTATATACCCTTTTAGGGATAGATTTCAAATAGCTCTGATATAGCAGAAACCACTAAATTATGAAATTGCTAAATTGGGAATTGTATTTCAACCCAGAACAAAAAATGTGCTTTGACGGACACTAAATAACTTTCCCAGCCACAACAGGACAGCGTTAACGAGAGATTTAGCAGGATATAAATTTGAGGCCTAGTATTTAGGCGCTGGGTGACAGGTATGGGTTTAGTGACAGAATTAGACTTGGAAATACACAGTAGCGGGTGTGTGTGAAGTTATTCTGAATGACCCAATGTGCACCTTGAATATTATATACCCTTTTAGGGATAGATTTCAAATAGCTCTGATATAGCAGAAACCACTAAATTATGAAATTGCTAAATTGGGAATTGTATTTCAACCCAGAACAAAAAATGTGCTTTGACGGACACTAAATAACTTTCCCAGCCACAACAGGACAGCGTTAACGAGAGATTTAGCAGGATATAAATTTGAGGCCTAGTATTTAGGCGCTGGGTGACAGGTATGGGTTTAGTGACAGAATTAGACTTAGAAATACACAGTAGCGGGTGTGTGTGAAGTTATTCTGAATGACCCAATGTGCACCTTGAATATTATATACCCTTTTAGGGATAGATTTCAAATAGCTCTGATATAGCAGAAACCACTAAATTATGAAATTGCTAAATTGGGAATTGTATTTCAACCCAGAACAAGAAATGTGCTTGAACGGACACTAAATAACTCGCCCAGCTACAGCACTAAGGACAGATTTAGCTGGATATAAATTTGAGGCCTAGTATTTAGGCGCTGGGTGACAGGTATGGGTTTAGTGACAGAATTAGACTTGGAAATGCACAGTAGCGGGTGTGTGAAGATATTCTGAATGTCCCTATGTGCACCTTCAATATGATCTACCCTTTTAGGGATAGATTTCAAATAGCTCTGATATAGCAGAAACCACTAAATTATGAAATTGCTAAATTGGGAATTGTATTTCAACCCAGAACAAGAAATGTGCTTGAACGGACACTAAATAACTCGCCCAGCTACAGCACTAAGGACAGATTTAGCTGGATATAAATTTGAGGCCTAGTATTTAGGCGCTGGGTGACAGGTATGGGTTTAGTGACAGAATTAGACTTGGAAATACACAGTAGCGGGTGTGTGTGAAGTTATTCTGAATGACCCAATGTGCACCTTGAATATTATATACCCTTTTAGGGATAGATTTCAAATAGCTCTGATATAGCAGAAACCACTAAATTATGAAATTGCTAAATTGGGAATTGTATTTCAACCCAGAACAAGAAATGTGCTTGAACGGACACTAAATAACTCGCCCAGCTACAGCACTA
Organism: Bufo gargarizans; assembly: GCF_014858855.1. NCBI lineage: Eukaryota > Metazoa > Chordata > Amphibia > Anura > Bufonidae > Bufo > Bufo gargarizans. The sequence goes on from NC_058082.1 coordinate 244,938,550, forward strand.
AGGACAGATTTAGCTGGATATAAATTTGAGGCCTAGTATTTAGGCGCTGGGTGACAGGTATGGGTTTAGTGACAGAATTAGACTTGGAAATGCACAGTAGCGGGTGTGTGAAGTTATTCTGAATGTCCCTATGTGCACCTTCAATATGATCTACCCTTTTAGGGATAGATTTCAAATAGCTCTGATATAGCAGAAACCACTAAATTATGAAATTGCTAAATTGGGAATTGTATTTCAACCCAGAACAAGAAATGTGCTTGAACGGACACTAAATAACTCGCCCAGCTACAGCACTAAGGACAGATTTAGCTGGATATAAATTTGAGGCCTAGTATTTAGGCGCTGGGTGACAGGTATGGGTTTAGTGACAGAATTAGACTTGGAAATGCACAGTAGCGGGTGTGTGAAGTTATTCTGAATGTCCCTATGTGCACCTTCAATATAATCTACCCTTTTAGGGATAGATTTCAAATAGCTCTGATATAGCAGAAACCACTAAATTATGAAATTGCTAAATTGGGAATTGTATTTCAACCCAGAACAAGAAATGTGCTTGAACGGACACTAAATAACTCGCCCAGCTACAGCACTAACGACAGATTTAGCTGGATATGAATTTGAGGCCTAGTATTTAGGCGCTGGGTGACAGGTATGGGTTTAGTGACAGAATTAGACTTGGAAATGCACAGTAGCGGGTGTGTGAAGTTATTCTGAATGACCCTATGTGCACCTTGAATATTATATACCCTTTTAGGGATAGATTTCAAATAGCTCTGATACAGCAGAAACCACTAAATTTTTAAATTGCTAAATTGGGAATTGTATTTCAACCCAGAACAAAAAATGTGCTTTGACGGACACTAAATAACTTTCCCAGCCACAACAGGACAGCGGTAACGAGAGATTTAGCGGGATATAAATTTGAGGCCTAGTATTTAGGCGCTGGGTGACCGGTATGGATTTAGTGACAGAATTAGACTGGGATATGGCCAAAAAATAACCACACTATTGCTGGTTAAATGCACTTGGTGATGGGCGCAGCTTGCCCCTGATGTAGTATATGGCCAAAAAATGAACAGACTATTGCTGGTTAAATGCACTTGGTGTCACAGCTTGACCAACCACACTACTGAGGGTTAAATGCACTTGGTGACGGGCGCAGCTTGCCCCTGATGTAGTATATGGCCAAAAAATGAACAGACTATTGCTGGTTAAATGCACTTGGTGACGGGCGCAGCTTGCCCCTGATTTAGTATATGGCCAAAAAATGAACAGACTATTGCTGGTTAAATGCACTTGGTGTGATAGCTTGACCAACCACACTACTGAGGGTTAAATGCACTTGGTGACGGGCGCAGCTTGCCCCTGATGTAGTATATGGCCAAAAAATAAACAGACTATTGCTGGTTAAATGCACTTGGTGTGACAGCTTCACCCTGATGTAGGCTTTAGCCAAAAAACAAACGCACCATTGAGGGTTAAATGCACTTGGTGACAGGCGCAGCTTGCCCCTGATGTAGTATATGGCCAAAAAATAAACAGACTATTGCTGGTTAAATGCACTTGGTGTGACAGCTTCACCCTGATGTAGGCTTTAGCCAAAAAACAACCACACCATTGAGGGTTAAATGCACTTGGTCGCAGCTTGTGCTGGCGCACCACAAGACACAAAATGGCCGCCGATCACCCCAGAAAAATGTGACTGACAAACGGTCTGGGCAGCCTAAAAACAGTGAGCAATTGAGGATCAGCAGCTCAATGATCCACAGCTGCAGATCGATCAGTTAATCAAGTCCTTTGGAGGAGTTAATCTGCCTAATCTCGCCCTACTGTCGCAGCCGCAACCTCTCCCTACGCTAATCAGAGCAGAGTGACGGGCGGCGCTATGTGACTCCAGCTTAAATAGAGGCTGGGTCACATGGTGCTCTGGCCAATCACAGCCATGCCAATAGTAGGCATGGCTGTGATGGCCTCTTGGGGCAAGTAGTATGACGCTTGTTGATTGGCTGCTTTGCAGCCTTTCAAAAAGCGCCAAGAAAGCGTCACAAAAGCGCGAAGAAAGCAACGAACACCGAACCCGAACCCGGACTTTTACGAAAATGTCCGGGTTCGGGTCCGTGTCACGGACACCCCAAAATTCGGTACGAACCCGAACTATACAGTTCGAGTTCGCTCATCCCTAGACATGATTACTGTGAAGGGGGCACAGTGGGCATTATTACTGTGAAGGAGGCACAGTCGGCTTTATTACTGTGAAGGGGCACTATGGGGATTTCTACTATGGAGAGGACATAAAGGGCATTACTAGCATAGTGGGTATTACTACTATTAAAAGGCATATTAGACATTATTATTGTGAAGGGAGTACAATGAGGATTATTACAATGAAGGGGACACAATGGGGATTATTACTGTGAAGGGGGCGCAAAGAGGGCATTACAATTGTGAAAGGGACACAGAGAAGGCATAACTACTGTGAGGGGACAAAATGTGGGAATAACTACAGTGAGAGGGCACAATGTGGGCATAACTACTGTGAGGGGGCACATATCTGTACAAAACTACTGTGAAGGTTGCACAATGAGGGCATAACTACTATGAGGGGGCACATATCTGTACAAAACTACTGTGAAGGTTGTACAATGAGGGCATAACTACTATGAGGGGGCACATATCTGTACAAAACTACAGAGAAGGTTGTACAATGAGGGCAATACTACTATGAGGGGGTACCATTATTTAAGTATTGGAGAGGGGGGGTGCCTGAGAAAGGACCCGCCCCGGGTGCCAAACACCCTAGGCACGCCACTGGAAAGATCACTGTGTTATCTGTACTCACAGAGATCACTGTGTGTTATCTGTACTCACATAGATCACTATGTTATCTGTACTCAGAGAGGTCCCTGTGTGCCATTTGTACTCAAAGAGAAAAAAAGACAATGCAGCAGCACCCTGCATACCAGATAAAGTACAATAATGCCATAGTCACCAAAAATATTATAGTGCTAATGCTGCGCTTATTTATAAAGTGAGATGCTTGTCCAATACATTTTGTACAAAACAATCTGAGCCCGTCTGCTGTACGTCAAGGCGATCTCTGTAAGACGGGTCCTAACACTAAATACTACCTGTGATGAGCCATAATGGCCGCCATAAAGTTCAAGAAGTGTTGGATCCACATGCATGACTCTGCCTTTTACCATTGGTGCTATAATGGCCTCTATTACTTCCAAGGGATGCAGGTACCAACATGCATGCCGAGCCCACTCCATACCTTTCCTTGTGCTAGACAGCTTCCAATGAATGTAGTGAGAGCAGGTCACAGCTTTACACTGAGACTAATTAAAATCATCCAACTACACTTCTCCTGATAAGAAAAAAGCAGTGTAAGCAAGAACAAAAAATATCAAATTACTTTCATTCATCTGAAAGGAACAGTTTTATTTTATGAAATATATTTCCATATAAAACAAGCTATGAACATAAGTAGCCCTCTTGCAGAAAAGAGGAAGAGTCCAGTACATGAAGTTAAAGTTAATAGAAAGCCCAAGGAGATGACGAGGACAATATTAACACCTTTACTGATAACTGCCCCGAAAGGATAACTAATCCCCACCAATATCATGCCCTAATCATGCCCTAAAAATAACTTTTAATTGTAATGCATAAACAAGAACACAAACAAGTTAAAGTTAAGAACGGATCCATGCTTGAGACGGAAGGTGTACAGGAAACAAGACAATGCAAAATGAATATATGACTCACTGGATCCAAAACTAAGGAACAAAAGGGAGACCCCTGCATAAGACCTGGCACTCTCCCTGACTGCTCAGCCTATGCGAACACCCCAATGGTGGATGATCGCATATCCTCGTACCTCGACTATATAACACCTGAACACCCTACAAGTGAGGGGACACGACCACCGACTCCCTACACTAGACACGGAGGGAGTCAGGGTCTCCTGGGATCCAGCAAACAGAAAATCACAAATGAATGTACAACACTTATCTTGTAGAAGACTTGGAAATAGGATCAGCATGCACACACACTCCAGGAAGTTGTATAAACCGCACACTAATGCATTATGGGGAGGAATTTAAAGGGATGCAATCAGTCCAACTACATGACAGCTGAGAGAGGCTAACGAGATGAGGAACTGAAAACCAAAACAAAGAAAGCTCAAGGAGGAGGTTCTGAAAGGCATCTGTCAGAGCTTCTCAGATGTCTGGTTGTGACAGGGAGGCTCTTGGGAGGCTGGAAGAGCAGACAAAAAAGCTAATTAAAAATTTGCCCTTTAATCAAATCTCATACATATTATGTGGTTTCACTTTTGACTGAACGCTTTCAGGGTCTTTTATTGGAGGTAGCTGATCTCCGTAAGACTCTTTCTCAGTTTCTAGTGACCGGTTCAGCTTGCGTTCATGGAGTTTGTTCTGAGCCTAAGATCTCGCTCCCGGATACGTTCTCCGGGGGTAGTGAGAATTTTGTGCGTTTCAGAGAGGCTTGCAAACTCCATTTTCGCCTTCTTCCCCATTCCTCTGGTGATGAGGAACGGAGGGTGGGGATTATTATATCGCTGCTCAGGGGTAACGCTCAGTCGTGGGCCTTTTCGCTGCCGGTGGGGGCACGGCCCCTCCGTTCAGTGGATGAATTCTTTTTAGCCCTGGGTCAGATATATGATGATCCGGATCGTGTTGCTTTGGCTGAGTCTAGACTACGTCTGTTATGCCAGGGTAAACAATCCGCAGAGATATACTGCTCAGAATTTCGGAGATGGGCAGCTGATACTGGTTGGAATGATGCTGCACTCCGAAGTCAATTTTGCCATGGTCTTTCAGAGGGATTGAAAGATGCATTTGCTTTTCATGAGAGGCCTATCTCCTTGGACTCTGCTATGTCTCAGGCCGTTCGTATTGACAGGCGTCTTAGAGAGAGAGGAGAGATCTCTCCTTCCTGTCATACTCAGTCCCAGGACAGTGCAGCGGTCTCATTCTGTGCACAGGGGTCTCAGTCGCTGTCAGCCCCTTCTGAGCAGGAGCCCATGCAGCTGGGGTTGATTGCCTCTGACAATAGAAGATTCAGCCCGCATGGAAAGGTTTGTTTTTGTTGTGGAGGTATAAATCATTTGGCAAATGTTTGTCCCTCTAGGAGATTCAGGCAGTTTTCTGGGAGTAATAAAGAAACAAAAAGGAAAAAATCTTTTAAAAATGTTCCATCTGTTACTATTGGCAGGGTTGAGGCGGAAATTGAAGGTTTTCCATTTGCTTGTAGTTCCCGTTTTGTCCTGCCTGCCAGGGTGGCGCTAGAGAGCAAGACAATTTTTTGAGAGATTTTTGTAGATAGTGGAGCAGCTGTCAATCTCATTGATAATCATTTTGCGATAACTCATGGTTTCCAGGTATGCACTTTGGGAAAGGATATTCCTGTTTTTGCTATTGATTCCGCTCCACTTTCTCAGAAATCATTAAAGGGCATAGTTCACAATATTCGCTTAATTGTGAGTGATGCTCATGTTGAAGATGTGTCATGTTTCGTCCTTAGCGGATTACCTACTCCTCTTGTGTTGGGGCTACCCTGGCTCACTAAACATAACCCCACCATTGATTGGCAAGCGAGGCAAATAAATGGTTGGAGTGACTTTTGCAGAGAGAATTGCCTCACAACATCTGTTTCTGAGGTTTCTACTAAGACTGTACCACCTTTTCTCTCTGAATTTTCAGATGTCTTCTCTGAGAGTGGAGTTCAGGATTTGCCCCCGCACAGGGAGTACGATTGCCCTATTAATCTCATCCCAGGCGCCAAGCTGCCTAAATCTCATTTATACAATCTTTCCCAACCTGAAAGGGTCGCTATGCGTGCTTATATCTCTGAGAGTCTGAGAAAAGGACACATACGACCTTCGAAATCACCTGTTGCCGCTGGTTTTTTCTTTGTTAAGAAAAAAGATGGTTCTTCAAGACCTTGTCTGGATTTCAGGGAGCTAAACAGTATCACTATTTGTGACCCTTATCTGTTTCCTCTGATCCCGGACCTGTTTAACCAGATTGTTGGGGCTAAAGTCTTTTCCAAATTAGATCTAAGAGGGGTATACAACCTGGTCAGGGTCAGAGAAGGAGACGAATGGAAGACGGCCTTCAATACCCCTGAGGGCCATTTTGAGAATTTGGTTATGCCTTTTGGTTTGATGAATGCCCCAGCCGTTTTTCAGCATTTCGTGAACAGCAGTTCTTATCATTTAATGGGAAAATTTGTATTAGTGTATTTGGATGACATTTTGATTTTTTCTCCTGATTTCAAAACTCATAAGGAACACTTACGTCAGGTCTTGCTCATCCTGCGGGAGAATAAATTATACGCGAAACTGGAAAAATGTGTGTTCGCGGTTCCAGAAATTCAATTTCTGGGGTTTCTTCTCTCTGCTTCTGGTTTTCGCATGGACCCCGAGAAGGTCCGCGCTGTGCTTGAGTGGGAGCTTCCTGAGAATCAGAAGGCGCTGATGTGTTTTTTGGGCTTTGCCAATTATTACAGGAAGTTTATTTTGAATTATTCCTCTGTTGTTAAACCACTCACTGATATGACCAGAAAGGGGGTAGATTTTTCTTCCTGGTCGGTAGAGGCGCGTAAGGCCTTTTCTAATATCAAGGAGAGTTTTGCTTCCGCTCCCATCTTGGTACAACCTGATATTTCTCTACCCTTCATAGTTGAGGTTGATGCTTCTGAGGTGGGTGTGGGTGCGGTCTTGTCTCAGGGTTTCTCTCCTGCCAAATGGCGACCGTGTGCCTTTTTCTCGAAGAAACTCTCCTCCGCAGAGAGAAATTACGATGTGGGAGATAGGGAGTTGTTGGCCATCAAGTTGGCTTTTGAGGAATGGCGCCATTGGCTAGAGGGAGCCAGACACCCTATTACCGTGTTTACTGACCATAAAAATCTGGCCTACTTGGAGTCAGCCAAGCGTCTGAACCCGAGACAGGCCAGATGGTCTTTGTTCTTTTCAAGGTTTAATTTTGTTGTCACGTTCCGCCCTGGGGTTAAGAATGTGAAGGCAGATGCCCTGTCACGTTGTTTTCCGGGAGGTGGGAATTTTGAAGACCCGGGTCCCATTTTGGCTGAAGGTGTGGTGGTCTCTGCTCTTTTTCCTGAATTGGAGGCAGAGGTGCAGGCAGCCCAGTCAGAGGCTCCTGATCTTTGTCCTCCTGGGAGGTTGTTTGTGCCTCTCGCTTTAAGACACAAGATTTTTAAGGAACACCACGATACGGTCCTTGCTGGGCACCCGGGGGCAAGAGCCACAGTGGATCTCATCGCTCGGAGATTCTGGTGGCCTGCGCTTCGTAAGTCGGTTGAGGGTTTTGTGGCAGCATGCGAGACTTGCGCTCGTGCCAAAGTCCCTCATTCACGGCCATCAGGTCCTCTCCTTCCCTTACCCATTTCTTCCCGTCCTTGGACACATCTGTCCATGGACTTCATAACGGATCTGCCTCGTTCCTCGGGGAAGACTGTGATTCTGGTGGTGGTGGACCGTTTTAGCAAAATGGTGCATTTCATCCCTTTTCCTGGTTTGCCCAATACTAAGACGCTGGCGCAGGCATTTATTGATCACATTGTCAAATTGCATGGTATTCCTTCAGACATAGTCTCTGATAGGGGCACGCAGTTTGTTTCCAGATTCTTGATGGCTTTCTGTTCTCGTTTGGGGGTTCGGTTGTCATTCTCTTCTGCTTTCCACCCGCAGTCGAATGGCCAGACAGAGCGCGTCAATCAGAATCTGGAGACATATCTGCGCTGTTTTGTGGCGGAGAATCAGGAGGATTGGTGTTCTTTTTTGTCTCTTGCTGAGTTTGCTTTAAATAACCGTCGTCAGGAGTCCTCTGATAAGTCACCATTTTTTGGTGCATATGGGTTTCATCCGCAGTTTGGGACTTTCTCGGAAGAGGGGTCTTCTGGTTTACCTGATGAGGACAGATTCTCCTCGTCTTTGTCATCTATTTGGCAAAAGATTCAGGATAATCTAAAGAGCATGAGTGAGAGATATAAGCGTGTGGTAGATAAGAGACGTGTGCCTGGTCCGGACCTGAATGTTGGTGATCTGGTGTGGTTGTCTACCAAGAATATCAAATTGAAGGTTCCCTCCTGGAAGTTGGGTCCTAAGTTTATTGGGCCTTACAAAATCCTGTCTGTCATCAATCCTGTTGTCTACCGTCTTGATCTTCCTCAGACTTAGGAAGATCCATAATGTTTTCCATAAGTCCTTATTAAAACCTTATGTTCAACCCATTGTACCCTCGCCTTTGCCTCCTCCTCCGATTATGGTTGATGGGAATCTTGAATTTCAGGTCTCTAGGATTGTGGATTCTCGTGTTGTCCGCGGTTCTCTGCAGTACCTCGTTCATTGGGAGGGTTATGGTCCTGAGGAGAGGATGTGGGTCCCAGTGACGGACATTAAGGCCACTCGTCTCATCAGCATTTGCTTTTCATTAGAGGCCTATCTCCTTGGACTCTGCTATGTCTCAGGCCGTTCGTATTGACAGGCCTGAGAAGGTGGGCTCTGAGTGTCCGGAGTCCACTCGTAGAGGGAGGGGTACTGTCACAACCAGACATCTGAGAAGCTCTGACAGATGCCTTTCAGAACCTCCTCCTTGAGTTTTCTGTGTTTTGGTTTTCAGTTCCTCCTCTTGTTAGCCTCTCTCAGCTGTCATGTAGTTGGACTGATTGCATCCCTTTAAATTCCTCCCCATAATGCATTAGTGATGCGGTTTATACAACTTCCTGGAGTGTGTGTGCATGCTGATCCTATTTCCCAGTCTTCTACAAGATAAGTGTTGTACATTCATTTGTGATTTTCTGTTTACTGGATCCCAGGAGACCCTGACTCCCTCCGTGTCTAGTGTAGGGAGCCGGTGGTCGTGTCCCCTCACTATTGTAGGGTGTTCAGGTGTTATATAGTCGAGGTACGAGGATATGCGATCATCCACCATTGGGGTGTTCGCATAGGCTGAGCAGTCAGGGAGAGTGCCAGGTCTTATGCAGGGGTCTCCCTTTTGTTCCTTAGTTTTGGATCCAGTGAGTCATATATTCATTTTGCATTGTCTTGTTTCCTGTACACCTTCCGTGACACTCCCATGGCCATGTAGGATAAACCAAAAAGAAGGAAAAAACTGGAACTGCAAATAGTATTTGCTTTTTGGCGCTGTTCGGCTGAATATATATAACGCAGGAGGTGAATAAAAAGAAAAAAGTTATTTATTTGTCTACGCTTTTCGAGGGAATTGGACCCTCTTCCTCAGGACAATCAATGATACAGTAAAGGACAGTATACATTTATTTATACACTTGTTTTTGGCACCCAAACTCGATAAATAACTTTTTTCTTTTTATTCACCTCCTGCGTTATATATTCAGCCGAACAGCGCCCAAAAGCAAATACTATTTGCAGTTCCAGTTTTTTCCTTCTTTTTGGTTTATCCTACTTCGTTTTTCGCATTTAATTCTTAAATGCGCCCTGGAACTTAGGCTGCAGCAAGGCACCCTTGGCCACTGGTCCATTTACCAGCCAGGCTCGTCAAAGGCGTTGTGACTCTTCACAACAGAATCTGGTAAGCGCATTACTTTTTCATTACAGTTATCATTATATACTGTACTACACAATTGGCGCTGCCTTTCTCTTCTCTCCTTTGCTTTACTCCCATGGCCATGTGATGACTTATTTTTGTGGGGCAACTTGTATTTTAAATGGCACCATTTAATTCACCTTATCATATATTGGAAAATGAGGGGAAAATTAAATGTGGGATGAAATTGGGAAAAAAACGAACACAATTCCGCCATGTTTTTTGGGGTTTTGCTTTTACAGCATTTACTGTGATTTAACAATGACATGATGAACTTATTTTGTGGGCAAGCACAATTACAGTGATACATCTATTGTTTTACTACTAAAAATCACCTCCAGCCTGGTAAAACTGAGTTACTACCTTAACAATTATGTAGCCATTGGCCACCACCAGTGGGTGCATGCGGCAGCCGAGATATGTACACCCAGAAATACAGGAATGTGATTATACACTTTATACACTAACATTATACCCTGCCTTAGGAGATCACTGGTTACAAAATGTTTTATATGTTTATGTTTACAAAAATACAAAAAGTAGTGTAGGAGGGAAACTTTTATTAGCTAACTAGAAAAATTACATTTGCAAGCTTTTGGAGGCCTCTTAATTAAGCAAGACTTAATGACTTGTAGAAAATCACATTTAAAAGATGTTACACCAACATATAGTACATTGGGTGATACATCGTTAAAATAAGCTAGAACAAATAAAATAAGGTTAGATGTAAAATAGATAGATGTTAACAAACGGTTTAGATTTAGTCTAATGGGGAAGTGTGTGTGTGTGTGTGTGTGTGGAAGGGGGGGGGGGTGTTAAATTGACTCTTTCTGTCAGTGCCTGGAATGTTGTTTTCATCTTGAATTCCCAAATTTTTCTTTCCTGCTATTCTTTAAATTACTGTTCAATATTAAGACCTTTATAAAGAAATGAATAGCTAGCAGTGTAGAATAAAGGTCCAGATGTGTGTTAACAGTTGGGGGGGTGTCCATGCACAGTGTCACATAGGGTAGGGAACAGTGCAGCCCTGTACTCCACTAGCACCACTGTCACCTAAATGGCAGCCCACAACTTGCCAGCAGTTCCTGACATAAAGAGAATCTTTCACCAGTTTTATGGTGTTCTAAGGGCATAATAAACGTGTGACTGATCCCCTTAGCAAAATGCTGGGCACTTTTCATTTTGCAAAACTGTTGTATTGTACAGCACCAACCCATGCCAACGAGTCCTGATATTCATGAGCTCCTTATCTTCTCTGGCCCTGCTGCTAGCTCAGGTTGGAAAAAAACTGTTAATTAGTGGCTGGTGTAGAAAGCCAGAAGCTCATGAATCAGGCATGCTATTGAACTGTTAGGACTTAGCAGCATAAAACTGGTGAAAAACTCCCTTTAACAAGGTGCAGGGGACTAAAACTAGTGGGGTAAAAGAGTAGTCAGACAGAAAGAGGTTAAAACCATGACCAGATCCAAAATCAAAGGATAAGTCAAAATCAGGTCAAAGTCCAAACCAGAGGGTAATGTCAGAACCAACACATGACACAAACACAGAGTCAAATACCAGCCAGGGTCAGTGCCATAAGATAATCACAGAGGAATAATTGGTACTCAGTAGCAAGTTCAGGGACAATCCAAAAGTCAGAATACCAGGAATCCAATCCCACTAGTGAGGCAAAGAAGACCAATCACAGGCAACTGTTGCCAGCAGCTGCTTATTTAAATCTCCCACTGATGGGAAGCATGCTACTCCGGCACTGAGCCTGATTGACATGGTGCCCAAGCTCTTTGATAGGCCAGCCAGCCTGACTGTCAGTGTGGCTGGTTGCCACAGCAACAGGACGACCAACAGAAAGGCATGGACAGATAGGTACATGACACACAGTATAACACTGGCAGCACTGACTGGATAGTGTCAGACTGTGCAGGGACACCCCACCACTGGTAACATGCATTGTACCTTCATTGGACAATGGTGGCAATTAATTCATATCTTCTAGTAGGAATAATAAAGACTCAAAAATAGATGCTCCAGAATTGCTATCCCATGGGGAATGCAAGTAGTAACTAAAACAGACATGTCAGGATAGGCTGAAGGTCCTCCTTAAGTGTATAATACTGTGGTCTGGTCCAGAGACATGTTTACCCCCAGGTATATCCAGATTCTTTCTTATTGTGTATTTGTGTAGGTTTATCCTGGATTGCAGTTTCTGATAATTTCCACAATGATGTCCTCATTGGGGCAGCTTATAGGGCACTATTATGTATATATTATGTATACCACTTTAGAAGGTGTACAAGAGAAGGCTTTAGTAATTTTGTGTGTTGGTTTTGTGTGTACAGAACATACATTTTATACTGCTACAAGGGAATGTGCCAGTACTCTGATGGTAATGATAGGGCAGTTATGACAAGTATTGTCTTATTCCAATATGGGTTTGAAATACTTAAAATGCTCATGTGGCGGTTGAATATGAGCACTTGGCATACCCTACTATTGTCCTCCTTTTGTTTGTAATCCAAGAGGCTGCTTCTTGGAATTCTTGTGGTTCTGTGATCTGTTCAGAAAATGGTATCCCTGTTAGAGTTCCTTGATGGTAGCAGATGTTTTCTGTCTTCACTGTCTGAATGCATCTGGACATGTCTCAGAGCTAGGCTGTAAGATGGGCTTGTTGTGATTTGGATGGGAAGCTATTCCCTCTCAGATATGCTGGACAGCCTATGAGTTTATTATAGATTTTTGTTTGTATGGTTATTGATTTTGATGTATATGGTCATGTCCAGAAAATGTATCTCACATAGTAATTAGCTAACAGTGACTCTTATATTTGGATGGGACTTAGTGATTTGTGGTCACTGTCTTCAGAGGTGACATACTGTATTGACAACATGTATGAATCAACTCCAACATTATACTGTATGAAATGTAATAATACATAATACGTTCCTGCTTATGTACTACAAATAGAGCTGAGCGAAGTTCTGAAAAATTCAATTTGGCTGCTTTGCCAAAGTTTGGCTACTTCGTCACGAAGCGCATTTCTTTGTAAGTAGCAGTTGCAATGACGGGGAACGGCAAATGCGCAGCCCCCCTTCATTGAACCCTTTCAGATGCCGCATTTATTGCTGATTGCAGATTCTGAGATTAAAAATGAGGGCTTTCAGGGGTTAGCCAGTTAAATAAATAAATAAATAATACTCACTTTATCCATTTTAGCATGAAGAGGCCGCCACAACCATCTTGAATGAAGATCCAGCCAGAGTGGGAATGTCATACGTCACCACGCATGAGATTTCATGTGGAATCTTCAAGAAAGAATGGCCGTGGCAGCCTCTTCAAGCTCAAATGGATGAGGTGAATCTGATCTTTTTATTTTTACCACTGGCTTCGCGGCTAATCAAATTTTCCCTGAAATACGATCAAAGTCCACTTCTGATACTTTGATTCGCTCAACACTAACTACAAATAAAAGTTATTATTTAAGAGAATATATTGGTGGAGATCAGGAATCAATAAATAGTCGTGCAGTATAAGATTACACCCAAGAGTTCTGCTGTACTGCTGCAGGAATGAAAATCCACAGATCTACCTTCAAATAGCCTCTAAATTGTTCTTTTAAAACATACAGTTGAAAAATCATGTTTGTTCTGACTGAGTTTACTTGCCACCTATTCATACAAATTATAGTATTCAAACCTAAATGGATACTTAAGTCAGGGATGTGTGTGAATAGAGTGAAAGGGATGTATATTTAGTGTGTGAGCAATAGAAAATAATCAGTGACCTGAATGTCACTTCACAGACAGTACTTCTACTACAGCTCATGCATTGCAGAGTTATTGTTTTGTTTGCCATATTCTTTTGTTCATTTTAACATATTTAGGCAGAAACCTACAATATTAATGGCTCACAAGCTTCTACGTGCAGTTTTTATTCAGATATCTAAACAACAGTATGGTGATGAAAATAATGCACAGTATTTCCTACACAATGCAAGTATTTCCTACACTGTTCTTTCTACAGTATTTCTCAAAGACTAAAGGTGGATTTAGAGGTTATAAATAATTATCAGGCAGATTATCGGGAATGAACGCTCTTTGCCAACAATCTGTAAAGGTCCTACAGATCACCTGATAAATGAGCCAAACGCTCGTTCATCGGGTGCTCCTGTCATTCGGGCAGGCACCTAAATGATCATTTCTGAGCAGCAGATCTTGCTCTCTAAAGAGCGATCTGCTGTCCAGAAACAATGCAGCTATATGAGGATGAGCGACAGCAATAGCGATCCCTCGTTCTCATACTGTGAAGGGGATCGCTGCATGCAAATGGAACGGTCTCCTCCACTAAGCGAGCAGCCGACTCTCAGGACGGAACGCTTTCTTACAGACAATCTGTTGCTCAGTGCAAGTCTAATTTGTTAAATGTTTTTATTGACCTAACGAATTTAAACAATTTAATCAACTACAGCTATCTCCTCCCTATTTTTCAATGACCCATCATTAGCATAAGGTAGGTAAGAGATGGAAAAAATTATAACTGAAAGATCAGACTACACAAGGTTTGCTTGTAATACAATATAAAATTAAGTGAAGTTGGCCACAGACTTTAGAAATTAACCCCCATTACTACACTATCAGGACCCCTATCTCTATTAAAATTTGTGCTGTTTATATATTAATCTGCATCCTTCATCCTTAGTACGTCACTCTCTCTTTCTCCCAGGCCCCTATTTAAAAAAATGTACATTTTGTGTGACCATTATATTTACTAGACTGTATGATCAGTGAGGCAGGAAGTTATGTCAATTGCAAACAGGACGATATAATTTGGACCTGAAAGAGGAAGCCAACAAGAACATGATTGCAGTGATGTTACATGGCATGATGTATCTGTCACAAAAGGCAAATTTTTTTCCCTCTTGATTTTAGTGTTTAATATAATTCGGAGCTTGGATTGCATGAATCCTACCTCCTATTACTTAGTAAAAAAAATAAAATTGGGCAGTTACAATTTTTGAATGTCAATTGACTGTACATTCACAGTTTCACACCAGAACTTATGGAAAAGAGTGTGAAAATTTGTAAAAAGATAAAGGAAGCAAGTTTTTTGCAATTAACTCAATTTGTAAAGCATAAAGAATTCCACCATTTGAGCAAGAAATAATAAGGAAGTAAATAACTGTAGTTTCATAGTTTATCAAATAATGTTTATTAACTATTCAATGAAAAAGTATACAATCTGTATAATTTCTTATGGTTTACAAGATTTCTGTTATGAGTCATTGAATGGGATGGGAACTTTTTCGACATCCATAGCATAAAAATCTGTCCTGGTCATATGATTACACAAGTGCACGGCTGGTTTTATTTCTCAGAGTTGTGTCTTGTAATGAGCCATTCATCTGTTGTCCATCCCATCACCAGGAGAGATTTTTATCCCCTACAAGTAAGCAATAAACATTCTGGTAAGGATGTGATACAGAAAGTATACTGGAAAATTGTAGCGTACTTTGCAATGAACAACCTGTATTTGCTGAAATTGTACTACACTTTTACATGTCACCTCTTGTTCATGTCACAGAAAGGCCCACATTTAATAACTAGTTTACACCTTGTTATAAACACTGCCTCGAAAAAAAATATATGTGAATAAGTAGAAACTTATGCAGAAAAATGTTGATTTTTGCACCACACTAGCAAAAGTTGAAAGATTGTGACCTAAATCTTTGACAGCCTGTAGTGACCAGTCGGTTTTGGGCCTTAGTGACCAAGTGATTTGCTTTCTTCATTTTTTCATCGTTGGGTTCCAAGAGCTATCATTTTTTTTTCTGTCTATTTACCCATATCAGGCTTGTTTTTTGCAGAACAAGATTTAGTTTTTAACAAAAAAATGACCTTTTTTTGCATCACCGCATCCCCATAATTTTTTTTTCTTTTTTTTTCCTACAAAGCTGTGGGAGGGCTTGATTTTTGCGGGGGACGACTTGTACTTTTCATTTGTATCATTTTGGATACTTAACACTTTTTGATTGCTTTTTATTCAATTTTTTGGGAGGTGACAGCAATTTTGGCATTTTGTTTTGTTTTTTGGGGGGGAAAGGGTGTATTTTTACCTTGGAGATTTTGTTTATTTAATAAAACTTTAAAAACTTTTTTTAACCATTTACTAGGGGACTTTAACAAGAAATCTTTTAATCGCTTCTAAAATACATTGCAATGCTTATGCTATTGTCAATGCTATTCTGACCTCTCTGGTGCAGCCTACTAAGAACACACTCTAGGCAGGCCTCCATTAGGATCCAGGCTGCCATGTGAAGACATTGGCACACCGTGATCTCATTCGCAGAGTGCCGATGGGAGACAGAGGGAGTTCCCTCGCTCTAAACTACTTAGGCATCTAAGTGGTTAAACGACCTAGATCGGTGCATTTGCCTTTTCAGGTTGTTAGAGCATAAGCTTAGCTCTCATGTAAGAACTAAGGCCCTGCTTTCCACTGCATAGGAGACCCATGCAGTGCTTAGACTAGGCTGCTATAAAAAGACAGAAACCCTACCTAAAGCCTTTTTGTAACTGCCATAAAAAGGTTATTTGTGGTCACTAGGGGGTTAAGCAAAAAAAATAGAGCAAAGATAATTTTGGCACATATCAATGCTTGCTATTTTTCCAGAAAATCTAAAAAGTGCCAAATTTATTGCTAGACATGCACATTTTAATAAATGTGTAACAATTCACTCCAACAATCTTTTTTTTTTTTGACTGGCATATAAATTGCAATTTTTTTTTTATAAATCTGCTCCATAGTGTTCAGAAGTTCACCAGAAATGTGACTGGTTATTTTATGTTCTTTTGCACCAGTTTCCTCAACTATTCCAAAATACATTTAAAATCATTTCTCTGATCCATTTATGTAATGTAAGTGTTTTTTTAACTGAATGTTATTTGTAAGAATTGGAAATGTAAAATGCATGATGACATAAAATCTGTCTGTGCCAAAGCCTGGCATAACAATGTAGAATTCAATGAATGTGCTCAGCTTATGTACCATGCATAGTTTTAAGCAGGTTGAAAGAAGGGAGGGGAAATATTTGCCATCTGTTCAAACTGCACAGCGGGCAACATTAAGTATCCTCTCAGCTATGCAAAGCACAAGCTTGCTCTACAGAATTTCTGCTGCCACTGCTTCAAAAACTCTGTATTTTTCATTACAGCAAAAATCAATCATCACGTCTTATAGAGATCATTTGTGATTTGTCTTTCAAAAGTTCCAGCTTATTTCCCAAGGCCTTGCTAGAGAATGCAGTTTTATTGATTATTTGCTAATTTAACAAAAAGTACACAATGTGCCCAAGTTATAATGTCTTGAGGCACAGCAATTGTTCAGGTTTCAACAAATATGACAGAACAAGCTACTTGTAAATCTAACAAAGGGTTTGGTCTATAAGTATTGACTTTACTTGCTGTACATGAACCCCCACGTCTACCCAAAATTGCATTGAAAATGGTCTTCTAGAGAGAGGTTACTGCACACTTGCTCAGAAGAAGGCTTGCAAAGAATATGAAGGAAGTGAAAATCTGTCCCAGTTTTTTTTTCCAAAGAGGTGGTCTTTTAGAGAGGTTTCACTATATATATATATATATATATATATACACACACTAACTGAAGGACCCAGTGAATATTTCATCTATTTCATTTAATGTTTGTGTGTGTAGTTAGAAGATATCGACAGCATCCACTGTAACAGTGACATCTACAGTATCCCGCCCCCTTAACAGTGACCTCCACACCCCCCACCTCTTAACACTGACCCTCCCACAGTGCTCTGTATCCTTAAAATGGGACCTCCACAGCAGCCCACCCCCTTAACTTTGACCTTCACAGCAGCCTACCTCTTTAACAGTGAGTTCCACAGTACCCCACCCCCTTGTCAGTGACCTCAACAGGGGCCGGCCCCCTTAACAGTGACCTCTACAGCACCCGCCCCTTAACACTGACCATAGGTTACAGTCCCCTTAACTGTGACCTCCACCATTCCCGGCCCACTTAACAGAGACCTCCACAACGACTGCCCCTTTAACAGTGACTGCCACAGTACCCCACTCCCTTAACAGTGACCTCCACTGTAACACGTTCCCTTAACAGTGACCTCACAGTACCCCGCTGCCTTAACAGTGACTTCACAGTATGCCGTTGACCATTCAATAGTGGCCTCCACAGTCCTCTCCTTTCTTAACAGTGACCTCCACAGTGCACGCCCCTCTAACATTGACCTCCACAGCGATCTACCCCCTTAACAGTAACATCCACAGAGCTCTCCACTTTGACAATGATCTCCACAGTAGCGACTTTATTAGTGACCTCCACAGTACCCTGTCATCTTAACAGTGATTTCCACAATAACCCACCCCCTTAACATAGTAACATAGTACATAAGGCCGAAAAAAGACATTCGTCCATCCAGTTCGGCCTGTTATCCTGCAAGTTGATCCAGAGGAAGGCAAAAAAAAATACTGTGAGGTAGAAGCCAATTTTCCCCACTTTAGGGGAATAAAAAATTCCTTCCCGACTCCAATCAGGCAATCAGAATAACTCCCTGGATCAACGACCCCTCTCTAGTAGCTATAGCCTGTAATATTATTACGCTCCAGAAATACATCCAGGCCCCTCTTGAATTCCTTTATTGTACTCACCATCACCACCTCCTCAGGCAGAGAGTTCCAGAGCTCCATTTCTTTAAAATGTGACCTCCACAACGACACGCCCCCTTAACAGTGGCCTCTACAGCACCCTGCCCCTTAAAACTGACCTCCATAGCAGACAGTCCCCTTAACTGTGACCTCCAATGTTCCCTGCCCCCTTAACAGAGACCTCTACGGCGCTTGCCCCTTTAACAGTGACCTCCACAGCATTCTGCCCCCTTAACAGGTACCTCAACAGCGGCCCGTCCATTTAAAAGTGACCTCCACAGCGGCAGCTCCTTTATTAGTAAACTCCACAATACCCCGTCTCCTTAACAGTGATTTCCACCACACCCCCCCCTTTACAGTGTCCTCTACAGCAATCTGCCCCTTAACACTGACCTCCATAGCGGAATGTCCCCTTAACTGTGACCTCCACAGCAGCCTGCCAGTAGGGTGGCCAGAAGTACGGTTTTAGGCCAGACAGTCCAGCTTTCAGACTCCCTGTCCTCCGTCCGGCACAGGGCCTGGACTGACACAGAGATGTCCTTTTGAACAGCTCACTCTTGGACAGCCCTGCCCTTCTAAAGCTGACCTACAGCAGTGAAGAAAAATGGCTGGGTTGTTATGGAAACCTGGTGTAAAACTGT
This sequence comes from Bufo gargarizans, assembly GCF_014858855.1. Lineage (NCBI taxonomy): Eukaryota > Metazoa > Chordata > Amphibia > Anura > Bufonidae > Bufo > Bufo gargarizans. The sequence continues at coordinate 244,957,477 of NC_058082.1, forward strand.
GTGTATGTGGAGATTAAGGGCCTGCAAGCTTCTATTGGCTGATGCATTTTTTTGGGAATATCTCAGAAACTGTACATGCTAGAGAGTTGAGACCCAGTCTAAAACCTTCCCGGACACCTGATATACCTGTGTGCCAAATTTTGTGATTGTAAGTGCAACGGTGTGGATTCCTTTAGCGGACATACACACATACACACAGCTTTATATATTAGATATATATAGAACTAGCAGAAGGACCTAACTTCACAAGGGGATATTTCATCTATTTCATTTAATGTTTTTGGGTGGCCTTAAAAAATATTGACAGTATCCCCCACCTCTACAGCACCCTGCCCCCTTATCAGTTATCTTCACAGCCCCCCCACCCCTTAACACTGACCCCTCTACAGTGCCCCGCCTAGGAAAAATGCGATCTCCACAGCAGCGCATCCCCTTAACTTTGACCTTCACAGCAGCCCACCACTTTAATAGTGAGTTTCACAGCACCCCACTCCCTGGACAGTGACCTCCTCAGGGGTCCTCCCCCTTAACAGTGACCTATACAGCACCCCGCCCCTTAACACTGACCTCCATAGGGGACCATCCTCTTATCTGTGACCTCCACTGTTCCCTGCCCCTTTAACAGTGACTGCCACAGTACCCCGTTCCCTTAACAGTGACCTTCACAGTACCCCACTCCCTTAACAGTGATCTCCACAGTGCCCGCCCCCTTAACAGTAACATCCACAGTGAACGCCCCTTTAACAGTGAGCTCCACAGCAACTGCCATTTTAATAGTGGCCCCTGCCCCCTTAACAGTGACCTCCACAGCAGCTGGCCCTTTAATAGATGTCTCTGCCACCTTAACAGTGACCTCCACAGCACACTGTGACATGAGACATGCTGCGACTGCCACACGACAGTCGCAAAAAATCCATCCATAGTGTAGTTGTGCCCTATGTGTCGTGCGACACATGTCGTCGTGTAGCCCTATCCTAAAGCTGACCTACAGCAGTGAAGAAAAATGGCTGGGTTGTTATGGAAACCTGGAGTAAAACTGTGTGTATGTGGAGACTAAGGGCCTGCAAGCTTCTATTGGCTGATAAGGGACATGTGACCGTGTGTATGGCAGTTGTGATATGAAGATAAAGACTTGCAGGCTTGTATTGGCTAATGCAGGTAATCTTTTGGGAATATCTGAGGAACAGTACATCCTAGACCTGATGTACCTGTGTGCCAAATTTGGTGAAGATCGGTCCAATTGTTTGGTTGCACATAGAGAACAGACAGACAGACAGACGTTCAGACAGACACTCATTTTTATACATATAAGAGATAGACAATACACTACACAATAAACTATTCATTAAATAACCTCTTGGGTATGCAGGATGAGAATGCTCATCCTAAACAGCGGGTCCTTACTACAACAGGATGAGCATTCTCGTCTTGCAGTTAACACTTTTCCCACACACGCGGTCTTGATCAGCTGCAGTGGCCCGGCTGTTACTGATGGCGGCATATAGGAGGTTCACAGAGGGAGGGAGCTCCCTCTCATACCCCATCAGGTCCCCACACTGCGATGGCGGAATCCCAATGGTTGCTATGGCAGCCCCAAGCCTTGCATAGGCCTTGGGGCCCTACAGCTACAGAGGCCTATGAGGCCTAGCTAGCCCCCAGGCTGGTTCTCATAGGTGAACTGTCAGTGTAATACACTGACAGTCGATGCAGTACAGTATAGCATGTCTTGTACTGCATTAAACCAGGTATCAGACTCTGAAATGGGACATAAAATAAAAGTTAAAAAGGGCTTGTGCACATGACCATATATATTTTGTGGTCCGCAAAACACAGATGGTGCTCTTATACTCCTGGGCCCTGTTGTATGTCCAGGCAAAAGATTAGGGCCATATGTTTATAAAACCAGGAAGCATGGCATAATAATACAAGGGCATGGTTTTCAAACTGGCACACAATGGGCACAACTTAGGGGACACTGAAATGGCATATCTGTGTAAAAAATTAAACATTTTTGCAGAAGATCTGTTGGGTCAGAAAGTTTACTACAACCCTTGTTACATATTGTGAGGGGTGTGGTTTCTGTAATGGGGTCACTTTTTGGGGGTGTCTTTTTTTTATATTTAATCTTAGTGCCTCTGCAGTTGTTGTCCAGTGCTGTATAAATCACCAATCTAGAGCTCAAATGCACATGGCGCTCTTTCTCTTCTAAGCCCTCCGTTGTGCCCACACACCAGTTTATAACCACATATGGGATGTTATATTCAGTAAAAAATGGGTAATAAATTCCCCTTAATATAACCCCTTAAAAAATGACAAATCTGAGCTTAAAGGAATATTTTCTTGTAAAAAAAAATTATGTTTCATTTTCACCTTCAAGTGTTTTTAAGTTTATGAAACATCTATTAGCTTAAAGTGCACTCTACACTCCTAGAAACATGTATTGGGGGTGTTTTTACCAAAATGGGGGGGTTTTTGTCGGTGTACCTCAAAGTCTCTACAAATGCAACATGAATCCCAGAAACCATTCCAGCAAAATCTGCCCTCCAAAGGCATATTGAGCTCTTTCCCTTCTAAATCCTGTGGTATGCTGCCATATTAAGTAGAAATTGCGCAACAAATTGGGGGGGGGGGTCTTTTTTCTCATATTGCCCTTTGTGAAAATGAAAAATCTGGGGCTAAAGCAACATTTTATTGGAAAAAAATTGATTATTAATTTAAACAACTAAGTGTTTCTAAATTCTACTAAATGTCTGTGCGCTCAATAGACTTTTCAATACATTCCTTGAGGGGTGTAGTTTCCAAAATGGGGGCACTTTTTCAGGGTTTCTACTCTATGTTTTCCACAGGGTCTCTTCGAATATGACATGGTGCCCAAAAACCATTCTAGCAAAAACTTCCCTCCAAAAACCATATGGCGCTCCTTCCCTTCTGATTCCTGCCATGTGCTGAAACAGCACTTTATAACCACACATGGGGTGTTGCCATGTTCAGAAGAAGATGCTTAACAAAAATTGGGTGATTTTTATCCTGTTACCCCTTGTGAAAATAAAAAATGGGGAGATTATGCAACATTTTATTGGAGGAAATGAAATTAAAATTTTCATTTTCACAGCCACGTGTTTCTAAATCCTATGAAACGCTTGTGGTGTAAAAGCGGTCAGTACACCCTTCAATAAACTCCTTGAGAGGTTTAGTTTCCAAAATGGGGTTACTTTTTGGGGATTTCTATTGTAGGGGTACTGCCCTCCAAAAACCATATGGTGCATCTTCCCTACTGAGCCCTGCAGTGTGCCCATGCATCAGTTTATGACTACATATGCGATGTTTCTGTAAATCACAGAATCAGAGTAATAAATATTGAGGTTGGTTTTGCTGTTATCTCTTGCTGTCTTGCAGGAAAAAATGGATTAAAGGGGTTTTCCCGGGATTTTCATACTGATGACCTCTCCTCAGGATAGGTCATCAGTATCTGATCGGTGGGGGTCTGACACCCAAGACCCCCGCCGATCAGCTGTTTAAGAAGGCACCAGTGCTCCTTTGTGCACCACAGCATCCCAGACACAGCCCCTTACATTGTATATTGGTTGTGCTTGGTATTGCGCTCCGTCCTATTGAAGTGAATGGGGCGATACCAAACACAGCCACTTTACAATGTACGGCACTGTGCTTTGTAAGCTGTGGGAAGGCTGTGGCACTCACTCGAGCACGGGTGCCTTCTCAAACAGCTGATCGGCAGAGTTCCCCAGTGTTGGACCCCACATATTGACTCAAATTTACTACTAACATGCAGTACGATGTGTCATGAGAAAACAATCTAAAAAATCACTTAGATAAGTAAAAGTATTCCAAAGTTATTACCACATAAAATGACATGTCAGATTTTCAAAATCTAGCTCGATCTTTAAGGCTACTTTCACACTTGTGTTCGGAGCGGATCCGTCTGGTGTCTGCACAGATGGATCCGCTCCTATAATGCAAACGACGGGATCCGTTCAGAACGGATCCATCTGCATTATCTTTCAGAAAAAATTCTAAGTCTGAAAGTTAGTCAAACGGATCCGTCCAGACTTTGCATTGAAAGTCAATGGGGGACGGATCCGTTTGAAATTGCACCATATTGTGTCAACTTCAAACGGATCCGTCCCGATTGACTTACATTGTAAGTCTGGACGGATCCGTTTGGCTCCGCTCAGCAGGCAGACACCCCAACGCTGCAAGCTGCGTTCAGGTGTCCGCCTGCTGAGCGGAGCGGAGGCCAAACGGTGCCAGACTGATGCATTCTGAGCGGATCCGCATCCACTCAGAATGCATTAGGGCGGTACAGATCCGTTCGGGGCCGCTTGTGAGAGCCTTCAAACGGAACTCACAAGCGGAACCCCGAACGCAAGTGTGAAAGTAGCCTAAGGTGAAAATTGTCTGAGTCCTTAATGGATTCAAGTGGTTGGCCCCTTTGGGACATTGATGGTATATCGTTAGGATGTTGCAGCAGTCTATTTAATGCATTAAGTTAATGCATGATGCATAAGTAAATTATATATTAATATTTTATGTGTCAGTTTACAGTTTGCTGCAACAGTGCATATAACCAATTAGATGCTAAGGTTTGATATATCTGTATATATATATATATTTATTTCATTTCATTTTCTAGACTATGTATCTTCCTCATCCCTTTAAATGCAGATTCAATTGCCATTGATATTTTTAGAATGCCTCTTAAGATGCACCACCAGAATGCTTTGTATTTTAGACTATTTTAGCAACACAAATCATTGCTCAGACGCCTGTGTTGCATCATTTTCACATTAATGAAAGACATTAAAGAATGAAAGAAGATTTACTTAGCTTAGTCAATTTAAGCCCATGGCATATTCTGATCTAATACTTTGCTCAAAATTAAAGTAATTTATGAATGTGTCCTGCTGATTATTTGCTTCAAAAGACAAGCACAATACGTCAGTAAACCCAAGAACAATGTCACTGGAAGATTCCTCATAATTGCAAAATATGTCTTAAAGGGAAATTATGAAACTTGTATAAGCTTTTTTTTAATTTGCACATACCTTTTTCCTCCAAAAATATTCTATTTTTGCCAGTGGCATGTCTTGCTGCCCAACTACAGACAGAGAAGGTTAAGAATTCATCTTGACCGTGGACATAAAGTGAACAAACTAGCCTTGATATTTCAGAAGAAACTCAGCAGTTTCTGCAGACCAGGCAATATTTCCATTAGGGTACAACCACATGATCAAGTCTCCTCATGCAGTTCATAAAAAGAGAAAAATCATAACTTAGAGTACTTTAACATTTGCAGCAGAGCGATCCGTCAAGCAGTTCCGTCTCCGGAACTGCAAGCTGGATCCGGCAAAACGTATGCCAACTGATGGCATTTGTAAAACTGATCAGGATTCTGATCAGTCTGAAAAATGCCTGATCAGTCACAAAAATTCATTGAAATGCTGGATCCATCTTTCCGGTGTCATCCGGAAAAAAGGATCCGGCATTAATTTTTTTCCCCTTTTTTTTCGGTCTGTGCATGCGCATGCCGGAAGGACAGATCCAGCATTCCTATGGAAAGAAATGTCGGATCCGGCATTCATGCAAGTCTTCAGTTTTTTTGGCCGGAGATAAAACCGTAGCATGCTGCGGGTTTATCTTTGTCCTGATCAGTCAAAAAGACTGAACTGAAGACATCCTGATGCATCCTGAACAGAATGCACTCCATTCAGAATGCATGGGGAAACAATTGATCAGTTATTTTCCAGCATAGTTCCATGCTAGTGTGAAAGTACCCTTACAGAAGTTAATAATTCCCCTGGTTTTGGCTTCCAGGCAAACCTGACCATGTGCTGTACCCTAAGAGCTCTTTCACACTTGCGTTCTTTTCTTCCGGCATAGAGTTCCGTCGTCGGGGCTCTATGCCGGAAGAATCCTGATCAGTTTTATCCTAATGCATTCTGAATAGAGTGAAATCCGTTCAGGATGCATCAGGATGTCTTCAGTTCCGGACCGGAACGTTTTTTGGCCGGAGAAAATACTGCAGCATGCTGCGCTTTTTGCTCCGGCCAAAAATCCTGAAGACTTGCCGCAAGGCCGGATCCGGAATTAATGCCCATTGAAAGGCATTAATCCGGATCCGGCCTTAAGCTAACCGTCGTTTCGGCGCATTGCCGGATCCGACGTTTAGCTCCTTCTGAATGGTTACCATGGCTGCCGGGACACTAAAGTCCTGGCAGCCATGGTAAAGTGTAGTGGGGAGCGGGGGAGCAGTATACTTACAGTCTGTGCGGCTCCCGGGGCGCTCCAGAGTGACGTCAGGGCGCCCCACGCGCATGGATGACGTGATCGCATGGCACGTCATCCATGCGCATGGGGCACTCTGACGTCATTCTGGAGCGCCCCGGGAGCCGCACGGACTGTAAGTATACTGCTCCCCCGCTCCCCACTACTACTATGGCAACCAGGACTTTAATAGCGTCCTGGCTGCCATAGTTACACTGAACGCATTTTGAAGACGGATCCGTCTTCAAATGCTTTCAGTTCACTTGCGTTTTTCCGGATCCGGCGTGTAATTCCGGCAAGTGGAGTACACGCCGGATCCGGACAACGCAAGTGTGAAAGAGGCCTAAGGCTGACTCAAAGGTTTTACAAATATTGCAGCTAAAATGTGTGTAAATCCATACTGCACAAACTTATTCAGGGCTGCGCTGGAGTGTGTAGTGCTGGAAACCAATATGTCACCCCTTTGTAGAGCATGGCCTAAAGAGAAATGTTCATCTAGATGGATTAATGACCTATTTAAACTTAACAATTGACAATGCTGTTGAATAGAAAACTGTTAAAATATCATTTAGCAACAAAAGAATACTGTACAGTAAAACTCAGTCCTGAGTGACCCATTTACATGGAATTTTCATGGAGCAGTTGAAGGACATTCAAGATTATACAGGAAAATAGTAGGCTCTGTGAGAGGGAGAGCAATCGGAAAGGACATTCAAATATTGCTATTGGAAATTTTATCTTGTTGCCATTGTATTGTTGTACATACAAGGCAATATTAAGGTTTTCTATTTTCAAGTTTACAATTTTAATGTATTTATTGTCATTCTTACAGAGTTAATACAGACTTTTACACTGCATTTCCTTGGTTCATTCTAAATATTACTAATTGTAATTGTTATTAACACTTAATATATGACATATTTGTGTGTTTTCTTACAGAAGCTGCAAGGAATCAATACTTCTTACAGTTGTGCAACCATACCCAGTGAGTAGAACATAAATAAATGTTTAACCATTAAAGGGGTTGACTCACAATGGACCTTTATCACCTATTCACATTACAGAAGCTAAATCTCTTATCACTGGGGGGCACCATACTGGGACAATCACTGGTCACTAGAAAGGGAGTCTCAAGCCCCATGTTCCTCCTAATTGCCTACCCGGAGTCTAAATGGTGTGGTGCTCCCTTATTTCTCCAGGCAATCTGAGGACTCTAGATTCAAGTTATTTTATTCATAACCAAGCGGAATCTGCCGACATATTTGCTACAATCAGACCTAAAACAAATTTCAAGAAATTTGCTTATGTCTATCTATATTCTAGTCTCCATGTTTTATTCTATATATATATTTTCTACTTGTATAATGTATTTGCTTTCTTATTAAACAATTGTTTGATTATGACAAATAATGTTTTCCTTGTGTTTTTTTCTTAAGTCACCAAAATCAGCATTTATTAGTGCAGCAAAAAAGGCAAGATTGAAGTCCAATCCTGTCAAGGTTCGATTTTCAGAGGAAGTCATCATCAATGGACAGCTTTCGGTAAGTGTTGTATGCAACTATTATTTACCACAGGTTTCCAAGATAACTACCATTCATTGGCTTCATATTCTTTGCCTATCTTCTTAAAACCTATTTTTGTCATTTTCATCTAGACTCCCACTATCTTAGGCCTCAGCTTTGTAGGGAACCATAATAGGGCAGTCATAGAGGTTCATGTGACCCTGCTGTAAAAAAGGATTTTTTGTCATCTTTCATACCATTTTTGACAGAAAGAAAAAAATCTGTACAGTTTTTATATATCCACTATCAGAATCTTATGCATACAGCACCATAGCACTGTACTGTGTAATGTGCAATAGATGACTGGCTCAACACACCATAACTAGGGATGAGCAAATCAAGTTCGGATGAAACATCCGAAGTCGATTCACATAATACTTTGTTTAATACTGTACAGAGTGAGCGCTCCATACAGTATTAGAATGTATTGGCTCCTATGAGCCAAAGTTATTACTTCGCAAAGTCTCACAAGACTTCGTATAATAACTTCATAAATCAATTACTATTGTAAAAAAACATTTCTCGAACTCAGGTTCAGTTGAACCGAACCCGAGTTCAGGAAATGTTTTTTTACAGTATAAATCAATTTATGACGTTATCACCCAAAGTCTAGTGAGACTTCGCAAATTAATAACTTCGGCTCAACGGAGCCAATACATTCTAATACTGTACGGAGCGCTCACGCCGTACAGTATTCAAACGAAGTATTATGAAAATCGACTTCGGATGTTTCATACGAAGTCAATTCGCTCATCCCTGATCATAACAATCAAAAAAGGTGTCACTGTGTAAAGAATATTACTAGTATCTACCCAAATTTAATAATGTGTAACCACAAATATGAGTGTTTATATTTATTTTCACAAGCTTTATCAAACTCAATCTAATTATGTACAGTGGATCGAAAAAGTCTACACACCCCTGTTAAAATGTCAGGTTTTTGTGATGTAAAAAAATGAGACAAAGGTAAATTATTTCAGAACTTTTTCCACCTTTAATGTGACTTATAAACTGTAAAAATCAATTGAAAAAATATAAAAATAAAATAATACGGTTGCATATAAACGAAACGAATACTTTGTTGAAGCACCTTTTGATTTTATTAAGGCACTCAGTCTTTTTGGGTATGAGTCTATCAGCATGGCACATTTTGACTTGGCAGGATTTGCCCACTCTTCTTTGCAAAAAACACCCCAAATCTGTCAGTTGCGAGGGCATCTCCTGTGCACAGCCCTCTTCAGATTACCCCACAGATTTTCAATCGGATTCAGGTCTGGGCTCTGGCTGGGCCATTCCGAAACTTTAGTCTTCTTCTGGTGAAGCCATTCCTTTGTTGATTTGGATGTATGCTTTGGGTCATTGTCATGCTGAAAGATGAAGTTCCTCTTCATGTTCAGCTTTCTAGCAGAATCCTGAAGGTTTTGTGCCAATATTGACTGGTATTTGGAACTGTTCATAATTCTCTCTAGCTTAACTAAAGACCCAGTTCCAGCTGAAGAAAAACAGCCCCAAAGCATGATGCTGCCACCACCATGCTTCACTGTGGGTATGGTGTTCTTTTGGTGATGTGCAGTGTTGTTTTTGCGCCAAACATTACTTTTGGAATTATGGCCAAAAAGGTCAACCTTGGTTTCATCAGACCATAACACCTTTTCCGTGCTTTTGGGAGACTTCAGATGTGTTTTTGCAAAGTGTCGCCAGGCTTGGATGTTTTTCTTCGTAAGAAAAGGCTTTCGTCTTGCCACTCTACCCCATAGCCCAGACATATGAAGAATACGGGAGATTGTTGTCGCATGTACCACACTGCCAGTAATTGCCAGATAATCCTGTAGCTCCTTTAATGTTCTGTAGGCCTCTTGGTTGCCTCCCAGACCAGTTTTCTTCCCATATTTTCATCAATTTTGGAGGGACGTCCAGTTCTTGGTAATGTCACTGTTGTGCCATATTTTCTCCACTTGATGATGTCTTCACTGTGTTCCATGGTATATCTAATGCCTTGGAAATTCTTTTGTACCCTTCTCCTGACTGATACTTTTTAACAATGAGATCCCTCTGATGCTTTGGAAGCTCTCTGTGGACCATGGCGTTTGCTGTGGGATGCGACTAAGAAAATTGTAGGAAAGACCAACTAGAGCAGCTGAACTTTATTTGGGGTTAATCAGAGGCACGTTAAATGATGGCAGGTGTATGCTGACTCCTATTTAACATGATTTTGAATGTGATTGCTTAATTCTGAACACAGCTACATCCCCAGTTATAAGAGGGTATGCACACTTATGCAACCACATTATTTTAGTATTTTTTTCTTCCCTCCACCTAAAAGATTTCAGTTTGTTTTTCAATTGAGTGGTACAGTTTATAGGTCACATTAAAGGTGGAAAAAGTTCTGAAATGATTTATCTTTGTCTCATTTTTTTTACAGCACAGAAACCTGACATTTTAACAGGGGTGTGTAGACTTTCTATACCCACTGTATAGCATACTTCATGATATAATCTTACATTTTTAAGACAATGCTACAGCAACACAAAAAAGAATGCTATTTTCTAATTTGACACCAGTTCCAGATTTTATTTTTAAGATAAAATTAGATACTGGCACTCTTTTAAGAAATTACTTAATTGTAACATCTTGGCAGGGGAAAAAACTGAGTTAGGGCTCATGCACACGAACGTATTTTATTTCCGTGTCCGTTCCATTTTTTTTGTGGACCGTATGCGGAACCATTAATTTCAATGGGTCTGCAAAAAGTAATTAAAGGGACACTGACAGGCCCAATAACCATAATTAGCTGTACATATGCATGCACAGGTCTTCTAATGTGCATTAAAAACATATAAGTATAACCCCTGTCCACATTATGAATACAGTAAACTCACGTTTTATAACCTGAACTAATCGCTGTTCTTTCTGCCCAAGGGGCGGGGTTTCAGCTCCACTTGCGCCCAGCCAGCATCAGCCCAACCGCCGCCCATATTCATTTCGCTGGGCGGCTTCTGCTGTCCCCGACCTTCCGAGATCCGGCGCATGCCCAATAGAAAGCTATGGGCATCGGACTCGCTTTCAGCTTCTGCGCATGCGCCCAGCACCCATAGCTTTCTATTGGGCATGCGCCGGATCTCGGAAGGTCGGGGACTGCAGAAGCCGCCCAGCGAAGTGAATATTGATGAGCTGGGCGGTGCTTCAAAACGGCGGTTGGGCTGATGCTGGGTGGGCGCAAGTGGAGCTGAAACCCCGCCCCTTGGGCAGAAAGAACAGCGATTACTTCAGGTTATAAAACGTGAGTTTACTGTATTCATAATGTGGACAGGGGGGTACTTATATGTTTTGAATGCACATTAGAAGACCTGTGCATGGATATGTACAGCTAATTATGGTTATTGGGCCTGTCAGTGTCCCTTTAAAGTTATTTTGTGTTCATTGCATTTCTGTATGTCCATTCCACAAAAAGAGGAACATGTCCTATTATTGTCCACATTACGGACAAGGATCACACTGTTCTATTAGGGGCCAGCTGTTCCGTACCGCAAAATATGGAATGTACATGGACTTCATCTGTATTTTTTGCAGATCCGTTTTTTGCAGACAGCAAAATACATATGGTTGTCTGCATGAGCCCTAATGCTCTCTAACTCTTGTTTAACTGGAGTCCCTTATATCATAGTTACTGCTGTGATGGCTTCACATCAAGTTAAGTTGAGATCTAAAAAAATTGTATTCAAAGCCCTTTAAGCTTTTCCCTGCATGAATGCGTGTCACATCACCACTATGTAAGAAATACTTCAAGGGCGTGGCTATACTTGATGTACATACTTTGGCTTTTCCTCAGCGGATTTCTGGCATAGATTTCACCCTTTTCCCAGAGGGTCAAATGTGCGGCAAATCCACAACTTTTCGGTGATGTATTTCACAACAAATGAGCACCATTTGATATGGATTTTGCTGTTGAAAAATTTCAGCATATACACTCAATTTTCTGCTGCACAAATCAGACCCCCTGCAAATGGGCAGTAAACTGGTAATCTTTCTGTCTGAGGATCAGTGGAGGTTTTGGCAATCATATCCTCACTGATATCACCAGGCAATATGCTATCACTTATACCAGTGGTAAAATCCATTTGGGGCACCTCAATTGTAGCTAAATGGTAGTTTGAGCTTCAAAGGAAATCTGAGGAAGCCTGATACTTAACTTATGAGAGTCCAAAAACTGTTCTTCTAAAACTCCCTCATGCTTTCACATTGCAGCTCTGTTTCTCAGATTGGCTGCTGTGTATATACTCTACCCAATACAACATCATAGTAGACAGTGCAGTCAATGGAGGGATTGTGAGCTCACAGTATAACATAAAATATACTTGTATGTGACACTATAATAAATGAACATGATCTAATATTACAATACAATATACAGTATTCAAAGTACACTTTAGTTTTTTAACATGATATGCTGTTCTGCATCCTTGATGAACACTAGTATGTAGACTACTGTGCATGCTTACATACTATTCTCTATATAGGAGAAAAACTGTGCGTGGGACATCACTTGGCTCCATCACGGCCACAACTGTTGTACATGAAATGTATTTTATTGATACATCTATGAAACAACATACAGGGCCAGATTTATCATTACTCTGACAGCTCACTCCACTTTCACATATGGCTAAAGTCAGTTTTAGCCAAGTCAGATTTATGATCGGCCCTTTAAGACTATAATAAATGTGGTTTGGCGGTAGCAGTTTATCCGTCAGTAAGCAGCTTTACAAAAGTCGCACGTTTTTATGAAAAAGTCGCACGTTTTTATGAAAAAGTCGCACGTTTTTATGAAAAAGTCGCATGTTCTATTAAAAAGTCTCATAAGATAAGCATGGTCCTCACTGGAGTGAAATTGCGAACTTTTTGAGACTTTTTTGCGACTTTTTAAATAGTCACAATAGTAAATCTGTCTAGAGATTCATTTACATAAGAAAACACGCCCACTTTCAGAAAACTGGCGAGCATAGTGCAGGGCAGAAAAAAGTCGCAAATTTTTGCGCAGTTTAAGCGATTGCGCAAAAATTTGCGACTTTTTCACTCCATTAGGGTCCATTCACACGTCCGTTGTTTGTATCCTGATCTGTTCCGTTTTTTGCTGAACAGATCTGGACCAGATCTGGACCCATTCATTTTCAATGGGTCCTGAAAAAAAATCTAACATTGTGCTGTCCGTTTTTTTTTCAGGACCCATTGAAAATGAATGGGTCCAGATCTGGTCCAGATCTGTTCAGCAAAAAACGGAACAGATCAGGATACAAACAACGGACGTGTGAATGGACCCTTATTCTGACTTGAGCTAATGATAAATCTGGCCCTTTTTTTTTTTTTTTTTATAAATATATATTTTTTATTTCCAGATCATAGTATTAATACATAAAACAATATTAATCACAGCGGTGTGCCCAGCATGGCAATCATAGACATCCTTACAAGAAAAGTTCTACACAACATCCTAAGAACACCCTCAAGATAATATATAATAATAACTATAGTATTTCTGATTAAAAATACTCCTTTTTTAAATCTTGGAGAGGAGGTCAGGGGTTGCACATAGGAGCCTACAGGATCTAACTGGTGTGCTGATAAAATAAAAGACGTGTCCTGTACAACAGTAATGGCCGTGATTGCACCAAGTGATGTCCACAGACAGTTAGACAAGAAGTTGTTCTCCTTCTGAGAGTTGGCCCCACAATACAGAAAGGATCTTTACGACATTGGCGGCATCAACCACTCTTTTTTAAAGGCTTTCCATTAGGCTAGGTCTACACGATGACATTTTTCTAATGGCATTCTATGGTGTCGCACTGCAACATGCGACATGCTGCGACTGTGACGCGACAGTCACAGAAAAATCCATCTCAAATGGATTTTCTGCGACTGTCGCATCGCAGTTGCAGCATGTTGCATGTTGCAGTGCGACACTATAGAATGCCATTAGAAAAATTGTCACGCAACATTGGTGCAACAAAATGTCACGCGACAAATGTCGTCGTGTAGACCTAGTCTTAGTGTTGTGCCTAATAGTTGAGTACCATCCAGGGGCATACATAGAAATCACTGGGCCCCATAGCAAAAATCTGAATTGGGCCCCTTAACCCTGCCCACTACCCACCATGGCCCCTCCCACTTCCTGACCTGGCTCCTCCCATGTCACACCCCCATTAAATAAATTTATACATGACCTACTGAAACTGTTAGGGATAAACATTTTTATTTTATTATTAACCAACTTTGTTGCAGTAACGTATAAAATGTACATATATTTTCCAATAAGGATTTGTTCTGTTTGTTTGCGTTTTGATAGTGAAAAAAAATTCTAAATTGGGGGAAAAAAATCTGTTTTACTTTTTTGTCGCCATATTTGGACCCCTATAACTTTTTTTAATTATGTATATGGAACTATATGGGGGCGATCTGAACTTTTCATTGATACCATTCTGGGGTGTTTATGACTTTTTGATCACTTTTTATTTAATTTATTGTGGAAAAGGAAGCAACCAAAAACAGCTAATCCACCTCTTTTTTCTGTTTTGCTGTTTGCCATATGGGGAATATTTTTTTATATTTTCATACAATGGGCGTGTCACTTGCCAGGCTTGCCAGAGTGAGCACAGGACAGTGGACACAGATGGGCCATGTCACTTGCCAGGCTTGCCAGAGTGGGCACAGGACAGTGGACACAGATGGGCCATGTCACTTGCCAGGCTTTAGCAGAGTGGGCACAGGACAGTGGACACAGGGCGCAATATGTATGCCACACAACAGAGCGAGTGCAGGGCAGGAGCGCATACACATCACTCCTCCTGGCGCCTCTGTCCACTGTGCTAAAGCCGGACATAAGCCACCCCCCACATCTTAACCCCTTTGCTACCTGCGCCATTTTGTCATCACTTCTCTTACCCCAAACCCCTTTAACTTCTTGCTGCTGATGCTGAGTGTGCACATATGCGCATGTGTTTGTGTGTGGGGGGGGGGGGGGGTTGGCTGGTTGGTGAAATATCATTTGGTGGCTATGTGCACACTCAGCATTAGCAGCAAGGAGTTAGAGGGGTTAATATCCAACCCCTAATACCCTCCAAAATGCCCGGGGGGGGGGGGTTGTTAGGAAGGAGTAGGTGTAGGTGTAGGAGGAAAGCACACTGTCCTCTATGAGCCCCCCCAACCACTAATGCCCCCCAAAATTCTCAGGACAGTGTGCTTTCTTCCTACTTCTCCCACATAGGCATTTTGGGCTCATAGAGGACAACAGGACTTACTGGAGTAGGATTGAAGCATGTCCCACCCTGTCCTGGCTGTCCCCCTCCCCACCCCTCCTCTCTCTTGCTGCCTGTGCCTGGCCTGTCAGGCTGTCAGTGTCTGACAATCTCTGAGTAATGGTATCTGAGTCTGACATTATCATCATACCTAGTCTCTGCTGTGCTGACTGAGTCTGCTCTCTGCGTTCAGGCCAGGCCAGGGAGTGGGACAGTCCGACAGGGTGCTTCTGACTTCGTCTCCTCTGCAGCTCTGCTCCTCAGGCACACTGGCGACGGCCGACGGCAAACCGATTCTCCCGCCTCCCTTGCGCACACTGGCCAATCAGCAGCTGCCTCAACAGAGTTGCCTTGTGCTGATTGGCCAGCGAGTGCTACTTGCAGTTGCAGGCTGGTTTGATCCTGATTCCGCAGCAGTCAGGTCAGGATCAGGTCAGGAGATCAGGTCAGACTCCGGGCGGGGGGGCGGGGGGGCGGGGGGCGGCTGGCTGGCGACGGAGATTACGCAAGAAGAGTTGGCTGAGCCTGAGAAGAAAAGCAGCCGCATAGCTGCATGTCATGAGTGGGCAGGGCCAAATTGTGTGGGCGGGGCCTTCTCTGCGCTCCGGGCCCCCCAGTGTCGCGGGCCCCATAGCAATGGCGTGGTCTGCCTCTATGGGCGGTACGCCACTGGCACCATCCTTTTTTAAATACTTTGGGCCCTAGTGCTTTCCTTTGTCTGTTTTGCCGTTTGGTGCGATATTATCCATATAGGCACCAGTGCATGCCTTTACATTTATTATCATGCCACTATGAACTCTGCAATAAGGAAGGGTAAAATCCAGGAAAATTCTGTACTAAGTTTGTCATTATCTGTAAATACAGTATAATATTGAATTCCCCTTGCCCGTTTAGTAGTTTCATAACATACATTTGTCATTATCATCACTGTCTTCATCGTTATCATCATTGCTAGCATCAAGAAGGGGACCTATATAAACCTCTGGAAACAGTATAAATGTCTAATGTTTTATTTTTATTTTTTTATATATTTTTTCATTTAAAATGAAATGGTATTTTTAATGCTTGGTGTGTTTCATCAGATATACTACCTTGGCTATCACTAGCTCTTCTGGAAAAAATGTTAATGGCACAATCATAATTCATCACGAGAATGGAAAATCTGCAGCATTTATTGCTATTTTGCAGCGAACAGCAGTGTTCCATTTTCCAAAATCCATCTAACACAAGCTATATTTATAAGAGATGATCCATTTAGGCTTAATAGTACATTCAAAAGGTCAACAATGTTTGTTGGGTCAATTACCTCTATGCGGTATGATAGGGAAACTAGCATGCTGAAAGAAATAATATTGAGCAATGACCAGCATTTGGTGCGGATCCATCATGGATCAGCACAGACGGATCCGTTCAGATAATACAACCGTCTGCATCCGCTCAGAACGGATTTGTTTGTATTATCTTTAATATAGCCAAGACGGATCCGCCTTGAACACCACTGAAAGTCAATGGAGGACGGATCCGTTTTCTATTGTTCCATATTGTGTCATAGAAAATTGATCCGTCCCCATTGACTTACATTGTGTGTCAGGACGGATCCGTTTGGCTCAGTTTCGTCAGACGGACAGCAAAGCGATGCAGGCAGCGTTTTGGTGTCCGCCTCAAGAGTGGAATGGAGACTGAACGGAGGCAAACTGATGCATTCTGAGTGGATCCTTTTCCGTTCAGAATGCATTAGGGCAAAACTGATCCGTTTTGGACCGCTTGTGAGAGCCCTGAACGGATCTCAGAAATGGAAAGCCAAAACGCCAGTGTGAAAGTAGCCCACAAATATTTTTAGAATTTTTTTCAGCACAAAACCACATAATGATTTCTTGACAATAAGGCCTCCTGCACACGAACGTTTTTTTACACGGTCCGCAAAAACGGGGTCCGTAGGTCCGTGATCCGTGCCCGTTTTTTCTTCCGTGGGTCTTCCGTGATTTTTGGAGGATCCACGGACATGAAAAATGAAAAAAAAATCTAAGTCAAGTTTGCCATTGAAATGATAGGAAAAAACGGACACGGATCACGGACACGGATCACGGACACGGATGACAATCTTGTGTGCATCCGTGATTTTCACGGACCCATTGACTTGAATGGGCCCGTGAACCGTTGGCCGTGAAAAAAATAGGACAGGTCATATTTTTTTCACGGCCAGGAAACACGGCTCACGGATGCGGCTGCCAAACGGTGCAGTCTCCGATTTTTCCACGGACCCATTGAAAGTCAATGGGTCCGCAAAAAAAACGGAAAACGGCACAACGGCCACGGGTGCACACAACGGTCGTGTGCAGGAGGCCTAATAGAAAGTTTGTTTAGTGCTTTGATAAGAAAAGTAATCGTCAAGGAGAACAGGGACACATCCACAATGAAATCTGTTATTAATTAGTGAATCACCAGCTTTAATACAATTCACTGTCTTGTGATAAGGACACAACAAATTCTAATACACTTCATCCTACTGCTTTTTCACACAAGAAAAGTTACCCACCATCTCCCTACAGCATTCAAACCATTGGTCCAAAATAGACATTTAG
The DNA here is from genome assembly GCF_014858855.1 of Bufo gargarizans. NCBI lineage: Eukaryota > Metazoa > Chordata > Amphibia > Anura > Bufonidae > Bufo > Bufo gargarizans. The sequence goes on from NC_058082.1 coordinate 244,975,192, forward strand.
CTAGTGCAACTGGACAAGCACTTTAGTAGTATTGACGTGTAGAGATGGCCTTGTGGTTCGCCCGGCGGTCGTTTCGCAGCGAACTTTGCTTGTTCACGATTCACCGAACATGCGAACATATGGAGAAATTTGCGCCCGCCATATTCTTTTACATTGTGAAGAACTTTGACTCATGACACATCCATCAGGTGGTGCAGGACAGCCAATTAAGACGTTTCAGCACATGGACACACTCCCTACCTTATAAATAAACCTGATCTGGGCGCCATTTTACATTTAGTCTTTTGCCAGTGTAGGGAGAGGTTGCTGTGTGGAGCAGGGACAGACTGTTAGGGAAACCAAACACTAGATAATAGGGCCACAAAAGTCATTTTAGGCACTAGTATAGGTGTGCTATCGATATGTGTGATACACAGAGGGGTGTAATATACTTATAATATACTTTTATAATGAGTCAAAAACACATAGATCTATATAGTGATCACCTGGAAGTCAGGGGCCTAGGGGCTTACTAGGGCCATTTTTATATAGGGTAAGGTTCCAGACCGGGTCGCTCTTATCAGGGCGGGTGGTCTGTGGTAAGGCTATCAGGGCCAGAATAGCACCCCCCTGTAGGGCAATATCAGGGACAGTTCTTTGCCCACCCTGTCCTTCAATACCACATCATCATCTAGCCCAGGGATGGATGCTTTTTTTTGCTTTCCCTCCTGGATTCATCGATGTGCACTGGAACCCCCCGGATTGTGGTAGGACATATGGTTTATGATTTGGTGCCGCCGAGCACCTGATTTAGTGCCACCGAGCACTTGTTATTGCCTACCACATCTATGCTTTTTGGTTAACTTTAATAATTTCATTTATTTTCATTTTGAGGGATATCTTTTCCATTCACACGTCCGCAAAATGGGTCCGTATCCGTGCAGACCCATTCATTTTCAATGGAGCCAGAATGTGCTGTCTGCATCCGCGGATCCGCACTTCCGCATCTGTGCTTCCGTTTCCACAAAAAAACATGTCCTATTATTGTCCGCAATTGCAGACAAGATTAGGCATTATCTATTATAGTGCCACAAACTGCGGAATGCACATTGCCAGTGTCCGTGTTTTGCGGATTCGCAAAACACTTACGGAAGTGTGAATGGACCCTCATAGTAACATTATTAAAGGTTACGTTTTATCTTTATGTATATTCTAATGCATTGCCTTCCTTGTACAATGTTATAATATACTTTCTATGTTAGAAAGTATATTATAGTGCAGTTGTGTGCGGTTCTGCTGCGATACTGCAGGTATATAGAGGGACGAGCGTTATTGAAACAAATAATTTCTACTGGTGTGATATACCAGTCGCCCCACAAAAAAACTGATTGAAGCGGGGTGTTATATACCAATATACTTTCTTTATAGTGCATTTGAGTACTGTATAGTGCATTTGCGCATGCGCGTACGCGAAAATTATATTGCCGATATTTCGCATTCGAATAATACATCTGGCATGTCACTGTCCATGTTGTGGGACTATTTGAGCACTTCTAGTAATTATTTCTTGGCTGCAAATATGAGCTGAAGGTATTTCAGGTTCGCCTGCCATTAAAATGAATGGGACCCGCCGCGAACTTGCGGTTCGCGAACATTTGATTGCGGTTCGCGAACTGCCCCGGCAGATGTTCGTCCATCACTATTGACGTGTACAATTCAAAAGGTTCTACACCAATATTATATTTTGCAAAATATGGTTAGTGTGGCAGTGAGAGACAGGGAAAGGCTTGGCTTAACGCTTCCAATGTCTCACTGCCTTTCTCTGCTACCCTTTTGAGCTGAGGACCTGAGTAATCTGAGATACGCAGGTTGCCATAGAGGTGCTGACAACCGCACTGAAAAATCTATGTTTTAGCTATTCAGATCTACGCTGGAATGGGAGCTGAAAGTAGGAAATATCATGGTGTTTTTGACATTTTCCTTTCTTTGTATGAAAGAAAATCGTATGAAAGAAAAATATTGTAAAATGTAAGGTACGCTTTAAGAAGATAATTTAGCATATTTCTAATGTTAAAAAATCGAATCTTGATAGGTCTAAGTTGCAGGTCCTTGACCCCCATACACATGCACAATAAATCTTGGCTATGTGTTGCTGCCACTCTGTAGGCAGCCTGTATTTGGCACCAGGTCTGGTCAAATGGAGCTGTACAATGCTGTATAAGAATCACTAACGCCTCTGGGATCATGTTAACCTATGAACACTTGTTTTACACTTTCCAATAAATATGTGTTTACACAGTGAGTTGATTTCCTAGACATGAAAAATCCTGTTATTTGCTTTTATTATTGTAAACATCTGTGAGCAGGGGTGGACTGGGAACTGGCCCCATTTTTTAGTCGGGTCCAAATTGATGGAAGGCAGAGCTAGCAATACCATATTGAGGCACATTATGCCATCCCAACAGAGCCCAATACTACAGTCCATCACAAAATACTGCCGCGAAAGCACAAAATACATAGCCAAAAATGTCAATTGGCCAGCCAAAAATGAGGGCTCAGGCGGATCGGCCCACCGGGAGATTTCTATGTAAGGTCTATGGCCAATCTGCCCCTGCCTGTGTGAATTAGGCCTTGTGCATATATGGTAGATATTTCCATTGTGGAAATAGCTTGTTATCTGTGGCTAAATCCATGTGATATAGGTAGATTTTTCTATCAGTATTACTTATTCAATTAGTTTTTTTACGTTTAGTTTTATTTAAACTAATCCGACACAACATTAAATCTACCTGCATAATAGTTTTTAGCCCCCCCCCCCCCCCCCATTTCCTAAAATAGATCTGCCCTTTTGAGACACAAAACCTTTGACGTTGTGCTATTGGACACCAATACTAGCAGCAGAATCTTTAAGTCTTGTAAGTTCTAAGGTGGGGCCTCCATGGATCAGACTTGTTCTTCCAGCACATTCCACAGATGCTCAATTGGGTAGAGATCTGAGAAATTTGAGCCAATGAAAATACCTTGAACTTTTTGCCATATTCCTCAAACCATTCCAAAAGAAGGTTGCCGTTTAGCAGGGTGCATTATCCTGAAAAAGAGGTCACTGCTATTAGGGTATACAATAAAGGGCTGCACTTTGTACGCAGCAATGTTAAAGTAGGTGGAACATGTAAAAAAAATCCACACGAATGCTTGGACCCAAGGTTTCGTAGCAGAACATTGCCTTTAACATTCCATTGCCTCCACCACCTTATCTTCTACTTATAGTGCATCCTAGTGCCATCTTTTCCCCAAGTGACACACATGAATCCAGTCGTCCTCATGATGTGAACAAAAACATGATTCATCAGACAAGACCACCTTCTTTTTTTGCCCCATGATCTAGTTTTGATGTTCATATGTCCATTGGAGCTGCTTTTGGAAGAAGAGACGGGTCATCATGGACATCATAGGCTACAAAGTCCAATGGAAAGCTAGCTGTGGTGCCAGTATTCACTTCCAACAATTTGTGCTGCAGTATCTCCTATTTGGCATTGGGCCAGACTGGTCAGCCTTCACATTCTACACACATCACTAAGCTTTGGGGACCCATGACTGGTGTACTTATTGTCCTCTCTTTGATCATATTTGGTAGGTACTAACCACTGCATACCATGAATAAGCCACAAGACCTGCCATTTTGGAAATGATGTGACCCTGTTTTCTAGCCACCACAATTTAGCCCTCGACAAAGTCATTAATATCCTTCCACTTGTCAATTATCCCCACTTTCAAGAGCTGACTGCTGACTTGCTGCTTAATATATCCCACGTCTTGAAAGGTTCCCTTATCACTTTTAATGTTATGACTGATGTATTCATTCAGTAATGCTGATTTAAATATGTCCATGTATTATCCTGCCTACATGTACTGTACCCATGCTATGTGTCAATAAGTCACATAGTCATGGAGATCAGATTTACTTTACTGTTCAATAAATTGTACTGATTGATATCTATGACCGTTTTGTTTACACTTTATCACTACAAAATGTAATGGGAAAGAAAATATGCTAAATTAACCTGTTTCTTACTTACATTTCCATAGGAAACAGTCAAAGACAATTCACTTCTGTTCATGCCAAATGTCCTAAAAGTGTATTTAGAAAATGGGCAAACCAAATCCTTTCGTTTTGACAGTGGTACTTCTATAAAGGTAAGATCAAATACAATGATTATGTTTCTACTGTATAATTATCCCGATGACCAATCCTCTTTAAAAGATTATACATCTTACTAAATTATCCAACCTGTTTGCATATAGGAGTCACAAATTATCCAACCTGTTTGCATATAGCAGTCACAAATTATCCAACCTGTTTGCATATAGGAGTCACAAATTATCCAACCTGTTTGCATATAGGAGTCACAAATTATCCAACCTGTTTGCATATAGCAGTCACAAAGGCCTTATCTAAAGTACAGCATGGATGTTACACTCATTCCTAGGCAGGTTCTTTAGGTTAGTTCTGTAGTGGCAACAGCTTCTTGTCTGAGAGAGAATAGGACATACAGTATTTCACACAACTTACATATAAAATGCCCTTTTTACATTAGTATACAAACCATTTAAAGGGAACCTGTCACCAGGATTTTGGGTATAGAGCTGAGGACATGGGTTGCTAGATGGCCACTAGCAAATCCACAAGATCCAGTCCCCATAGCTCTGTGTGCTTTTATTGTGTAAAAAACCCGATTTGATACATATGCAAATTAACCTGAGATGAGTCAGAGCTTGAAAATATGACTATTCTCTGGTCACACAAGTAAGATATGACTCTTTTATGTTAATTTGCATATGTATCAAATTTTTATTTTATTTTTTTACACAATAAAAGCACACAGAGCTATGGGGACTGGGTATTGCAGATGTGCTAGCGGCCATCTAGCAACCCATGTCCTCAGCTCTATACCCAAAATCCCTGTGACAGGGTACATCCATTTCAAAACCATTCTCAACTCCTGGTTACCACCACTTGCAGAGCTACCTATAGTGGAGGGGTTGGGGGATGGGTCCTCACTACACTCTGGCACTTGTATATAGTACATATTAGTGAGTTTTCCTGTCTGGCAGCTCAGCTGTTATGGCATATCGTAGGCAGGATATGTAGTGAGCCCCCCCCCCCCCCCATGCAGCTCTGCAAGTGGAAGCAACCAGTCCTCCTCACATTCTAGGATGGGTTGAAGGTGGCCTGGAGAACCCTTTTAATGTACAGTATAGCTGAAGGAGAATGGTCACTTATAACTCACTTTGATGAATATGCAGTCTTTATAGCAGTGGCAATTGCTCCTGAACTATTCATGAATCGCATAAATGATGCATTGCCTATACAATTGTATAAGTGATAGCCAATAGAGATTCATGCTATGATTACTTCAGGGGAAGAGAATTAGTCCACAGGTTTCATTGTCAAGTGTATCCAGACCTTTAGACAACAGCTTGTACTTTACAGGTACTTTTTATGGCAGACTGCAGCTCCTCTCCAATTTTTTTCATGACCTAGTTGGTAACCTTTTGTACTCAGCTACACATATTGTTTTAATGGTTTTGAGACTCATCCTCATCTCAGTAAAACATTGTAATAACATAGTATCAACGCGATTCAGCACCAGATACACGGATTTCAATCTGCCAAAGCTTGACCTTGTAATAGTGATGAACAGAGTCTGTCATTGTTTTATCTTTTATATGAAATGTAGACTTCCCAAACAACACAAATTGACGATGAGCTATTGTAATCATATACTGAGGGACCTATTTAATAAAAGGTCAATAAATTGTGGAATTACATATGGCTTATGCCAGATGTGCCACGACAATATGCCATATTTATAAAGTATCCTGAGAAAGGAAAATGAAAGGTGTATTTCAGAGGTTTGCATTCTTTGTATGATTTAGAATGCATTAAAGGTCCTGGGTTACACCACAGATACATGCCCTTTCCTTTACACATCCATCACACCCATTAAAGTCTAGGGGTGCTTGAAAAAACTTGAACACAACATAGATACTCTTGGAATAAATGTTTTAGCAATATATGTGGAATCCGGATGACACATGGAGGTAAAAAAAAAAAACGGGGACACAGACCAAACCCCGATCCTTCATGAACATCTTCACAGATGAACCACTGACCATCTTGTCACTGATGTCATCACAGATACAGATGTGTGAATAAGGCCTAAGGCCAGCACTGCTATGCAGGGAAAGTCACCAAGAACTGCAGAACTGTACCACTCTATTCTGATGATCAGTGGGGGAGCTGGAATTTTCACCCCAAATGATTACAGAGTGATAGTATAGTCTAGCAATACGTCATTACTTCTTGTAGTAACCAAACCCATTTAATTATATAGGGCCCACAGAGCAATGCAGGACATTTCAAATTGTTAGATCCTCCATGCTGCATAAATTAAAATCAATCCATTAAAAAAAATGTGTTGTGAAGACTGAACCCCTATTATATGTGCCCCATTAGGGTATATGAATGTCATATCCCACTCACAAACAACATCTCTTACTCTGCCATAGCCAGCCTGTCCTTTTATTACCTTTTGGCTGTGTATGTATTCTACATCTGAAAGGTCCCATTTAATACTCAATCCCACCTCTGCAGGGAGAAATGTAGGGCTGGATATGTCCTTGCTAAGTTAGTAATTGTGCACTAGGAAAGTCCGGGAATCTACCAGATAATGGCTAACGAGCGTTCATAGCCAGTGTAAAGGTGCCACCGATTACACGATGAACGTGCAATCGGCTAAAATAGATAATTTGTGCAGACACAAAAATAATCATTTGTCGGAAGCAGACCGTGCTGTGTAAACACATTCTGCTGCCAGAAAACAAGTCTGTATGAGGATAAGTGATGGCTTATGATCACTCCTCCCCAGAATGTGGAGGAGATTGCTGCATGTAAGAGCAGCGGTCTTCTCCACTGACGAGCAGGCGCTTGCAGGGAAGGAGAGCTTCCTTTCTGACAATCGCCTGCTGTATCATCCTGTCTAAAGGGACCTTAAGGAAGTCTAAGTATTAGGTCATGTACAGTACAGGATGACAAATGCTTGTATCCTGATTTTTATTATTTTCTTAGATTTTCCTAGTGCACAATTACTAATTTAACATGGACATATCCAGTTCCGAGATAACAGGCCCTTTGTTGAGCATGGGTATGACTGTATCACAGGTGGATGAAGGAATACTCCAGAATTATTTAAAAGGGAATTTGTCACCTCTAATATTTCCAGGCAGTGAAAACCAGATAGTGAGACTCGGACCATAGACACAATAGACTGGTTCAGACTCTCTAAATTCTATGAGGGTGTCTCTAGGCATGCTTTGCGACCTGTGCAGAGGTTTGTACAAGGAAGAAGGAGATAAGCTCTGACATATTGTGAATGGTAGATCCTGTGTTATCTATATATAGGTGACATCTGTGATTGTTATCCTGCCTATGATGATAGTGAGATGCATACTGATGTGATCTGTACAGACTAAGAACGAACCCTATTATTGGGCTTAGTGGCCAGTGCAAAAACTGACGGATTTGTGGATTATTTTTAAAGTATAACTGTCATATATATATATTTTTTGAGTATTGGATTGTGGTGATCCTTGGTGGCCCTATTTCAACTTTTCACTGTGTATTCAATTACCCCTTAATTCCACAGTTTTGTTCCCCGTACTGCCTACTTTTACCTGTGCTTAAAATAGGGTTGCTAGGCATGGTCCGTCTATTTGTTGATGGACGGAGCACGCAGACGCAGGCAGACAGGGACTGTAAGTAAATGATTAAAGCCAGGTCCTCCCCAGCAGCTGATTACAGCTCCCTCACTCAGCAGACTGGGACAATGCAGAGTTGGAGCAGCGCAGACCAGGGAAGGGAGATCTGTCATATGCTCAGTGTATAAATGAAAGCAACATGTGGTAAGAGGACCCCTTTGTGCTGCAGGATATTAACCCTTTAGGGGGGAGGGCTCTGGTTACTGACACTTTTGGGGGGCTATTGTTACTGGCTAGTGAGGGCAGGCGGGATTAGCCTCAGGGTGAGGAAGGTGGCAGCCATCTTAACTGAATAGTGAAATTGCAGTTTTGTGCAGACTGGTTGCTAAGGGCTGAATCTTATTAAATATGGGGTAAGTCAGTCTAATAGTAAAAGATTCTGGAATATCATGTTATTAGTAACTACATATATGAAAATTTAAATTAGGGTCTAAGTGTGACAGTTATCCTTTAAGTATAGATAATAACATGGAACATTTTTAAAGACCACCAATCATTCTTTAAAAATGTTTAACATAAAACTTAACTTCAACAGTTGGTCATTTTCTGGCAACATATTTCCTTTAACCCCATAGTGACCACCCATACGTGTTTTTACAGTGGTCACTAAGGGTCCTTAGTCTAAGCAATGCACGGGTCCCCCATCCAGCAGGGAGCGGGGGCCTGGCTCTCACATGAGAGCCGTGGCCCTGCTCTAACAGTCCAGGCCGGCAGGAACACCAATCCAGGCTGTTTAACACTTAACATGCCGTGAGCAATGGCGGCAAACGCATGTAAAGTGCTGACAGAGGGAGTGAACTCCCTCTGTCTCCCATCAGCACCGTGAAAATGCAATTGTGGGGCACCGATGTGTGTAAAGGCTGGCTGGGGTCTCATGTAGGCCCTAGACTAGCCTTGAGTAATTTCCAGCAGGCTGCACCTCTCTGGCGCAGCCTGATGGTCAATGTCAGAATAGCATTGCCATTAAAATGCAATGCACTATAGGGATAGTGCATTGCATTTTAAAAGCAATCAAAATACAATTTCTTATAGTCCCCTTGTGGGACTATTAAGTGGTAAAATAAAAAAAATTATCAGCTGCTTCCTTTAGAGAGGACAATGCTACCTGGCAGTGCCATATATGCTTTTTTACCATTATTCCTCCTGTGCACATTCTACAACATAGAGCACCATTTCATCTCAGAATAGGACTGCTGTTATGTAATGTGATTTTAATCATAATGGTAAGCTGCATGGTCCACAACAAAACATACACCAGATACTCTTTCCTCCTTTGTGTCAGCCACTAATTAGAATTGCCATTATAAGTAGATTATATCCTCCTATCAGAGGGAATCACATTTCTGATCAAGTTTCAGCACTTGGATTTGTCGTGGACATTAAAGTCGTTTGGGTCCTTTGCAGATCCCCCCTGTCTCATTAACGAGACCAATCAGTCTCTAAACTGTGATATTGCAGCTGCAATGTTTAATTGGTGCCATAATCTACCTAATCCAAAAAATGTCTATCTGCTTTCCCATTACTTCTCTCATTGTACTTAACATTTCCTGTTTAACAATCCATGCCATCTGTCTATGTCACATGCAGAAGCAAAGCTCCGCAGCCCAGATTAGAATCTTATTAATTTATTTGCATAGGTATTTTTAGAGAGTTATGGATGACATATACATTAATATGATTTCCTATGCTCATTATTTTAATGTGTTCTTGCTGAAACTAATGCAACTACATAATAACCCATTGGTGTATTGTCTTTGACTCAATCTGCAATTTGTGTTTTCATGTCAGCAGCCACAGTTTTTTTTATTTTGTATCTCCTATTGGGTACACCAAATTTAATCTACGGGTAGATTGGACAGTCAGTGAATGAATGAAATGCAATGTCGACTGTTTAAAGGGAACCTGTCACCAGTTTTATGGTGTCCTAACTAAGGGCAACATAAATAAGTGACTGATTCTCTTAGCAAAATGCTGGGTCACTTTCTTTAAGTGACCCAGTCAATCTGCCAACATCTTGTATTGAAAAGCTCCAGCTGATAATGATGAGTTCTGAATATTTATGAGCTCCTGACTCTCCCCGCCTACCTGCTGCTGATTGACAGTTATTTTCCATATGAATCAGCAGCAGGTGGGCAGGGGAATGGCTATAGCTCTGAATTAAATATACGCTGGACTCAATGACATCACGCTGGACTCAAATCAGCTCATTAGCATGCGGCATCTTTGTGTGTATATTATGAGGTAACCATCTGTCACACCAGTAAGTGAATACATCTAAGGCACTTTTTAGTAGTTAATGATTGTATTTAATTAGTTAGATTATAATCAAATATCCACATGACAGGTTCCCTTTAAACACGAAATCTGCCTCCATCTTCCTTGCTTGTTTGTTGGGAGGTGATAAACTCCTGTACAGGCCTCATTTAAAATGTCACATACATGTACTCTTTCCCATATTATGTTATTTCTCATGATTCTAGATGAGCTAGATTCCTTGCCATCAGTGGCAAACACAGAAGAACAGGGGTCCTGTAGCATAAATCAACTACGGTGCCAGGCGTCGTCATCCAGGACAGAAGGGTCTGCTGTTTGCATCGCCCCCCAAGTCCTTTTTATGATCTACTTGTTTGTTAACAAGGCCATTCCTATCGAGAGGGGTATCCTGATTAGGTTCTCATGAACTGCCTGGGCTTCCCCTATGGTCCATACACTCTTGCTCTCTCTGTCAATTTATCACAGATACATGGTTGTACAAATGTCATTGGTCTCTAAAAATGTAAAGGCATTGGGGGCGATTTATCAAACTGATGTAAAATAGAACTGGCTAAGTTGGCCATAGCAACCAATCAGATTCCACCTTTCATTTTTCAAAGTAGCTGTAAAAAATGCTATTTTACAGCAGTTTAATAAATCTCCCCCATTGTCTTCTATAGACAACTCTATAATTAAAGGGGTTGTGACAAGTTTTAAAGTTATCCCCTATCCACAGGATAGAGCATAACTAATTGACCACTGGGACCTTCACAAATCCCAAGAACAGGGGTCCTTTTATCTCTATATGATAGAGCAGTAGGTCGAGCATGCGCCCCGTTGCTTCATTCATTCTTTATGAGACTGCTGGAAATAGTCAAATGCTGTATCTCTGACACCCCCATAGAGAATGAATGGAGCGGCAGGCCGCATGTCATCAGTGGAGATGCCAACAGTTGTACCCCCAGCGACCAGTTAGTTATCCTCTATCCTCAGAATAAGATAACTTCTAAACTTGGCACAACCATTTTGTTGTGCTATGAGCCTTCAACTCAATAAAGCACCCACTGTGGCTCTCAACAAAGAACTGCAAAATGAAGTCAATGGATATCATTTCCATGGATGGCATGTAACATTACTTTTTAGTTCAAGGGTTCTTGTCAGCGAGATTCCTTATGCTGGACATAGAAACAGTGTCAAATAGCATATTATTAGTACGATTAATCATTTTTATTTTTACATAAAGTAAAAAAATGCATTGTGTTGTAAAATATTACTTTAAATATAAACACTGTATATAAAATATTACAGTTTATCTTTAATACACTGTAATGTTTTATATACAATCTTATAATAAAATGTAACACTGTATTGTCAGTTCCGTATCTACACTATAATGAATGACTGAATAAATGTTATCACCTCATATTATTTCTATTTTGCTTTGATTATTTTTTTTGCTATTTAAAACATAAATAAGTACTAGATGGATGCTTAGGCTACTTTCACACTGGCGTTTTGGCTTTCTGTTTGTGAGATCCGTTCAGGGCTCTCACAAGTGGTCCAAAACCGATCAGTTTTGCCCTAATGCATTCTGAATGGATAAGGATCCGCTCAGAATGCATCAGTTTGCCTCCGATCAGTCTCCATTCCGCTCTGGAGGCGGACACCAAAACAATGACCCAAACTGATCCGCCCTGGCACACAATGTAAGTCAACGGGGACAGATCCGTTTTCTCTGAAACAATCTGGCACAATAGAAAACGTATCCATCTCCCATTGACTTTCAATGGTGTTCATGATGGATCCGTCTTGGCTATGTTACAGATAATACAAACGGATCCGTTCATGATGGATGCATGCGGTTGTATTATTATAACGAATCCGTTTTTGCAGACCCATGACGGATCCGCACAAAATGCGAGTGTGAAAGTAGCCTTAGATGAAGCATGTGAAGTGTTTTACACTGAAATTGTGTGATTTTCTTACAGGATGTTATATTAACACTCCAAGAAAAGCTTTCAATAAAGTGCATAGAACACTTCTCCTTGATGCTGGCACAAACAACTGAGGGAGCTGGAACCAAACTCCTTTTGTTACATGAACAGGAGACACTAACTCAGGTTTATTTCTCTTACAGAATATTTTAAACAATTAAAACAAAATAAGAAATTGTATTGTATTGTGTTGCATATGAAAGTAAAGATGTCAGCTAATAATGGATTTACAGTGCCTTGCAAAAGTATCCCACCCCTTGGTCTATTTGATGTTTTGTTACATTGCAAATTAGACAGGTTTTTGGGTGGTTTGTATAATTTAATTTATGCAACATGCCTACAACTTTGAAAGTGCAAAATAGTGTCACAAACCAGCAGGTGTGAACCCACTGTGCCACGTGTCCCACCTCCTATAAGGGCGTTGTCTAAGTGTACCCCTTGAGGAGGAAAGGCACACGAGGCAGCTGGTCCAGGCAGATCGGGAGGTATCTGAGTAGGTACCAGAAGTACAAGCGTAGTCAGGCAGGCAGGTAGTCAGGAGCAAAAGTGCAGGACCGAAGGATGTGGCAGAGGCATAGTCAGACAAACAAAAGGTCAGGGCAGGTGGCACAGGTACAGGTCAGGCAATCCAGGTCGGCAACAGGAGAGTCAAGGCAGGCAGGGATCAGATGAGTAGCAGAATCCAGGAACAAGGTATAAGTCAGGAGCACACGTGAGTATCAGGAACTTAGCAAACACAAGGATCTTGACACTGAGGTATCTAGGAAGGGGACTGAGCCACTTTAGTACCTTCAGGAGAGCCTGGGTTGGTCAGCGAGGTTACATGACCCAACCCAAGCAGCCCAGGGAGTGATGCGCACCGCCCCTAGGGCAGTGTAACAAGAAACAAGCAGCAAGCATGCTGTGGCCAGGGCTGAGTGGAACCTTTGGAGTGGATCCTCAGCACCACCGCACGTACAGCGACAGAGCCCAGGACTGCAGCGGTGGACGGAAGGATCACCGCTGAGTGCGGCGCCCAGGACCACGGTGGTAAGCGGGGGAACAGCGGCGTACAGCAGCCGCTGTTACAAATAGCAATGTCTCTTCCATAAAGCTTCACTCTGTAGTGTCAATGCCTTACTGTGGTCCTATGGAAATATACTTTCAATATTGGATCTTTGGATCTCCTTCAGTGTTATGGTTTATGTCTCTGTTTAATCTCTGATTAATACCCTTTTTGCCCAGGTTATGAGTTCTCTTGTCAGATTTGTAGTTGTGCCATATTTTTTCCATTCTGTTACAATGGACTTTTTCTTGCTTCATGGGACGTTCAAAGCTTGAGATTTTTATTACAAACCAACCCTACACTTCTCCACAGCTCTGTCTCTGACCTGTTTGTAGAGCTCCTTGGCCTTCTTGTTCTTGCTTAGTAGTGTTGAAGATTCCAGGGCCTTCAGAACAGAACTTTGCACATGACTGAACTATATGGGTTTGACAACAAAAGTGATGTTCAGTTTTTATTTATCTCTTTAAAAAAATAAACTAATTCCACTGTAACAATCTAGACTATTTTTAAGATTTTAAGATTTATTTGAGACTGGGAACCCCTTTGGATACTGCAAGGCTGGGTGGAAGGATTAAAAAAAATCTGACTCACGTGTCTGGGGCACTCCAGTTTCAGCGCCAAACTCCCTTCGTTCTCCTCCACTTATGGTACACAATGTCTACACTGGCTACTACCAGCAAATAATGACCTCAGCGTTGATGTGCGCAGGCAATGCACATGACCACTTCCACCATTGAGGTCATACCCCCTTAAATTTAAGGTTGTAATAAAAAACTGAAAAAAATACCAAGGAGGGTGGGTACTTTTGCAAGGCACTGTACATGAAAATGTTTACTTGGTGGAGTAAATTGTTGCTGCAGAGGCTAGGTTGTGACAGAGACTGTTGTCATATGATGGTTACCATCTATAATATTAAAATTAGGTTTGGGTATAAATAAATAAGAAACATTTGAATCAGATATGTCAGAAAATGTAGCAAAGCTGCACAGTACACAATATGCATTATTGTATTACTCCAAACTACTATGGTTATGAAGCAGAGAAGGAAGGTAGAGTTAAGTAATACATGCCTGCAGGTTCGGACTGCACACAGGGAGGCACATTTACTAAAGACTAGAGTTTCCAATGCTCGTGGAAAAATTACAACTCCAGTAAATGTGCCCCTAAGGATGTTTTTATCATCTTTGCATAGGAGCTGAATAAAAAAAAAGACTTTTAAGAAAAGGATTTACCGGTAAGTAAAATATGTTCCTCAGATTTCTACTAATATCTTTGTCTAATGTCTAGGTGACTCAAAGACCCAGCTCACATATGATGAGATGCCTGTTTAGAATTAGCTTTGTTCCAAAGGATCCAATTGACCTACTTCGGAGGGATCCTGTTGCTTTTGAATATTTATATGTGCAGGTAAGAAATCTTCACCATGCAACAACATATTCTAGGTCCCGTGTGGATTACATCTGAGGAAGGTAGGTGTCAATATTGTTATGGTTTACACAGTGTTCAGTTTAATAGCAGTTAGGTAAAATAGTAATATATTCTTTTATACAGGGCACAAAATAAAACAGTATAGGGGACCGTCTAATATGCCACATTTCTAATGTAAATTATTAAAAATGAATACGCTATCATACAGGATGGAAGTGATCTTAGTAGATTTTGTTCCTATCCATTACATTGAGCTCAGTCTTCATACACCCTGCTTTATGACACTTAGGTTTTATTGATACTCTTCCTGCAAGCTTATGATGTACTTGATGCAGAACTTTGACAGTGATGCTATTTATTATACTCTTCGTGTAAGTTAAGCACATCAATTTTAAAATGCTGCATGATATTGTCTGTCATTCTGAGTCTAATGCGCCATCTGTTGGACAATTACAGAGTTGCAATGACGTTGTTCAAGAAAGATTTGGGCCAGAGCTGAAATATGACATTGCACTGAGATTGGCAGCATTACAGATGTACATTGCAACGGTCACCACAAAGCAAACACAAAAAATCTCATTGAAATATATCGAGTAAGTATCATAAAAGATCTGCTTGTTTATCCACAGTACTTTTTATATTGTTATAGGCATATTATATACATAGTCGAGTCACATTATGACCACTTCCTCCTACTTTAGCAGCTCAGAGTTCATGAAGAAAGTCATGTTTCGAAAGCTGGCTTTGTGGGTATATAAGGTGTGCGATAGGCTGTCTGCACACATATCTTCGATGTCATGGGTAAAAGGGGCGATTTGTCAGAGTTGCAAAAAGGGATGATTATCAGCTTTCAGGCCAAGTGTGGCAGCATTTCTGAAATGTGCAGTTTGTGAGCTGTTCACCTGCTGCTGTGGTGAAAGTGTCCATGAAGGTGCACAAGAGTGGACTAACATGCTACAGTAGAGCAGCTCACTGACAAAATGAACCAGATCTGTGTCTAAATCAACAGTTCAGCAAACCCTACCGTGTATGGGGCTCCAAAGCAGACAGATGGTCACTGCACCTCTGCTAATGAAGTTGCATCTGCAGAAAAGCTTTAATTTTAGCTGCAGTATTGCAATTGGACCTCTGCTGATTGGCCAACCAAGACTTTTATGTACTACCCTGTTGCCCTAATTCCCCAGACTTGAAACGAATTGAACATCTGTGGGACCACCTCGATAGTCATTTCTGCTCTATGGATCCTCTCCCATGCACCCTCCAGCAGCTCTAGCAGCTCCAGCAGCTGTCCTTGTTGCACACAGCGGTTACTTTGGATACTAGCTGGTGGTCATAATAATGTGAATCGACTGTAATAGACCAAAATTCTGAATGTTTGTGTCACTTGTCCTAATGCAGAGCCATTGTATAAAGTCACTAGGAAGTAATATTTCTATAGATAGGCTTTTTATGATAAGCATTTTAATTTATTGTCACTATTACTATGAAATAGACTGGATTCATATGATGAACAATGCTGGTTTGCAAATGTCAATGCAAGTAACTGAAATCTGTTCACTTCATGTAAAATACAATATAATAAAAAGAATTATGAAAATGTATCAGAGTATCTTACAAAAGAGGTTTCCTCACATTGATAACCACTTACTGGTATATTTGCCTGATAGCTGTAGGGCACATAGGGATCATGGGGGGAGTTCCCATTTGGAGCCAACCTAAATGAGCCACAATAGAGAGCTAGGATGTCATGGCCAGACATGGTCTCTTTGTAGACCACCTGTTGGTAAAGGTAACAAATTAGTAGTTCATATTACAATTGCTTTGCCTGATAAATCTACTCACCTTAGATGTAAGCACAAGGAATAAAAAAGTATTTATACTTGCAGAAAGGAATGGGGACTTGCAACGTTCCTTCCGTCTGCAGTTCTACAAAGCATGAAGGAAAAGAACATAAAGAAGGCGTTGTCACATCTTGTCAAAGCCAATCAAAACCTGGTGCCTCCAGGCAAAAAGGTAAAAAAAAATATGTGTAAGGAATATACAATCTAAAACTGGAAGAGTGCAAAAATTGGAATAATGAAGAATTTGCAAAGTGTACATTTTCCTTTCTCTCTTGGCCCAGAAGTAGATGAAGTCAGTAATAAAGTTTTCATGTTTTTGATTTGGTTATGTCTGTATTATAAAACCAACAGAAACATCAACAATTGGGGAGAAATACTGTAGAACCAGGCCACCTGGACATTTTAACTATATTTGCCATGATAAACTGTATGTATCTGTTGATTGGGATACATCTTTAATTGCTAAAAGGTGCATGTTTTCCAAGCAAAACTATCAATGATCTTCAAATATACAAAAAGAAAAGTGGCATAAGAGCTAGGGTTAAAATCATATAGGCCCAGATTCACTGATCCTAAAGATGGTGTAAGCTTAGGCCAGTTGTCTAGACCTGCACCAGATTTATCACAGGGGCTCAGACTGGATGATACATTTTAGTACGGGGATAAACACTTTTCTCTGTACCAACTATTGGTTAGCTTACTTTGAGACAGATTTTTATACCAGAATTGTGGCACAAAATAGCCTCTTTTAACACACACCACTTTTTTGTAAAGAGCCCTTTCTGCTAAGCCAGGGATGCCCAACCTGCGGCCCTCCAGATGTTGCAAAACTACAACTCCCAGCATGCCAGGACAGCCTACAGCTATCAGTCTACAGCAGGGCATTGTGGGAGTTGTAGTTTTACAACAGCTGGAGGGCCGCAGGTTGAGCATCCCTGTGCTAAGCCCTGCCCCATGTTAAGCATGTCAGAAAAAAGTGTAGAAACGCTAGTTTCACCTGATTGCACCACTTTTTTAGCCAGATTTTTGTTGCAGACACATTAATAAATATGGGCCACGGTGCTCACTGACTTTGGACCTAACCAACAGTATTCTTTTTTTTTTTGCATACAGTTCTGAAAAAAGTGGTTGACCTTTTGGAATACATTTGAACTTTAATAAAGAACATATACTGGGCAGTATAGAGATGTAGTCAAGTATGCCAAAGCCATATACACAGCTGCATACTTCTGCAATTGACTTTTATTAAGAACATATGGTGGGCAGTATACAGATGTAGCAAATGGTAACTTGACTCTTAATACATTAAATGCATAGTTGCAGCAAGCTTTAACTTGACATCTTCAATGAGTTTTGTTGTTTTAGGTGTCAATTTAAAGTTTGCTGCAACTGTGTATTTACTGGGTTTGTCACTTTAATGTTTGCTACATCTGTAGGTGCAGGTTTGCTATTGTCTATGTAAACAATGAAGGGGATGCATGGTTTGCAGGAGCACAGGAGCCTCCCTATTGAGCTGATCCAGGGGGTCACCCACTACTGATAAAATATAGATGGCTTATCCTAGAGATGGACTATTGATATGTATGTCCTGGAAAGACCATTTAAAACTAAGTAACAAAATATTTGGAAATGTTCATAATCTAATGATTACCAACTTCTGCTACACAACCTACTTATCTATGTATCACTGTAGCATTTCATTATCATTTTGTCACCCAACTTCCTATTTTTAACAATACAGAAGAAGATAATGCTATAAATTATGCTGATTGGTATTTTTATTAAGCAGGATTTTTATAATGAAGTCATTTTAAGCAAAACACTTTTTATTTCTTTTCACAGCTGTCTGCTCTGCAAGCCAAAGTGCACTATCTGAAGTTTCTTAATGACTTACGATTATATGGTGGACGTGTATTTAAGGCAAAATTGGTTGTAAGTGATTTTTTTTATACAACAATTAATTCAATATATTAAAAAATTTTGTCTGTATTTAATTAATACTACAAAAATAGGGATCCTCAATATTTCCTGGGCAATGTTGCTTCATCTTCTACAACAAATATGCATGGAAATTATGGAATTCATTTTCAAAACTGCACAAATATAGATGTTGCCTCCTTGCTTTAAATTGGAATACATTCCCTATACATATTCATCTAATCAACAAACTCATCTATAATGCTCACTACTTTATTTTTAGCTTTGCCTTGAAAGATTAGCTGGTAATGAAGCAGAAGCACTCAACACTTTCTTTTCCTTGTACATACAGCAGGGAGAAAAACATTCAGATGTGACCTTGTTAGTTGGTCCACGATACGGCATCAGCCATGTAATCAACACAAAAACAAATCTAGTGGCCCTGCTTGCAGACTTCAGCCATGTCAATCGAATTGAAATGTATACAGAGGACAATGTAACCGTTAGAGTGGAGCTTCATGTTCTTGATGTAAAGGTAAGAGCAGTTCTTTGATGTTCTCAGACTTGGATTAAAAAGTTGTACATTTATGAAAGCATTTCCTTCCTATTAATAATGCAAGTTTACATATTTTTGTTAACTTTTTGTTATTTTTATAAGAAATTCAAAGAACAGAGAACTTTAGCTTGACATGGTGAAAAAATATTGGGCGAACTTTATCATCTGCGGTGGTTTTGGTGTCAGTTTTAAGTCTGTCTTTGAGTTTAAAGTCTGTCGTTGCACCAAAATTATGAAATGTCACTTAGTTATATTTGGTGCAAGTGCAATGTGGCATACATCTATGTGTGTAAAAGTACACCAGGGGTTTGCCTGGTGTGGAGATGCAACTTTTGCAAATGTGCAGAGTTTCTGCAAAATAACTTAGCGTGCCTCCGACAATCTTAAGATAGGATAGCATTAGCATGGCCAGGCAGAAGATGTTCTCTTTAAATAAATTATGTGGACAAAATCACAAAATGTACATGACATGAAGCTTTCTATGACATATATTTAAATAATTTAAATCTAAGTTCAGTTTAGGCTGAAATTTTATTCCCACCAATAACTTTTGCGGCATACAGACTAGAAGAATACTGGAAGCTAAATAATTGTGTTTTTGGGAATGACTATCATTTTCTTCCCTTATTTTGTCATGCTCCATAATGATCATGTCGAAAGTAAGATAATTGCTTGCTATGAGCAAGCAGTTATATATAACTAAGCAAACTTATAGAACCAGAATCATAGGACAGGCATACTCTTTCTAAAGGTCATTAGAGAGACTTATAGAAAAAAAGAAGCACATGAAGTCAGCCCACCTATACAGAATACTGCTTTAAATGCTTAATCCTCTGTACTTGGATAGTTTTTAACTAAGCTTGGTTCTCGATATGTATACGGATTATTGGATATTATCCCCACAGTCAACAAATGTGTTGGCATGGGTAACATATTTGGAATCAGTCAAATTGTAAAACCAGACCATATTTCACCAATTCCTTTTTGCTTTGACAGTATTAGAGCTATTTTCATTTATGCAGATAATTATTTTGTCATCTATGTTTGATATCTAACATTTATTTCAATTTCACAGCCTATCACGCTGCTTATGGAATCATCTGATGCCATGAATCTTGCCTGCTTAACAGCAGGTTATTACCGACTATTAGTTGATTCAAGACGGTCAATTTTTAATGTGGCAAATAAAAACACAGCAAATCAAGAATCAGGTAAGATAGCATCTATGGATTGTTGAACACAGTATATTGTACACACAACACACTTGGAACTAATACATAAATAAAAATTTAAAAAAATTGTCCCTCATGATGTAGGCAGGTACAAATTGACAGAAGGCAGGAAAACATAAGTAGACAGGGCCCAGCGCATGTAGGCAGAGTCTGCAATAACAGTACAACACAAAATATCACCCCAACAGAACGAAATACCACAGTGCAGCACAAAATACTGCCTCAGCAGAACCAAATCGTGCATTGCAGCACAAAATACATCCCAAGAAGCTATCCCTCCTTTTTGGTCATAAATAGCTACCATGTTATGTCCTTTCCAATTGTTTCTAATTACGATACGTAGCAGGAGAGATGAGATGTGGGCCTCATCTCTTAACCAGCCCTACCTTCAGCATGCTGCCTGGAATTTTCCCTAGTAATGACACCTATAGTGGTCCCAGTTGTATGCTTTCCAAGTGGCCAAAGGAAGAAGAAAAAAATTAAATACTTGAGTCACATTTCATGTCACCATCTTTGATACAGACCACAGGCCTTTTCCAGCTTGTGGCCTGGGACATGTATGTCCTTGCACCATTTGTAGACTCCCTCATATACTGGCATGTGGCCTATGAGGATAAATAACAGGGAAGTGATACAGTTGAATTCAGGAGTGCACCTGTGAGCGTCAGCCAGGTACATAGACACCTGATGCGTCCAGCTCTAATTAACACTGAGAGCATCAGATCATTATGTATCTGGCCAACAGCCTTCGAGGAGGGCTCGGCTAGACCCCTGGTCAGCAGCCAACCGGGAAATTTCCTTGTAGACCTCCCCTACTACATGTTAGTGAATGTTAAGCTTGATTACATGCATTTTGTAAGCACAGAATCCATATTAAATTTATATTTTTTTATTTTAATATTTTTATTTCCATAGGAAATGAAATTCGCACTAAAATGAACTATCATGATTGTGATTGGAATTATTTACCAAAATCAACTATCTTTGCTTATGAAGAAAATCAGGAAACTCAACAAATGTTCGCAGACTTGAAACAACGAAACACTGACGTTTCAGAAAGTCCACTACGTCATAAAGACCAGCGGAGTTTGTACATAGAGACTACATTTAGTTCAGGAGAACTTGATCAGCAACTAACCAAACAATGTAACCATATAGATTTGGAAAACAGCATCAGTGTAAGCCAGCCTGCATTGCTATCTCTGTCAGGACTGGAACACACTAATACAGCACAAGACTCTCCAAGGAGTGCAAAGGTGTCTTTTATATTTGGTGACCATAACCTAGACTCCCTTAACCCACAGACACTTGGCTATGAAAGATTGTTGGATGAAAGTCCTGAAATGTTGGATAAACAAAATATAATTTACTTAAATAATGCCAATATTAAAGACCTAGATTTGGCATCCGATGCTGAAAGCATTCAGTATGCTGCTAATGCTGTTTATGCAAATATATCTGAAAGTAAAATGTTTGGTGCTGCAGAAGGAATCGAAGAACCACTTCTACATGATATATGTTATTCTGAAACCACAGACGATGTTGAAGATGAAGATGAGGCCAGTTGCGAAGAAGATACAATAGGACCAGAGGATACCAGAACAGATATCCTTAGCATGTCAGGATCCAGTGATGACATTATAGATTTGACTTCACTTCCACCACCTGAAGGAGATGACAATGAAGATGACTTCCTGTTGCATTCCTTGAACATGGCCATTGCTGCTCCTCCTCCTGGATTTAGAGACAGCTCTGATGAAGAAGATTGTCCTAATCCATCTATGACAGCTGTCAGTGTATCTAATGATGACATCCCAGTGTCACTTATTGATGCAGTACCGACAAGTGCAGATGAAAAATGTGAGACAATCCTAGAAGAAACGGTGGTTTCAAACCTTCAAGCGATGCAAGAATTGGCTGTGTCAGAAGACAGCCAAGCAGATGACACCTCAGGTTCTTTTACCATTGTGACATTCATTTATTAGTGTACAAAATCCATTATCCCTTTGAACCATCTCATAATTTTTTATATTTGTGTTACAGTTCATCATAATTAAACCATCTTTTCCTTTTTCCCCTTGGACCTGCCATTATTTTGTATAATTCTTGACATTTATATGAAACACTCATGTTATTTAAAAGGTATGGTTATGGTATCATACGGAACATATATTCTGTTTAGTCATTTTTTTTTTACTAATTTTCTTCTCTATCGCATAGGTGTAACAATATTAAGAGCATATAGCCCCGAATCATCTTCAGATTCCGGAAATGAAACCAATTCTTCAGAAATGACAGAGAGTTCTGAACTAGCTTCAGCGCAAAAGCAAACAGAAAATCCAGCACGTGCAATATTGCCCAACATTGATGGATACCGGACTCTGATGCCAGAGCAGATGGAAATTTCTGTAACTAAGAGTCAATATGGATGTATATCTTTAAAGTCTACTTCTTCCTTAGCAAATCGTCAGGCTGTGGAACTCCAGTCAAAAGCTGTGCCTTCAAAACAGATCCTTCATTCTGATAACATAGAAATGGAGCCAGAAACCATGGAGACAAAATCTGTGACTGAATACTTTAACAAGATGCAAATGGGTTCTTTGGTGTATGCTTGTAAGAGAAAAAACAAACCAGATACAGAAATAAAAACACATTTTGATGTAAATGTTACAGTCAAAAAGCAATCAGGTAAACGAACAGAAAATGACGGTGAACTAAAAACAAAGTTTGAAACCCTCCCTTCGAAAGACTGTCAGCTCCTGAGTAATTTTAACTTGGAAAGAACTGCGTTTCGGAAGGACAATCAAAGATGGTATAATACTACTGAGAAGGGAGCAATAGAAAAAGTGCCAGGGGGTTCAGTATATGTAAAGACATTGCCAAGGCTTTCTGGAAAAACTGAAACTG
The DNA here is from genome assembly GCF_014858855.1 of Bufo gargarizans. Taxonomy (NCBI): domain Eukaryota; kingdom Metazoa; phylum Chordata; class Amphibia; order Anura; family Bufonidae; genus Bufo; species Bufo gargarizans. Next base: position 244,998,162 of record NC_058082.1, read on the forward strand.
ATAGTAAGGATGACCCAAATGTGGAAACTTCTCTTTCCGAACAAGAGGACATATTTATTTCCAATGCAGCTTTTATTTCCTCTTCCAAAGAACTTGGTGACTCTGAAGCTGATGGTACTTCTGCCGAGCACATTTCTAAGCTATCAGACGCCGATAAGAACATAAATCGTATTTGTGAGTACCATATTGCCAAGAGTATGTCATCATTTCAGAGCGAAGGACATTTCTCTCTGCAAAGTTCCCAGTGTTCTTCTGTGGATGCAGGTTGTAGTACTGGTAGCAGTTCATGCGCAACGCCTGTAGAGTCTCCTTTGTGTACTACTGATGCTAAACATATTCTTCCTGATGGATCAGTAAAGACTGGGAGTTACATGAACCCTGATGAGAGACAATCAATGCTTCCAAATCATGGGACAATATATCCAGAACTGCATCAGCAAGGTGATACAGCTTGTCACAGGATGACCGTGCCAGTTGCACATACACCAGTGAATGCAGACCCATTGTTTGGAACCTTGAGAGAGGGATGTCATCGGATTTCTAAAATTAAAGAAACCACAGGTACATCACTAATTGTTTTACATATCAGTCAAGCAGTTTTAATTTACTGAAGCAATTCTATGATTTCTCTTGTAATCCTTGTACATCAATATATGAAAGCTGCGTAAAATATATGATATTTCCATTGATTTGGTGTTCACTGACATAACTCTGTGCAGCACACATGGGATGGAAACATTAAATTATATACAGCCACAGATCCAGATTGAATGTGCTTTCTTGTCTTCAAACACTCTGTAATTATGTCATTTTCACATGTTTCTTTTTCCCATCCTGTGGATTCCATTAAAAAACATATACAGTAAACATATATTGTTTTACAGTGGGAGCCTATGGGCGATAAATGCCACTGTATACCATCTTTCACAAGCATCCGTTAAAACTATATATAGCATTTCTTGACATATCTATTAAATGGATTCCAATATGCATCTGTCACATCACATAATGTTTGAATTGTGAGCTTTTCCAGCTAATACATTCAACTGAGACATAATGTCAACAGGGACGAGTTAAAAAAAAATCACTTATGCTTATTTATGTCTATAATTAAAAAGTTGTTAAACGTTATACAATTTGCATCTGTATGGCTCCTTTTCTAGGGTTTGGTCTAAGGGGAGTTGAGTTGAGGTGAGTTACTTCCACAGACAGCTTAGCTGTTGTGTCAGGTTTTACTATAATGATGCCACAATATAGTAGGAGCAGTAAGGCACCTCCGTGCTCAGGGTAGGGTCAGTTGGCCTGGAAAGTTTTCTACTGGGGAGGATAAAAAAAACACAGCTTGGTGTCCTATTCAGTCATGTATGTCATATAGAGATTATTTGTGTTGATTTACACTATTGGGAAGAAAATAAAGGTAACCAATTACAGAACAGCTTTTACCCTTTTATTCTGCTTGTGAAAAATTAAAGCTACACTGTGATTGGTCACAGTTGGCAAAAAAAAAGTGTTTTATTTTAGACAATTTTAAAACTGAAAAAGTGAGCAGTCATCCACTGTACAGACATTGTACCATTATATGATGATTATATGTTGACCAGTACCTGCCAATTCTGATTCCAGTTTGCTAACTAGCTAGTTAGATGGAAATACTTGTATAACACAGACACCAGGTTATGCATAATTTTGTTCATAGGCAGTTGACTCATCTGAAATTACACAGTGGTGCCAGATGATAACTCTTTCCTTCAAAGTCTTCCTGTATTGCCATTGGATCAGATTCATGAAATGCAGAGTACTTTGAACACATCTTTCCACTTGGTCAAACAGCAGCTACATGGACAGAAAACAAATAGAATGTGTGTGAAATTTTTTATAGCGGTCACTAAGGGGCATAAGGCTGGGTCGCCGCCTTTTCACGGTGGCCTGGTCTAAAGCAGTGCACGGATCCCACGGACAGCGGGGCTCGGCTTTTACATGAGAGCCACGCTACTGCTCTAACAGCCCGGACTGGCAGGAGCGCTGATCCAGGCTATTTAACCCCTTACATGCCATAGGCAATGGCACCCGCCACATGTAAACAGTGACAGATGGAGCAGACTCCCTCTGTCTCCCATCGGCACCCCGCAAGTGTGATCCCTGGGTGCCGATGTGTGTAAAGGCTGGCTGGGGCCTCGTATTATCCCCAAGCCTCCCTTGAGTGCTTTCCAGCAGGCTGCGCCTTTCTGGCACAGCCGGCTGTTCAATGTCAGTATAACACTGACATTAAAATGCAATGCACTATTTACCACTATTAAGTGGTAGAAAAGTAAAAGAAAATGTATTAAATAAAAAGATTCCATACGCTTTTTCAATGAAATTTCATTTCAAATGCAAAAATAAAATCTCCTCTCCCCTCATGTTTGGTATTTCCACGTCCGTAATGACCCGCACTACACAAATATCATGTAAATTATCCCCTACGGTGAATGCTGTAAAGAATATTTTTTTGTAGAATTGCTAATTTATTCTGAATTGCCACTGACTGATTAGACACTGAGTCTTGCCACAAGGGGGCATAAAAGTGCTTATTCCTCTGCCCTATAAAAAAAAAAAAAGCTAAATTCTTATCAAACTGATAAGAATATGGCTTCAATAAGTGTTTATGCCATCAGGATTTTTAACCCCATGTCTCTCAGAAATGGCTAAACATTTTTTTAAGGAGTGATTGTAAAAATTATTTTTTGCCGGAAATGAGTAAAGTGCAATCATAAAAAAATGCCACAAAGGTGTACATAGTCTTTAAGAAATCACTGTATTGTAGCAATCAGTCCTTCCCTTTTGCTGCTTAAAGGGTCACTAACTTTTCAAAAAACTTTTGATATGTCTATTGTTTAAATTAAATTAGCGATCGGTAAGGGGTTAACATCACAGGCAGAATTACAATGAAAGCTAACAGCTATATGTAGATAACAGTCACAGAGCATGCCTATCAAAATCTCCCCTAAATATCAATGAACATCTCCAGTCCATTGTGGCGTATGGTCAATGTGTCACTGCAAATGGTGCACCACAATAATATGCAACTAACAAAAAAGGCTAAACCCTCACGCTGATGTTAAAAAATGAGATTTTAGCCAATATATTCCGGTCAAAAACATATCAGAGCCTGTGCACCCCGCCAAGGTATCTTACTGTAAGGCGTGACCTACCGCTAACCTACCTGTAGTGTGTGAACACTGTCCAATAGGTGCCAAGGTCCGACTCACAGCCAAACTCCCACATACCTCCAAAGTAAGATCACTAATACAATGGGAGGAGGCTGTGAGCCCCACCTATAACAGGTGCACTAGAATGTTACCAATGATAAGCATTCGCACATTCAATACATATCAAGAAAAATCACAGAATAGAGTGGCCTTTTAGGGCTCGTTCACAGTAACGTATTTTGTGTTCCATATACGGGCCGTTTTCTACATTCCGCATACGGTCCGTATACGGAACCATTCATTTCAATGGGTCCGCAAAAGATGCAGACAGCACTCTGTGTGCCCTCCGCATCCATTGCTCTGTTCAATGCCCCCGCAAACATTTTGAGTCCTGTCCTATTCTTGTCCATTTTGCGGACAAGAATAGGCATTTCTATAATAGGGAAGGCACACGGGCGTCATCTGTGTTTTGCGGATCCGCAATTTGCAGACCACAAAAAATGGCACGGTCATGTGAACGATTCCTTACTGGGAGGAAATGCTCAAACCCCTAATACTGTAGCATATTTATAACCGGGTGAGCAGATCATCCACATGTGATCCACTGCAAACGGCAATCCCCAGCAAAAATGCATACAATGGAGGATGCCGGCAGTGGACCACATGTATGGTCAATGTGTGTGTTGTAAAGCATATATCTCAATTTTGACAGCATATGTCTAAATGTTGACAGCAGCTTATTCAGCATGACTGCCCCGTAAGAAGATTAGAAAAAGGAATATGTTTCATTATGAGTTACATCCTAACATAGGAAGTTGCGACTCCCACATCCCAGCTGCGGCACAGTGTCTGATGAAGGCCTGCGAGCCGAAAATGTTCACACACTGCAGTTTAACTATATGTACCAAGCAAACTGAGTAATAAAAGACAAACTCAAAGAAACAGAATTCTGCTGTGATTTATATCTACTATGTCTAAATGCTGACAGCCGCTCATTCAGCATGACTGCCCCATAAGAAGACAAAGATTAGAAAAAGGAATATGTGTATTCTAATTAGTAAAAAAATATACAGTGTATATATATATATATATATATATATATGTGATACTTTTCCTTTAAGACTGAAAGGGCTAGACCCATGTTTTGTGACTTACTGTTGATAGTTACCATATAAATCCATTGATATTAACTAGGAAGGTCTAGCACTCTATCACATATGCAAGTTGCACACATTCTGGATCTGAAACACTGCACGTTGAATTTTTTTTCAACATGTATAGTTTAAAATTGACTTTTATGTTAAACTCATCATAATTGCATATATGTTAGAGCTGTGTTCCTTCCTGATCAATTAGCAATGCTAACAGTCATAGACAGGACATCAAGTGCAGTGCCATATTTGTTAAGGGTACTTTCACACTTGTGTTGTTGGATTCGGGCAGGCAGTATGCAATCTGTATGCAAACGGATACCATTTGTAGACGGATCTGGATGCAATACCGGATCCGTCTATCCGGTTGTCATCGGGAAAAACGGATCCAGTATTTATCTTTTTTTACATTTTAAAGGTCTGCGCATGCGCAGGCTGCAAAACCGGATCCGTTTTTCCGGAACACTTGGGGCCAGATCCGGCATTAATGCATTTCAATGGAAAATAATGCCGGATCCAGCATTCCAGAAAGTGTTGCGGAATTTTGGACAGAGAAAATACCGCAGCATGCTGCTGTATTTTCTCTGTCCAAAAACCGTACAGTGACTAAGCTGAAGACATCCTGATGCATACTGAACGGATTGCTCTCCATTCAGAATACATTAGGATAAAACTGATCATTTTTTTCCGGTATTGAACCCCTAGGACGGAACTCAATTCTGAAAAAGTTTAACGCAAGTCTGAAAGTACCCCAACCTGAATTTTGTGAAAATTCACATAATTGCAATATTTTTTATGTATTTTTTCAGAAATGCTTAACAAATATCTCTGCTTTTCTACTACCCCTAGTGTAGCTTTGACAGAGCCTGCAAAAGGAAGAAGAGATGGCATGCCTACAGCTACTATTGAACACTCGAAAGGTGACCCTAATGCATCATTCAGCATTTGCTCAGAATCAAATGTGCCAACTCAGAACCAAGACTCTCTCCATTTTCACCAAGAGAACCAGGCCTACACAACAGAGATAGGTTCACACCAGTTTGACATCATGGGAGGAAGTTTGAAAATGCCACATAATAGAAAGGTACTAAGAAGGAGCAGCAGTGTCATAACAAAATCCTCGGGCACAGAGGTAACAGACAAGAAAATCTCTTCGATAAGCTTGTGCTTGGATGGGGTGGAAACAGGTCCATCCAAGTCTGAAAAGAGACTTGAGCTTCCATTAGGAAAAAAAATTGCTAAAAGTTGTTCCCATAGTTCTGTGAATTCACTCAGTGAAAGCAAAGATAATAAAAGGTCAAGCTCAACTGGTTCTATGCAAAAGGTACAAAAACAGTCTAGGTCCCTGCCATTGCTGAAAATAGATGCAAGCAACTGGAGATGTCGGGGCCCCTTCAGCTACTGCTTTCAAAACAGGGGAAAGAATGCTGATGATGAAGACGATGAATTTGAAGCGGTAGATCATGGTAATAACAATGACAATAAAGAATTATCATGTGTGTATCTACCACAATCACCAGTGGAAGCTCAAAAAGGAGACTTTTTCACAAATGGAAGTAAAGATATAGAATCACCCAGAGCCAGTATAGTAATGGCCACAAAACATACAGAAGAGGAACATTTTGCTGGGCAAATTGAGTTGAGTGTCCAAAACATGGATTTTGATGAAAAGATTGCCAGAATAAATGCACTAAAAGAAAAAGTTTATGCAATACCTGATGGGTTTCATGCTGCTCAAAGGGATGCGAATGAGTTACTCTGTCTAATACGATCAAACCATGCCGGAAAGGGGGAAGATGCAAGCTTAGAAACCTATGACCATGAGCTGTCTCAATATAAACAACGACTGTCTGTTGAATCAAGACAGCTAGGAAGTGCCTGCAGGAAGATGGCCACCGCAGACAAGGGCCCAGAGGAAATGCTGTCAGCTATGACCTCAAGTTTTCAAATTCTCTGTTGTTTAACAGAAGCATGCATGAGATTAGTAAAAGCAGTGAATTCTGAATCACAGCAGCAAGAAATTGTAGCAAAAATAGATGAGGTGGTACTGAACTACATCTGTTTGTTGAGGGCTGCAGAGTCTACATCTGCAAGGATGTTCAGTGATCCCAGTGTTAAACTTATGGCTCGACACTCTAGTACTATGGCTGCCGTTGTAAGCACACTAACTCGTTCTCTAAAAACGCTTTTGAACAAATAAGCTAAGATAGTCACTTCATATACTACCTTAACAAAGCCATACATAAACCTTTTCTTTACATATGTATACACCAATGTAAATTGCATTATCCCCCCCATCCTAACCTCCTATCCAACACAACACATCTGTCCCTTCCCCAGACACCATACTGAGAGAATGGCATTACTCATTAGCAAAAATGCTGATGTGATGCAACCTCTTGTAAAAATGAAGCATCTAAGAGCCTAATGAACCTCAATTACTTATCTTGCATTATCTGCAGGCTTACTACATTAGCGGTTAACCCCTGCTGCATTTTCCTCTTTTTCCTCCAGCCCAGTCACATTAGAAATAGCAAATGGACTCATAATGTAAATAAACAGTATTTAATATTTTAAATTATAATTTTTAAGCTCTGAAAATGATGAAATATGTTTCAAATCCAAGAAGGTATTATGATTTACTAGAGAATATATATATATAATAAATTGATTTTTTTTTTGTTCATGCTGTTTGTGTCATAATTTACACAAAGGTATACAAATGTATCAAAAACTTTTGTTTCACAATCAAATCCGATTTTGTTAATGGAGTTGTACAGAATTTGACAAAAGGGCCTTCTTTTTTCTATAATCAGCACCGCCCTTGCCCATGGTCTGTGAGTGGTATTGCATCTGTTCTACATTCAAATTAATACGGCACACCTACAATAACCAGGCACACTGCAAGAACAGTGGCTCGGTTTTTGGGATAAAAGTAGACTTTTTAGCATTCTAATACAAAAGATAAGGCTCCGTTTACATTGGCTGTACAGTATGGTTGCGGTTTCGAGGCTCCTGTGGGGCCCACTCATGCCTGTAACAATGTAAAGCAATCAGTCTACCATAGGCAGTATGGCCAGTACTGCTATATGGGGCCCTACGTCTCCCAGCAATGCCCTCTCCTTTTCTCACTGTGACAAGCTGTCTGTGGAGAAGAACTGAAGACAGAAGCAACAGAAAGCATGGCGAGGAGCAGGAAAGACCAATGGCAGCAAAGAGAACAGATGCAGTCAGTGAGTGAGTCTGAACTTTCTCTTCTCTGAAGGATGGAGGTCAGGGGGATCATAAAGCTGCTGCCAGTCTGTGTGCATAGCTTCAAAAGAATTTTATGCTTCTGCCTTAATAATAATAATGGTCAAAGAGTCACAGAAACTTTGTCTTCCTCCTCAGACCTCTGTCATCTTCACTAATTCTCCCACAGAAACCTTTACCGATAGTGTTTCCCACCTGCTCCTAGCCATCTTATCTCACAAAACCACACAGTGCTCCAACTTTATTCCCCCCCTCCTCTGTCCACATAGCCCCTTTCATCTTTTGACTCCCTCTAGCATGGCTTTTGTCCACCTAACAAAGCTCCTGCTACTTTATGTCCCTCCCTGCTCCTTAGCGCTTGCACAGGGCACTTGCCACTTACTGTCCCCTTGCCACCATTCATAGAGGTCATGCAACCTACTTATTGTGTTTATCCCCCTGCACCCCCACAGAGACTCTGCCACTTTGTGCACTCCTCTATCCCATACAGAGCCCCAGTCACCTGCTTCCATTTGTTTTCATCATTAACAGCCCTCAATCCTGTTGTAGAAATATTAATAGTTGTAATCAGCTCGCATCAAAGTTTGTGTAAGGAAAAAGGTAAATCCCTTTTCCCTCAACCACAGTCAGAGACAGACTCAGGTGTTACCATCTTGATTGAATTCTTGCTGAGCACTCCTCCCCGCCCTGCTCAGTCTGTGTCTTTTATTTACTAACAAAAGGTGTAAAAAGGGGCTGGCCCAAAACAAGGATACAGGAAGTGATGACATACAGGAAGTGATGACATAGGAAGACAAGACACCATCATTTAGAATAACCTAGCCAGCTAAACACATGTATACTATAACCTACCATTACCACTGGAGCGAATTTTATGCAGCCTTGCTCAGTGATCAATGCCAGATAAAATTTCTATGATGCTCATGCATGTTTATTTACAGGACAACGTCATTATCTCCAGTGGCTGATCAGGCGCACTAGAGACAACAAACGCACGTTCCTTTCATATATTGTTCTCTTAACAAATGCATCCACGCCAAGCCAATAAATCTGCGTCTTGCGCGGGCGCCCTAGCCGGCGTCCATACATCAGCCAACAAAACACTGTTCTGCTGAACACATCAGTCTCCCCCGGCCCACAGCCCAGTGCTTAGCACATGGACCATTCGCCGACAGAGACCTCTGCGCCCAGCAGCTGTGACAGGACATACACAGGAAGGTATCCACTCCAATGCATTTACCCTGACACTGAGAGACATGATGACAATACACAATATATGTACACAATACACATCCTAATAAAATGTCCACAACAATCCTCTGCAACCCATGGTCTACTCTTCCCTCATATAGCCAATATATAACCTCGTATCCTGCACAACCCCCCCCCCCCCCCCTCCCCAGACCCCTGCCAGTTTGGGACTTCCAGCTGACATGCCCTGTAATGTGCCACTGCCTTTTATTTTAATCAGATGTCCATTCACCTCATTCTCTCTTTCTCTCTTGACTCCTTCATACACATACCAAGCTAAGTATGTACAGTGAGGAACAGAAGTATTTGAACACCCTGTGATTTTGCAAGTTCTCCCAATTAGAAATCATGGAGGGGTCTGAAATTTACATTGTAGGTGCATTCCCACTCTGAGAGACAGAATAAAAAAAATAATAAGCAGGAAATCACATTGTGTGATTTTTAAAGAATGTATTTGTCTAGCACTGCTCAACATAAGTATTTGAACACCTGAGAAAATCAGTGTTAATATTTGGTACAGAAGCCTTTGTTTGCAATTCCAGAGGTCAAACGTTTCCTGTATTTCTTGACCAGGTTTGCACACACTGCAACAGGGATTTTGGCCCACTCCTCAATATCTGTCAGGTTTCAGGGCTGTCACTGAGCAACATGGAGTTTAAGCTCCCTCCAAAGATATTCTATTGGATTTAGGTCTGGAGACTGGCTAGGCCACTCCAGAACCTTGATATGCTTGTTACGGAGCCACTCCTTGGTTTTCCTGGCTGTGTGCTTCGGATCGTTGTCATGTTGGAAGACCCAGCCACGACCCATCTTCAGTGCTCACAATAAATGACCCCATTCATGCTCTCCTTAATACAGTGCAGTTGTTCTGTCCCCTTCACAGAAAAGCACCTCCAAATCATGATGTTACCACTCCCATGCTTCACAGTAGGGAAGGTGTTCTTGGGATGCAACTCATCCTTCTTTTTCCTCCAAAAACGAGTAAAGTTTAGACCAAAAAGTTCTACTTTAGTCTCATCTGACCACATGATTTTCTCCCATGCCTCCTCTGGATCATCCAGATGGTCATTGGCAATCTTTAGACGAGCCTGGATATGTGATGACTTGAGCAGGGGAACCTTCCGTGCAATGCATCATTTGAAACCATGACAGAGTAGTGTTCTACTGACAGTGACCTTTGAAACTGTGGTGCCAGTTCTCTTCATGTCATTGACCAGCTCCTCCCTTGTGGTTCTGGGTTGATTCCTCACCTTTCTTATCTTGAGTGATACTGTCACGGCTGAGGATGGGGAAAACCCTCAGACGTGCGATGCCAGAAGATGTTAGTGGCTGCTCGGCCAGGACGACAGAATTAGGGAGCAGGTCACCTCCTATCGCGTCCCTTATCTGACCTGACTCCTAATCATATGAGCCAACCCTGATGGTGGGAGGGCTCATACACCGGAACCTATAATCCCTGCTAGCCCTCAGGATTGCCCTGGAACAAGGAGCAGGGTAAGACGACCTGTTCCTCCTGGGCACGGAGGAACAGGAGTCTCACTGGCCAAGCTGCAAGGAAAAGGGGAAGACACACAGACTATATGGATATGGCAGGTGAACTACACTAGTTCCAAACCTACCTGCCACAGCCTAGCTGACTGGATCAAATGCACACAAGATGATGTCCACACCAAACATAAATGGACACAGCACACACACATATACACACAGGAACCCAGATAGCTGCATAAAACATAGAAAGAAAAGCAACATCAACTAAACATCACATATAACATTTATGACCACAAGGGTGGTCCTCACTGGCAGATGGTATACAAACCAGGAGGATGACTCCAGCAAACATGACTGGAGTACCCCTCAGACCTCTGCTCTCAACTGAGGCTAAATAGCCCATGTAGCCACACCCACACACAGACACACCCAGTGTTCACACAAAGAGGGAGTTAACCCTTCCTACACCAGGCAAGGGATGGAAGCCACTTAAAGGGTAAAATGCACACATAACTAAAACCCTGTGCACACCAGACATACAAAGCCAGAGGCAACCGCACGCATACTTGTTGTCCGCGGCAACCGCACTTGAAGCAAACAACTAAGTTCCCCCAGCTGCGGTTGACACAACACCCAGACCCAGGGCAACTGCATGCGGTTCCCAAGGAGTCAAGATCTTGCATGGAGACAGTCAACTTTAGCCTCTTTCATTTTCTAACAATTGCTCCAATAGTTGATCTATTTTCACCAAGCTGCTTGGCAATTGCCCATAGCCATTTCTAGCCTTGTGGAGGTCCACAATATTGTCTCTGTTGTCATTTGACAGCTCTTTGGTCTTGCACATGGTAGTAGTTGGCGTCTGACTGACTGTGGGGTGGACGGTGTCTTTAAAGATCTCAGACAGGTGCTATTAGATTAATGAGTGGAGTAGAGGTGGAATTTTTAAAGGCACAGTAACAGGTATTTGAGATCCAGAATTCTTGCTGTTTCTCAGGTGTTCAAATACTTATGTTCAGCAGTGCAAGACAAATAAATTCTTTAAAAATCATACAATGTGATTTCCTGATTTTTTTTTTTTATTATTGAGATAGACGAGGCGGCAAATCATAATGAGGTGGTTATTATGGGGGACTTCCACTACCCAGATATAGACTGGGAAACTGAAAGCTGTACATCTCATAAAGGAAACAGGTTCTTGGCTATAACCAAAGACAATTACCTTCCCAACTTGTTCAGAACTCGACTAGAGGGACAGCCATACTGGACTTAGTATTAACCAATAGACCTGACAGAACAACAGATGTGCAGGTTGGGGGACACCTGGGAAATAGTCACTATAAAGTAATAACCTTCCAATTATCCTTCAAACAAGCGTTTCTACAGGGAGGAATAAAAATACCAAACTTCAAAAAAACTAAATTTTGCCAACTAAGAGAGGCCATAGGTGTAACTAACTGGGACAAAGTCCTCTAAAATAAAAATACAGACACAAAATGGGATATTTTTAAAAGAATCCTAAAATCTAATTGTCAGAGGTCCATACCTTATAAGAATAAAGGGTTAAAGAACAAGAAGAAACCCATGTGGATAAATAGAACTGTAAAGAAAGCAATAAATGACAAAAAGAAGGCATTTAAATCACTAAAACAGGAGGAAAGCACTTTTCAGCGAAGCACTGAAAAACTATAAGAAAAAAAATAGAATATGTAAAAAACAAATAAAAGCCGCCAAACTAGAGGCCAAGAGATTAATTGGTATGAGAGCAAAACTAACCCTAAAATGTTCTTGAATTATATAAATGGAGAATTAAGTAATGTCATAGCCAGACCCTTATTTCTGATATTTACAGACTCTATACTGCCAGGGAATATTCCACAGAATAGGCGCATAGCAAATGTCATGGCAATATTCAAAAAGGGTGCAAAAACAGAGCCTGGAAACTATAGGCTGGTAAGTTTAACATCTGTTGTGGGTAAACTGTTTGAAGGTTTTCTAAGAGATGCTATCTTGGAGGATCTCAATGAAAATAAGCAAATAACATCATATCAGCATGGCTTCGTGAGGGATCGGTCATGTCAAACTAATTTAATCAGTTTCTATGAGGAGGTAAGTTCTAGACTTGACAGTGGTGAATCAATGGATGTCGTGTATCTGTACTTCTCCAAAGCATTTGAAACTGTACCACATAAAAGGTTAGTATATAAAATGAGAATGCTCGGACTGGGAGAAAATGTCTGTATGTGGGTAAGTAACTGGCTCCATGATAGACAACAGAGGGTGGTTATTAATGGTGCACACAGATTGGGTCACTGTCACTAGTAGAGTACCTCAGGGGTCTGTATTAGGCCCTATTCTCTTCAATATATTTATTAATGATCTTGTAAAAGGCTTGCACAGTAAAATATCAATTTTTGCAGATGACACTAAACTGTGTAAAGTAATTAACATTGAAGAGGACAGTATACTACTACAGAGGGATCTGGATAGAGTGCAGGCTTGGGCAGAGAAGTGGCAGATGAGGTTTAACACTGACAAATGTAAGGTTATGCACATAGGAAGGAATAATGCAAGTCACCAGTACATACTAAATTGTAAAGCACTCGGTAACACTGACATGGAAAAGGATCAAGGAATTTTAATAAACAGCAAACTAAGCAGTAAAACCAGTGTCAGGCAGCTGCTGCCAAGGCCAATAAGATAATGGGTTGCATCAAAAGGGGCATAGTTGACCGTGCTGAGAACATAGTCCTACCACTTTACAAATCACTAGTCAGACCAGACATGGAGTACTGTGTACAGTTCTGGGCTCCTGTGAACAAAGCAGACATAGCAAAGCTGGAGAGGGTCCAGAGGAGGGCAACTAAAGTAATAACTGGAATTGGGCAACTACAGTACCCTGAAAGATTATCAACATTAGGGCTAGTCACTTTAGAAAAAAGACAACTGAGGGGAGATCTAATTACTATGTATAAATATATCAGGGGTCAGTACAGAGATCTCTCCCATCATCTATTCATTCCCAGGACTGTGACGAGGGGACATCCTCTGTGTCTGGAGGAAAGAAGGTTTGTACACAAACATAGAAAAGGATTCTTTACGGTAAGAGCAGTGAGACTATGGAACACTCTGCCTGGGGAGGTGGTGATGGTGAGTACAATAAAATAATTCAGCCTCATGCACACGTCCATGGAACACGGACCGTGTGATACCAGCCTGGATTTCTTCTGAGTGCAGGAGCGCACGGCACCATTGGTTGCTATGACACCATGTGCTTCCTGGTGCCGCCGCAGTACAGTAATTCACTGGTATGATATATACCAGTGTATTACAGTACTGCGGCAGCAGCAGGAAGCGCATGGCGTCATAGCAACCAATGACGCTGTGCGCTCCTACACTCAGAAGAAATTCAGGCCGGTATCATACAGGAATGCACCTACAATGTGAATTTCAGACCCCTCCATGATTTCTAAGTGGGAGAACTTTCAAAATCGCAGGGCGTTTAAATACTTCTGTTCCTCACTGTATATGAATTCAGTGGGGAGAAAGAAGAAAGCAACTGCCAGACATTTCTGGCAGCACCTTATCTCACTTGAGAACAGGGGCGTAGCTATAGGGGGTGCAGAGGTAGCAGTCGCTACCGGGCCCAGGAGCCTGAGGGGCCCCAAAGACCCTTGTACCACATGAGAAGACAACTGTTTTATAGAAGGTGCATGCTGCTCAAGTTACACCTCTGGCTGGAGGGAAGGCGTTAGGTCAAGAATTTGGCATTGTGGGGGGGAGGGGTGCAGTTTACATTTTTGCCTCAGGCAGTACGAAGACAATGGGCTTCCCTGCCCCTGGCCACAAAGCAATGAACGATGAAGGGCCCAAGCTAAACTCTTGCAAAAGGGCCCATGAGCCTTTAGCTACACCCCTGCTTGAGAACAAAAGGTTCTACAGATGATGAGAGTCGCATGTATGGGGGCCTTTACCTTCTTTACTCCCAGGCCCATTTTCCAACCCAGGCTCTTGGGAGCTGAAGAGAACCTGTGAGTTTGTTTTGGGGTTGAATATACTATAGGGAGTACAGGACGAGGTCTACTTAAATTGATGTTTAACATATCTTCAGCTTTGGAATTGCAATGTTAATATAAAACTTTGTGATGTGTCTGTCCAGAAAAAAAAAGTCTTGTTCTGGAGTTATCAGCTGCCCCACCCCGCAAGATAGACTACTCACTGGATCAAATTACATCATCCCATAGACATCTATGAAGAGTGGAGGGGGATGAGGAGGGAGGAAGCATAAAGAGACAAACACAACACAGAAATGATTCAGCAGATTAATCGGCTAATAGCAAGTGTAAATCTCATCTCAAGTGTTTAATTCACATTTATACTGCTCAGTAATGTTTTTAAATGTCCTACATCAGGGGTGTCAAACTCAAATTCATCGGGGGCCGCATCAGCAGTTTGGTCATCCTCAAAGGGCCGGTTGTATAGGACTTATGGGGGATCTGTGGGTGACACTTATGGGGGATCTGCCCACCCCTAGGACCGCCCCCTAAAACCGCCCCTTTAGAGAACAGGGATGCAAGTAAAATTTGGGGGGGCTATAAAAGTCCAGCCCAGCAAAGAAACCCCCCAGATGGGGATGGCACTGTTAATGGGGGATCTGGGGATGGCATCCACAGATCCCCCATCCTATAACAGTGCCATCCACAGACCCCTTCATCCTATAACAGTGCCATCCACAGACCCCTTCATCCTATAACAGTGCCATCCACAGACCCCCCCCCCACCCCATAACAGTGCCACCCACAGACCCCCCCACCCCATAACAGTGCCACCCACAGACCCCCCCACCCCAAAACAGTGCCATCCACAGACCCCCCCACCCCATAACAGTGCCATCCACAGACCCCCCACCCCATAACAGTGCCATCCACAGACCCCCCACCTCATAACAGTGCCATCCACAGACCCCCCACCGCATAACAGTGCCATCCACAGACCCCCCACCCCATAACAGTGCCATCCACAGACCCCCCACCTCATAACAGTGCCATCCACAGACCCCCACCCACCCCATAACAGTGCCATCCCCATTGCCGCTCCAGTACAGACTAGTTATAAAATGTGTACAATTAATAAGGATTCTATTCATGAGGCCCCCTCTGCAGTAGAACATTCAATATAGCCACATCCTACTCACAGGGCTGTTATCTTAATGCTGGCCGGCCGGGCAGGCGAGCGGCAGCGTCACGACTGACGTCACATGCCTGCGCCCCCTCCGGCCAGCATTAAGATAACAGCCCTGTGAGTAGGATGTGGCTATATTGAATGTTCTACTGCAGAGGGGGCCTCATGAATAGAATCCTTATTAATTGTACACATTTTATAACTACTGGAGCTGGGGGCCGGAGCACAGTTAACGCACCGGCCCCCAGCTCCTCCTCCCAGTCCCTCCCCGCTGATACATCGCAGCCTGCGATGCTGGAGCATGGCAGGCTGCGATGTCAAAAGGTGGCGGAACGCCATTCCGGTGCGTTCCGCCAGAAAAAAAGCCCTGCCGCTCATTATGCGATTTATTATCACTTCCTGCAGGGGCCGCCTGCAGGAAGTGATAATAAAAGGTGAAGGCTGGCGGCCGGCGGCG
The DNA here is from genome assembly GCF_014858855.1 of Bufo gargarizans. Classification (NCBI taxonomy): domain Eukaryota; kingdom Metazoa; phylum Chordata; class Amphibia; order Anura; family Bufonidae; genus Bufo; species Bufo gargarizans. The sequence goes on from NC_058082.1 coordinate 245,014,130, forward strand.
GCTACGCGGGCCACATGACGAGGTCTGGCGGGCCGGATTCGGCCCGCGGGCCTTGTGTTTGACACCCGTGTCCTACATGGAGTGAGTATGTGACAGGAAGCAGAATTTTCTGCCTCTATATGTAGTCTATATGGAGCAGCTAGACTCTAGATACCAGCTATAAGAAAACTGAAAATTACACCATACAAAGTAAAAAAAAAAAAGTGCCAAATACAAGCAATATAATAGTCAAAAATTAATCAGGAACAACAGGCATGTTTGAAAATGTATCAAAGACTGCATGTATGTTTTAAGCCTTAGGCTTCATTTACGCTTGTGCGTTTTGGTCAGTATTTTGCATCAGTATTTGTACAGTATGCCAAAACCAGGAGTTAAACATGAGTTTTAGGTTGTATAAGTATGACACTTGAAGGTATATGTCAATTCCCAGAGGACCAAGGCAGACCTCCGGGACATCTTGGAAACAGGACAAAGGCAGATAGATACAGACCAGTAACCAACAGAACACTTTATTACACATGTAATAAATGAACATGACAATAATAGGTATGCAGGTTAGGCAATAGTGGTAGAATTACCACAGAACCAAGTGCACCGGCAGACCAGAGGCAAAACCCAGGAGGGTGAAGAGCCAGTGAGCCCCGTTCTTCACAGAGTACCTGGTGGTGGGGATGAACTTGGCCGAGGGCTCACTGGTCGCATCTCCAGGAAAGTCCCGTGCACTTGGCTGCTACATGCAGAGAACCAAGGACAACAGGACTGAAACCCAACTGAACACAGGACATGGATCAGATGACAAATGGGAACCAGCACACAGGCAGATGCCTGGACCCCATGCTGAACAGAAGAGTGGCGGTCACAGGCAGAACTGCACACAGACTAGAGATCCTCCCTGCGGAGAACCCAGGAGCCCTCTCACGAAAGCAGGAAATACACAGGACAGGAACAGAAGCAGTAAGGCACTGCAGGCAAGACATGTAACAGACAGGATCAGAAGCAGTAGGCACTGCCAGGCTAGACATGGAACAGACAGGATCAAGACACAGAACAGGTACAGAACATCAGGCAAGGCTGAATATATTAATCCGTAATTATTCATGCCGTAAATATCCATGCATAAGTCAATAAATTTCCAACAACCCAAAGATTTCCATATCTGCTGTGTTTTGGACCCACTCCAGGTTGGCTTACAAAAAATAAATAAATAAATAACACATATAGACCAATTTATTAAGACTGGCATGTCATATGTCTTGGTAAAAAAATAAAAAAGGTAGTGGTGTAAGATGCAACATATTTATTTAGAGGCCTATTAATACATTTCACACATCTGTTGGCTGCCATTGTGCCAAAAACTGAACTCTAGAATAAAGAAAATGTGATTTGCACATCAGGGTTTGATAAGGTCTGGGTGCACGTAGAGGGCTGATGCCAATAGCAGAGTATATTATAATCCACGGCACTCCTGGAATAGCTTTATCAATGCTTTTTTTTATAAATCATAGACATTAATTATATGCCATACAGTATGTTCCAGAGTAATTTTCCTGTTACATTGAACCCCATATAATATCCGAATGTTTAGGTCAAGTGACCTTTGTCAGTGGATTCTGTGAATAGATATATACAAATATTGTCAATATGAAGGACATGGGCTGTATGGGTAAGTATACTGATTTAAAGCGGGCAGTGCCAGGAGTGAGAGTAGAAGGCAGCTATAAGGTGTAAGGTGTGGCGGTCGAGTAGCATTTTGTGTCTGGATGTGGGTCTATCCATGCCCGCACTGACTTGCAGTAAGCGCTCTGGACCGTGTGAACAGCAGGTGACATCACCATGGGCTATGTTACCTCGTCGGCACGTGTATGTACAGGCGCATTGCAGGTACTGGCAAATGAATGCGGAGGAAAGAGGGCAAGTCTCCCGGTGTTCCGTTAGATTTCCTTACCTCGTTAGATTTCCCTACCCTCATCACTCTCGGCCGCACCGGACATGACGTGAGGAGGTGTGCCGCGCAGCGCAGGCGCACAACGAATTATGGGCCAGTGCGTAGGCGCGGTGATCGGATGGATGTTCTCAGCTGGACACCGGCCGACACTGCGAATGCGCTGGGAGCCTCACCAGCGGTTAGGGTAGGGAAAAAGCAGTGTCCCGTAATTTTTCCCTTCCCCAACTGCTGGTGAGGCTCCCGGCGCATGCTGTGAAATTTCCCTACCCCGTCGTTGTGCATCTGCGCGGGGCGGCACATCTCCGGCACACCTCCTCACGTCATGTCCGGTACAGCCGGAAGTGACGGGGGTAGGGAAATCTCACGAGGTAGGGAAATCTAATGGAACACCGACACAGAGGCGCGATTTGTGTTTGCTAAACTTGGCAATAAAGGAATGTTTACACTATGCAATTAATATATTAATAAATAAAAGTTGCAATGATAAGTCAATACATTAAATTATATACAAAATGGATATGCAAATCATGGAACATAATTTTGGATTAGTTAGAGCACAATCAAGCATGGTAATATTGTAAGATAATCACTTCAGAAGACATGGTAATCGAAAAAGGGAGGCAAGGTTAGTTACAGAAAGACATTAGAAAAGGGATCAACAACATGGTGAGAGGGATGGGAAGAGGGAAGGGAAAGAAGGTAGGATGGGGAAGCTAAGGGGAAGTAGGGGTGGAAGGAGGGTGGGGAAGGGAGGATTCTCATCCATGATGACCGTATCTCAATCACCATGTCTGTGGAAGAAAAGAAAATCACATTATTTTCAGAAATTAAAGAAGAAATTGAATTTTCTGTTAAGTCAATATGTTCAACTGTCCATTCCAAATGACTAATGTGTTAACGTACTGCACCTACAGCCGAATGTACTTTATGCCATGCTAGTTGTCCTTTTGAGTGACCAGGGATCCCTACCACCAGCCCAGGAACAGGTTAGCATTTTTGGCACACAGCCCCCCAATTCCAATTACGTTAAAACTGAAAACATTTCTGGTCAATGGACTTTAAGCCCTTGGCGACCTCCACTGTATATGTACAGCGGAAGTCACCACTTCGGCTACTCTACGGCTGATTGTATACATTTAAACCCTCAGATGCCATGGTCAAATGTGACCAAGGCATCTGAATGGTCCAGAGGAGGGAGCCGCACCCTCTCGCACCCGTAACTGCCTTCCCTAGCTGAGATCGGGGAACCTGTTATGGTATAGTAATAACCTGAAGCCTCAAGCAGGCTTCGGTAGCTATTACTAGTATGTACCAATACAGGCCAGCAGGCGGCAGCACTGTATCGGTACATTATAAATGGAGTGTTCTATGATGGCTATATAGCCATCACAGAGCACGAGGGGAAATCTATTGATTGCCAGTTGTAGCCATCCAGGTTGACTTTAAAAAAAAGGGGGGGGGGGCTGTCCTCTCTTGCACTGGTCACATGATGGTGACATCATCCCAGGTACTTCTTAATCAGGCCCAGGCCCCGAATGTTTTAACCTAGTAATGCCCCTGGCTCCGTCCACATAACTACAAAAAAGTTATGGGGGGTCAGACTATGGCAATGAAAAGAAAAATAAAAACTTAATTTTTTCAAGGTTTTTATAATTTTTAGTATTAAAGCACAAGAATAACTATACAAGTGTGGTATCGTTAGAAACCATTTGGTGCATCACAAAATGAAAAATCCTGTAAAGAAGACCCAGGACTGTTGAGCAGCTACAATCCTACAAAAGAAAAGACTAGCTTGCTGCTTTTCCAAGACTGCTTTACCAAGAGCTGATTTACAAGAGCATTGGAGATATTCAGGAGACTAACTTAGTCTAACTCAGAGTTTTTCCACTGTAGCAGAACTTCAGTGGTGTTTCTGGTGGATACTCAGACACTGTGTTTCAAAAGAGGTAAGGAATTTGCTAGACACGGTATCTCTATTGTATGATTGCAAATGAGCGTAGGCAAGTAAGGTGTTAATTTGCTGTTGGGGGAGGAGCCTTTGTGGGAGTGTGTGTATATATATCCACACAGTATTAGCTTGCTAATTATAGCTTGCTGCTTTTCCAAGACTGCTTTACCAAGAGATGATCTACACGAGCATTAAAGATATTCAGGAGATACTCAGGAGGTAATCTGGAGGTGGATACAATCTAAACAAGTAAGATTTGTTTGTTTACAATCTTTTCCCTCTTTACAATGGCAGACCTGGTTCTGTGCAGGAATTGTTGTGCTTTTATTTCAGGTTCCACTCTTCAGAGGTTTGGATACTGTCTGATCTGTAGACAGCTCTCCATAATGCAGCAGGAAATTACCTTTTTGAAATATGAGATTTTTAAATTAACCACTAAACAAACTCAGGCTGAGAACATTGCAATGCCACTGCCACTGCCACGGAGGCCCCCTAGAAATGGAAGATGGGTTACTGTAGGTTCTGGTAGACTGAGAGTTGTGGATAGAAGGCATGTCCCACATTCTGTGGCTCTCTATAATTCATTTGCAGCACTTTCAGATTGCAAGAGCAACATGGAGGATGGCTCAAGCACAGTGGGTGAGAAACAATCATCTCCCATGCCTAAAGTATGTAGGACTGCAGCCAAAGACAAAAAGGAGAAGGTGAGGATTGATAGTAAGCAGCTGTTGGTGGGTGATTGCATCATAAGAGGTGTGAAGTTTGAGGAGAATGGTGTTGTGAGATGTCTCCCTGGTGCTACCGCTAGCAGGGATATACGACGGATCCTTAATATTGTTAGGCAAGCAAAGCAGGAAAGGGAAGTGGATGTTATTCTCCATCTTGGGACAAACAATCTGGCTTGCAATGAGGTTTCAAAGGTGAAAGAAGCTTTTCACACACTTGGAAAGGATATACGGGAGGTTGCATCAACTGTTTCATTCTCTGCAGTTTTGCCTGTGCATAACCTTCAGCATGACAGGAAGATGCGCATTAAGTAATTCAATGTATGGCTTGGTGAATGGTGTCTGAACCACGGGTTTGGCTTTGTGTCTCATGTTAGCTCTTGTTGGAATGGAAAAGAACTGCACAAGAAAGATGGTTTGCATCTTTCTCTCAAGGGAACGAATGTCCTCAGTGAACAGTTCCAATTATTTGCTAAGAAACATTTAAACTAGGAAAGGGGGGCAAAAGAGTGATAATTCAGGAGTCCGACTGCCCCCCGGAACAACGCCAGAAGAGGCCAGTAGCACAAAGGTTAAGAAATGACAAGCTCAGAGTCTTGTCTACAAATGCTTGCAGTCTAGGGAATAAGATCAATGAACTTGAGGCTATAATGGTAACTGAGAATATAGATGTAGTGGCTGTTACTGAGACGTGGTTCAAGGGGAGTAATGACTGGGAAATATCTATACCAGGGTTCTCTCTATACAGGAAAGACAGAGAAGGCAAGAAGGGGGGAGGGGTGGCCCTGAATGTGAAAGATAGCATAAAATCGAATTTGATACAAGTTAGCGAGAACAATTTAGAGTCAGTTTGGGTTACCTTGCAACTTGATAATAATAAGGTAACTCATGTAGGTGTGATATATAGACCACCTAGCCAAGTCAAAGAATTAGATGATCTACTAGTTGAGGAAATAGCTAAAATGACATTGAAGAGGGAAGTTATCATTATGGGAGACTTCAATCTTCCAGATGTAAACTGGAAAACCAAAATAGCTAGTTCTGCCAGGAGTACATATATTCTAAATTCTCTACTGGGATTATCTCTACAGCAAGTAGTGGAGGAGCCAACCCGGAAGGGGGCCATTTTAGATTTAGTATTCACAAATGGGAATTTGGTATCTGATATTACTGTAGGGGAAAGCTTGGGATTTAGTGATCACCAGTCAGTGTGGTTTACTATAAGTTCAGTCACACCACACAAAAACAAAAGTTTTAGATTTTAGAAAAACTAACTTTTCTAAAATTAGATTAGTGGTATACGAGTCCCTATCAGACTGGAACAGTTTCATTGGAGTCCAGGAGAAATGGGAGAAATGGGACTACTTAAAGGCAACAGAAAATTGCATTAGGCTTGTCAGTAAAAGCAAAAAAAGGAAGAGACCACTGTGGTACTCAGCAAAAGTGGCCAAAATCATTAAAAACAAAAAGATAGCATTTAGGAATTATAAAAAAAAATGAGGATGACAGACAAATTTATAAGATTAGGCAGAGAGAGGCCAAACAAGTTATAAGAGCTTCTAAAGCACAGGAGAAGATAAATTAGCTCAGTCAGGGAAAAAAGGCGATAAGGCATTCTTCCAGGGCTGGTGCAAGGATTTTTGCCACCCTAGGCAAGAGGCAATTTTGCAGCCCCTTGACTCCGCCCCTTGACTCCGCCCCTTGACCATGCCCCCTTTTCGGCCACCTATTGCATGCAACATTTTACTTGACCAGCTAATTTTAGATATTCTACAGAAGTCCCATTACAATCCCCCCTCCCCCCAATTTGCCTTTTGAGCAAATAATAAAAATAGTAAAATAGAACATTTAAAACATTTTAATTGCAAACATTTCCTCATATGTAAAACATAAAATAGCAGCATTGCACATATATCAAGTGCCAACAAGATTTTCCAACATAACATAAAAATTACAATATAAATAGAAATATTAAAACAGTATAGAATGGTAAAATAAATAACCCAAAAATGAAAAACACTTTGATACAGGAGAGATATTAAAGACTAATATTCCAAATCTCAAATACAGTATAAAAAGGTCAATAAACTGAAGTACAAAAGTGCAAATTGCGATTAAATTATAGTGCAAAACAACAAAGTGCCAACTAACATAACAGTGCATAACAGTACAAACCTAAATACAATCAATAATGCAAGTGCCAATCTGTGATCTTTATGCTGTAAAAGCATAATGTCACCAAGGCCATTGGGTCTACAAAAAATTGACTTTTCTTGCTTTAGCGTTAGCAAAGTCCTTCAGCAATATTTCAAAATCAATATCTTGAGCAATGGCATTCTCAATAGACAGCATGGCAAGTCCCACCAGCCGTTCTTGAGACATTGAAGACCGCAGATAATGTTTTAGGATTTTCAGTTTTGAGAAGCTTCTTTCACCTGAAGCCACTGTGATGGGGAGTGTCAGCAGTATTCTAAGTGCTATTGCTACATTTGGAGCAAAACCATTCCTGACGGCATAGGCCAGAACGTCAATTGGCTTCATGCTTGGTGATACAACAGGAGCCAAAATACTGAGCTCTTCATACAGCTGCATTCCATCAATATCTTCATCCTTTGAATTTTTATCAGTTAATACTGTTTGTAGCTCCATGCAGCTCTTTAAGAGTTGCTCCCTATCCATGTCTTTAACCACCTCCCGACCGCTGTACGCACCGATGCGTCCGGGAGGTGGTTGTTTAGTTCCTCCTGGACGCATCGGCGCGTCCTCTCGCGAGACGCGAGATTACGTCACAGCCGGCCCGCGCATGCGCATCGCGGGCCGGCATTTCGCAGAAGAGTATTTCGTCAGCAGCCTGCCGGCCACGATCATTGGCTGGCAGGCTGCTGATTTTTAAAAAAACCAATCAGCAGCCATATAACCCCACATATTAGTAAATATGATGGGGTTATATGGCTGCTGTGCTCCTCTGCTCCTTCTTTTGGTCGGTTGGTTCCAGCAGAGGAGCAGAGGAGCACATCATTACTGTGAGTACCCACCACACCACATTTAGCCCCCAGATCACCCCAATTAACCCTTTGATCACCCCTTTTATCCCCCCCTGTCAATCACTAGTGAAAGGAAAAAAGTGATCAGTGCAAACTGTCACTTTTTTTTTTCACTGTTATTGACCGTTAGGTTTTAGGTATAGTTTAGGTCCCTTGGTTAGGTAGTTAGCGATCAGTTAGCGCCCAGCCCACCGCACCGCAGTCCGTTATTCGCTGATTAGCGTATCGCTAATCAGCATTTGTACTTTTATAGTATCTGAAAGTGATCAAAACTGATCACGGTCAGATCTATAATAGTACTAGTGTCACTTTAGTTCGCCCTCCACCCAAAACGCAGTGTTTGCCCGATCAGGCCTGATCGGTCGCCCACACGTGCGTTTGCCCACGCCCGCCCCACCGCAGTGACAAAAAATATATATTTTTTTGATCACTGCACATTCACTTTACACGCACTGCGGCGATAAAAAAATCAGTTTTGATATTTTTTATCAACCGCAGCAGCCTCCGGTACTTCGCTAGCCTCCCATTTGTAAGACAGGCTTGCTTTTTTTTTCTTGGGTAGTCTCAGGGAATACCCCGAAATTTAGTTGCCCACATGTCTAACAGGGGGTATTCTTCTGAAGAGGCCTACAGGCTTCTGACCCAGTCGGATGAGGAGTGGGAACCCTCATCTGATGAATCCAGCGGGTCAGAATACGAACCTGTAGAAAGCAGTGGCTCTCTGACCCAAAGTTCGGACGAGGAGGCTGAGGTCCCTGATAGCACCAGGCGTACCCGGCCCCGTGTCGCTAGACCGCAGGTTGCGCAGGATCCGCTTCAAGAGCAGCAGAGTGGGGCTGGTGCTGTCGGATTACGTGGTGAGGCATACACCAGCAGCCCAGCCCTTCCTGGACCTAGTACCAGCACTGCCGTACAACCTGGTGAAGTAGCGAGCACCAGAAGGGCAGTTGAAGCTGGTACGGTGGCACGTGCAGTAGTGACCCCGTCGCAGCCACCGCAAAGACGTGCCCGTAGAGCCCCTAGAATCCCAGAGGTGCTGGCAAACCCTGATTGGCAGTCCCCAACTTCAGCCGCACCCGTAGTTTTCCCTTTCACCGCCCAGTCTGGAGTTCGGGTTGAGACAGCTCAGATCGATTCGGCCCTGGGATTTTTTGAGCTGTTCTTGACTGCGGAGCTTTTAGACTTAGTCGTGGCAGAGACAAACAGGTATGCCACACAATTTATCACCGCTAACCCGGAAAGCTTTTATGCCCAGCCTTTCCGGTGGAAACCAGTCCAAGTTTCCGAATTTAAAACTTTTCTGGGCCTCCTCCTCAACATGGGCCTGACAAAAAAGCATGAATTGAGGTCATATTGGTCCACGAACCCGATTCATCACATGCCCATGTTCTCTGCTGCTATGTCCAGGACACGATTTGAGGTCATCCTGCGTTTCCTGCACTTTAGCGACAACACCGCCTCCCGTCCCAGGGGCCACCCTGCTTTTGACCGGCTCCACAAAATTCGGCCCCTCATAGACCATTTCAACCAGAAATTTGCAGATTTGTATACCCCTGAGCAAAACATCTGCATAGACGAGTCCCTAATACATTTTACCGGGCGCCTTGGCTTCAAACAATACATCCCAAGCAAGCGCGCCCGGTATGGGGTCAAATTGTATAAGCTCTGTGAAAGGGCCACAGGCTATACCCACAAATTTCGGGTCTATGAGGGAAAAGATCAGACCCTGGAGCCGGTCGGTTGCCCTGACTACCTGGGGAGCAGTGGGAAGACAGTTTGGGACTTGGTGTCACCCTTATTCGGCAAGGGGTACCATCTTTATGTGGACAATTTCTACACAAGTGTGGCCCTCTTTAGGCATTTGTTTTTAGAACGGATTGGCGCCTGTGGTACCGCGCGAACTAGTCGCGCGGGCTTCCCCCAACGGCTCGTTAGCACCCGTCTTGCAAGGGGGCAGAGGGCCGCACTGTGTAACGAAGAACTGCTCGCGGTGAAATGGAGAGACAAGCGTGACGTTTACATGCTCTCCTCCATTCACGCAGACACGACAATACAAATTGAGCGAGCAACCCGTGTCATTGAAAAGCCCCTCTCAGTCCACGACTATAACCTCCACATGGGAGGGGTCGACTTCAATGACCAGATGTTGGCTCCGTATTTAGTTTCCCGACGCACCAGACGCTGGTATAAGAAGGTGTCTGTATATTTAATTCAATTGGCTCTGTACAATAGTTTTGTTCTCTACAGTAAGGCTGGGAGAACTGGATCCTTCCTCAAATTTCAGGAAGAGATCATCGCGAACCTCCTGTATCCAGGAGGTTCCGTGGCCCCATCCACCAGTGTAGTTAGCCGTCTACACGAGCGACACTTCCCCAGTGTCGTTGCTGGTACCTCAAACCGACCGCCACCCCGAAAAAAATGTCGTGTCTGTAGCAGGAGTGGAATAAGGCGTGACACCCGCTATTTCTGTCCTGACTGTCCCGACCACCCTGCCCTATGCTTAGGGGAGTGTTTCCGAAAGTACCACACACAGGTACACCTAGCATAGGGATCATCTCACCAGGATAGGCACACAGGGCTATTAGGGCCCATTCACTCACAGCTGCTGCAAACGTCTCCTTTCACATGGGACAAAGTGCATAACGCACTTCGCCACATCTTTGGGCGATTTGCGCTTTGCACATTGACCCATGGGGAAGGAGAGGTTTGTTCTATAAAGGTAAAAAAACAAAAAAAAAAAAACAGGTAAGCAACAGGTTAATGTTTAGTTCCAAAAGTTAAAGTTACATGTTCTGTTCCAAAGTTAATAAAATTATTGCGTTGTGGCCTGGTTTTTTTTTTTTTTTTTTTTTTTTGTTTTTTTACCTTCCAGGTGGACCAACCGATCTACTAGCTGCAGCACCGATGTGCATTCTGACAGAAGCATTGCGCTGCTGTCAGATTACACGCAAGTCGGTGTATGCGGCGCTGCAAGACGGGATTTTCTCCTCTGCAGTGACAGATACGTTTGCCGAGGCATACGAGCTGAGGAGGAGGCGGCGTTCCTATGCTTTGGCAAGCACTTTGTACATATATATATATATATATTTATATATAAAAAAAATATCCCGGCAATGATTTATTCATCCACATCGATTGATGCGAATGGAGAAATCTGGTTTGCCAGGGCATACGAGCTAAGTGGGTATGGATGTAGGGCGGAGCTCCTATGTCCTGGCAGACGCCTTTCCCCTCCATTTTTTTTTTTGGCAGAGATTTTTTCATCCACATTGATCGATGCGAATGAAGAAATCTGTGCCGTTCATTTTTTTCTTTCAGCCCAGAGGCTGAACGGAAAAAAAAATCTCATTACCTGTATGCTCAATATAAGGAGAATAGCAGAAACTCCTAATGCTGGCCATACATGTAATGATTGCGGAGACCCTCAAATGCCAGGGCAGTACAAACACCCCACAACTGACCCCATTTTGGAAAGAAGACACCCCAAGGTATTTGCTGAGGGGCATATTGAGTCCATGAAAGATTGAAATTTTTGTCCTAAGTTAGCGGAAAGTGAGACTTTGTGAGAAAAAAACAAAAAAAAATCAATTTCCGCTAACTTATGCGAAAAAAAAAAAAATTCTATGAACTTGCCAGGCCCCTCATTGGATACCTTGGGGTGTCTTCTTTCCAAAGTGGGGTCACATGTGGGGTATTTATACTGCCCTGGCTTTTTAGGGGCCCTAAAGCGTGAGAAGAAGTCTGGGATCCAAATGTCTAAAAATGCCCTCCTAAAAGGAATTTGGGCCCCTTTGCGCATCTAGGCTGCAAAAAAGTGTGACACATCTGGTATCGCCGTACTCAGAAGAAGTTGGGGAATGTGTTTTGGGGTGTCATTTTACATATACCCATGCTGGGTGAGAAAAATATCTTGGTCAAATGCCAACTTTGTATAAAAAAATGGGAATCAAAGCATCACCCAGCATGGGTATATGTAAAATGGCACCCCAAAACACATTCCCCAACTTCTCCTGAGTACGGCGATACCAGATGTGTCACACTTTTTTGCTGCCAAGGTGGGCAAAGGGGCACATATTCCAAAGTGCACCTTTCGGATTTTGCAGGGCATTTTTTACACATTTTGATTGCAAGGTACTTCTCACACATTTGGGCCCCTAAATTGCCAGGGCAGTATAACTACGCCACAAGTGACCCCATTTTGGAAAGAAAACACCCCAAGGTATTCCGTGAGGGGCATGGCGAGTTCCTAGAATTTTTTATTTTTTGTCGCAAGTTAGTGGAATATGAGACTTTGTAAGGAAAAAAGAGAAAAAAAAAAAATCATCATTTTCCGCTAACTTGTGACAAAAAATAAAAAATTCTAGGAACTCGCCATGCCCCTCACGGAATACCTTGGGGTGTTTTCTTTCCAAAATGGGGTCACTTGTGGCGTAGTTATACTGCCCTGGCAATTTAGGGGCCCATATGTGTGAGAAGAACTTTGCAATCAAAATCTGTAAAAAATGACCGGTGAAATACGAAAGGTGCACTTTGGAATATGCGCCCCCTTGCCCACCTTGGCATCAAAAAAGTGTCACACATCTGGTATCGCCGTACTCAGGAGAAGTTGGGGAATGTGTTTTGGGGTGTCATTTTACATATACCCATGCTGGGTGAGAAAAATATCTTGGTCAAATGCCAACTTTGTATAAAAAAATTGGAAAAGTTGTCGTTTGCCAAGATATTTCTCTCACCCAGCATGGGTATATGTAAAATGACACCACAAAACACATTCCCCAACTTCTCCTGAGTACGGCGATACCAGATGTGTGACACTTTTTTGATGCCAAGGTGGGCAAGGGGGCGCATATTCCAAAGTGCACCTTTCGTATTTCACCGGTCATTTTTTACAGATTTTGATTGCAAAGTACTTCTCACACATATGGGCCCCTAAATTGCCAGGGCAGTATAACTACGCCACAAGTGACCCCATTTTGGAAAGAAAACACCCCAAGGTATTCCGTGAGGGGCATGGCGAGTTCCTAGAATTTTTTATTTTTTGTCGCAAGTTAGTGGAATATGAGACTTTGTAAGGAAAAAAGAGAAAAAAAAAAAATCATCATTTTCCGCTAACTTGTGACAAAAAATAAAAAATTCTAGGAACTCGCCATGCCCCTCACGGAATACCTTAGGGTGTCTTCTTTCCAAAATGGGGTCACTTGTGGCGTAGTTATACTGCCCTGGCAATTTAGGGGCCCAAATGTGTGAGAAGTACCTTGCAATCAAAATGTGTAAAAAATGCCCTGCAAAATCCGAAAGGTGCACTTTGGAATATGTGCCCCTTTGCCCACCTTGGCAGCAAAAAAGTGTGACACATCTGGTATCGCCGTACTCAGGAGAAGTTGGGGAATGTGTTTTGGGGTGTCATTTTACATATACCCATGCTGGGTGAGAAAAATATCTTGGTCAAATGCCAACTTTGTATAAAAAAATGGGAAAAGTTGTCTTTTGCCAAGATATTTCTCTCACCCAGCATGGGTATATGTAAAATGACACCCCAAAACACATTCCCCAACTTCTCCTGAGTACGGCGATACCACATGTGTGACACTTTTTTGCTGCCAAGGTGGGCAAAGGGGCGCATATTCCAAAGTGCACCTTTCGGATTTCACCGGTCATTTCTTACACATTTTGATTGCAAAGTTCTTCTCACACATTTGGGCCCCTAAATTGCCAGGGCAGTATAACTACCCCACAAGTGACCCCATTTTGGAAAGAAGACACCCCAAGGTATTCTGTGAGGGGCATGGTAAGTTCCTATAATTTTTTATTTTTTGTCGCAAGTTAGTGGAATATGAGACTTTGTAAGAAAAAAAAATATAAAAATCATCATCATTTTCCGCTAACTTGTGACAAAAAATAAAAAGTTCTATGAACTCACTATGCCCATCAGCGAATACCTTAGGGTGTCTACTTTCCGAAATGGGGTCATTTGTGGGGTAGTTATACTGTTTGGGCATTGTAGAACCTCAGGAAACATGACAGGTGCTCAGAAAATCAGAGCCGTTTCAAAAAGCGGAAATTCACATTTTTGTACCATAGTTTGTAAATGCTATAACTTTTATCCCAACCATTTTTTTTTTTGCCCAAACATTTTTTTTTTATCAAAGACATGTAGAACTATAAATTTAGCGAAAAATTTATATATGGATGTCGTTTTTTTTGCAAAATTTCACAGCTGAAAGTGAAAAATGTCATTTTTTTGCAAAAAAATCGTTACATTTTGATTAATAACAAAAAAAGTAAAAATGTCAGCAGCAATAAAATACCACCAAATGAAAGCTCCATTAGTGAGAAGAAAAGGAGGTAAAATTCATTTGGGTGGTAAGTTGCATGACCGAGCGATAAACGGTGAAAGGAGTGTAGTGCCGAAGTGTAAAAAGTGGCCTGGTCATGAAGGGGGTTTCACCTAGCGGGGCTGAAGTGGTTAAGCTTCCTAATGTCATACAAAAATTGAAAGTTGTTGCTATGATCTTTAAGCTGTTCAAATCTCTCTTGAACAGATTTGATTACAACATCCAAGATGGTATAGAAACACTCAACCTTAAACTGTTTTTGGGGATCTTGGATTGGTTCATCTTGTCCCTCGTAGGAAAAAAGTCTCTTTTTTTTCCTGTGCCTATGCAATGTAGAAGGGAACACAGGATCAATTTCCATTTCTGATGCCATCGTTTTTGCTTCTGTAAGCAACTCCTCAAATCCAGTGTCAGAACAATAATTTTCTAAGTAGCTCTTGCTGGCTTCTAAAAGCTCCACCACATCTGGCAAGTAAACAGTTTGACTTTGAAGAAGTTTGCTTACTCTGTTTATGCGATTTAATATGCTATACCACATTGCTGTCAAACACACAAATGTAAAGTTGTTTATCTCTTGTGCCAATGATGCAGCCTCATTTCTTGCAAGAGAAGAAAATGCTGCATCTTCCTCAATTTCTATAAGTGTGTCATATATTTCTGACATTTGAAATCTAAAAGGACGAATGGCATCAATTCTGCTAGACCATCTTGTGTCTGATAGTGGCTTCACAGTCAGCCTACTGATGTTCTTCTTTAGAATGTCCCAACGATTTGTTGAGCCAGACAAAAACACATATATTTTCTGCAAAATACCAAAATATGAACTGGCTTGCCTACAACTCATAGCAGCGTCATTGACAACAAGGTTTAAAGAATGGGCACTGCAAGGAACATAGAATGCACGCAAATTCAAATCTCTGATTCTTTTCTGGACGCCAGAGTGCTTGCCTTTCATGTTAGACCCGTTGTCATAACCTTGACCTCTCATATCCTTTAATGGTATTTTAAGTTTCTCAAGCTCTGCCAGAATTGATTCAGTCAAACTTTCTCCAGTTGAACTATATACTGGGATGAATCCTAGAAACCTTTCTTCAATTTTCACTTCAGGGCTTGCAGTTATTGAGTCCCCTTGTGTGATCGACACAAATCTAACAATGATGGTCATCTGTTCCACAAGAGCAACATCTGGGGTGCAGTCAAGGATAATAGAATAGTATTTGGCATCTTTTAAAAGTAACACAATCTGTCTTGTTATTTCTTTGGAAATGATGCCAATCAATTCATTTTGGATATCCTTTCCCAGGTAATGGCAATGAATTTCTGCATTCGTTATTTTTGTAAGGTGGTTCTGCATCACGGTATCAAAGGTAGCCAGCATCTCCACAAGTTGCAAGTAATTGCCGTTGTTTTCACTGTAAAGTGTATCATTGCTTCCTCTGAAAGCCAAGCATTGCTTACCAAGATATTGGACGATGGCTACAAGGCGCTGGAGAACATTTTGCCAGTGCTGAGTTTCTGCTGTTAACAATCTCTGGTAAGACTGGTCAATAGTTCTTTCTGATCCAAGCCTCATCAATAACTCATTCCACCTTCCCACAGAAGCAAGATGAGCTGCAGACTGTTCATGTGCGTTCAATATATGAGATATATTTCTCCAGTCATCGACACCTCCATCAGTCAGACTTATTTGTTGCTTTGCAAACAGTTTGCAACAAAAACAAAACACTCTGTTTAGCGTGGTAGAATAAATTAGCCAATGTCTGTTCTGCACTTCTCCATTTCCAAGGTGGCGTTTGTAATGGACTGCTGTAAAACGTCTCCTAGATGCATCTCTTGGAAATGCAAAGTCTTTATTTGGCTTTGCTGGGCCTTTCATTACGATGGTATCCCGAAACGAGGTAGTAATGACATCTGGCCAGTTCGCTGGATCAGAGATATCCAGTGGTAATGCAGTGATCTCCTTTTCTTGTTCTATTGGTTCTGGTGATTTTAGAGAGGTCACTTCTTCAGTATCTGTGCAACTTTTCTCTATAACAGATTGATCAATAACAGTTGTTGATGTTGAAGCAACCACTGTCATGCTTGTTGAAGGTCCTTCATCTGTGTCCATATGCACTGGATCGTCTTCAGCTACACAATATGATTCCTCATCAGCTTGTGTGGCTTGCTTTTGACCAACACTAAAGAATTTGCTTAACGATCCAGCCATTTTTTTTGGCTTCTTCTTCTTGAAGTTTTCTTTTCCTTTTGAAACCTGCACCCGACAACTTCTTACGTGGTGGTCCAGACATTGCGCAGCATAAATCAGTCTACTGCAAAGGTAGCGTCGGCCCTAACCTATCCACAGGATAAAGGATAACAAGTTAATAGTTGGGGTTTGGACTGCAAGATCCTTCACTAATCACGGAAATTGTCTCCCATGGAGTGCCCAATTATGAGCTCATCTATTTTTGGAGCCCCCATAGAGAATGAACCGATTGCTGGCTGCGCATGTGCACTGCCGCTGCATTCTTTCAGGAACAATTGTCTTCCATTCTAAGCACCTAAGGGGGATCCCAGTGGATATATATATATATATATATATATTAAATAATCTTTAATAGTTGCCGCTTGCCGCAGAGTGCACTTTGAAAAGCTAGTAAGCAAAACGGACATCGGGCCATTCCTCCAGCCAGGTTTGTCATCAGTCATTTTTTATGCTTGTCACGGCTGTTTATGTGTTTGTACCAGGATTTATAGCGATACTTTACTTCTATGCTGGCTGTTCTCTTGACTCTGTATAGGCTCTATTTTGTATATGCCTTTGGGCGCATCTATGTATTTGCAAATAAGACCAGCCAGCACATTAGTTTTTTAACCTTTTTTCAAAAATTGGTTATCCCTTGGTGTATCACACATGCAGCGGAGACTTTATGGAATCATCACTATTGTTATATTTACTGGGTTGGAGGCTTTTTTTATCCACACTCCTCTGCATGGGTTTTATTATATTATGTATGGTAGCATATTTGTTCAATACAGATTTACATGGTCATCATCCGCGGGTTTGTTTTTAGTTTTTATAGGAGGTTTACGGACCGGTTGTTCACCGTGCAGTGTATATTTGCTTGGTTCAGCTATTGTTGGTATATTGCCGCCGAGTAAGTCGCCCCAGATGCGGCGCATGTAGTCACGCTTCCTCTGCTCTCCTCTTAGCCTCTCCTGCTTAATTGACACTCTGAGTGTGCACCCTGAAGCACATGTTGTGATATGGTCCATATCACAATATACAAGAGGATGATATACAGTATAACATCTTCCTGTATATAGTGATATAGTGGACCACGCTGATATAACCTGGGTATCTCTGGTATATTATTATATGTACAGCTGGTATAAGTCATTCATCTTAATATATCTTAATATAACAGAAGATGTATAACTTATGCCAGCTCACATATAATAATATACAGAATATACGAGGTTGTTAACTCTGCCGGATAGTAACTCTTACCTGATCTTGCTCTGGCTGAAAGCTGCTGAACCGACCTGCTGAATGCTGGACTGGCTGGGCTCAGTGTGGGCTCTGGCTGCCTGAATAAGTGCTGCTCCTGGGCCTGGCTCAGGCTGGCAGAAATGTCTGGCAGAGAGAGAGAAGGAGGTGGGGTGAGTGACTGTAGTATAGAGTCAGTCTACTGGGCAAGTGGGCAGTGGCAGACTAGCAGTGGCTCCAGTCCCACGCCCTTCTGTTCCCAACTTCCTGCCGGACCTGCAGCACTGATAACTTTGTGACGTCACATAAGCGTGCAGTGTGATCCGGCGTGACTGTCCGGCCTAAAACCGGACGTCTGGCCACCCTAAGAGCAGAAGTGGCAGAGATAGTGAGGCTAGCAGCAGCCATTTCATTCAGATTAGAGACAAAGCTGTAGTGGCTATAATCTGACTAAGGGTCCATTCACATGTCCGTTGTTTCTTTCCTGATCTGTTCCGTTTTTTGCAGAACAGATCTGGACCCATTCGTTTTCAATGGGTCCTGAAAAAACAGCGCAATGTCTGATTTTTTTTCAGGACCCATTGAAAACGAATGGATCCAGATCTGTTCTGCAAAAAACTGAACAGATCAGGAAAGAAACAACGGACGTGTGAATGGACCCTTAGTCAGATTACAGCCACTACAGCTTTGTCTCTAATCTGAATGAAATGGCTGCTGCTGGCCTCACTATCTCTGCCACTTCTGCTCTTAGGGTGGCCAGACGTCCGGTTTTAGGCCGGACAGTCACGCCGGATCACACTGCGCGCTTATGTGACGTCACAAAGTTATCAGTGCTGCAGGTCCGGCAGGAAGTTGGGAACAGAGGGGCGTGGGACTGGAGCCACTGCTAGTCTGCCACTGCCCACTAGACCCTAAAATGGATGCTCCTTGCCTCAGTGAGTGAGTAAGAGACCTCATATCAGCCAACTCACCCCCCAGTCAAACCTCATATTAGCCCGCCCCACAGAGCCCCTGATCAGACCTCAGATCAGCCCAGTCAGACCCCCCACACTGCCCTCCATTATGTATTTGTGTTTGCCTCCCAGTGCCCCCACTAAGTAATATTACCCCCAATTATGTAATTTGCCCCCACATACAGTGCCCTCCATTATGTAATTTGCCCCCTTAGTGCCCCCACATACAGTAATACTGCCCCCACATACAGTGCCCTCCATTATGTAATTTGCCCCCAGTGCCCGCACATACAGTGCCCTCCATTATGTAATTTGCCCCCACATACAGTAATACTGCCCCCACATACAGTGCCCTCCATTATGTAATTTGCCCCCAGTGCCCCCACATACAGTAATACTGCCTCCACATACAGTGCCCTCCATAATGTAATTTGCCCCCAGTGCCCCCACATACAGTGCCCTCCATTATGTAATTTGCCCCCACATACAGTAATACTGCCTCCACATACAGTGCCCTCCTATTATGTAATTTGCCCCAGTGCCCCCACATACAGTAATATTGCCCCCACATACAGTAATACTGTGCCCCAGTGCCCCCACATACAGTGCACAGTCAGACTCCATTATGTAAT
This sequence comes from Bufo gargarizans, assembly GCF_014858855.1. Classification (NCBI taxonomy): domain Eukaryota; kingdom Metazoa; phylum Chordata; class Amphibia; order Anura; family Bufonidae; genus Bufo; species Bufo gargarizans. The sequence goes on from NC_058082.1 coordinate 245,033,184, forward strand.
TTGCCCCCACATACAGTAATACTGCCCCACATACAGTGCCCTCCATTATGTAATTTGCCCTCAGTGCCCCCACATACAGTGCCCTCCATTATGTAATTTGCCCCCACATACAGTAATACTGCCTCCACATACAGTGCCCTCCATTATGTAATTTGCCCCAGTGCCCCCACATACAGTAATATTGCCCCCACATACAGTAATACTGTGCCCCAGTGCCCCCACATACAGTGCACAGTCAAACTCCATTATGTAATTTGCCCCCACATACAGTAATACTGCCCCACATACAGTGCCCTCCATTATGTAATTTGCCCCCACATACAGTAATACTGCCCCACATACAGTGCCCTCCATTATGTAATTTGCCCCCACATACAGTAATACTGCCCCACATACAGTGCCCTCCATTATGTAATTTGCCCCCAGTGCCCCCACATACAGTGCCCTCCATTATGTAATTTGCCCCCACATACAGTAATACTGCCTCCACATACAGTGCCCTCCATTATGTAATTTGCACCAGTGCCCCCACATACAGTAATACTGTGCCCCAGTGCCCCCACATACAGTGCACAGTCAGACTCCATTATGTAATTTGCCCCCACATACAGTAATACTGCCCCACATACAGTGCCCTCCATTATGTAATTTGCCCCCACATACAGTAATACTGCCTCACATACAGTGCCCTCCATTATGTAATTTGCCCCCACATACAGTAATACTGCCCCACATACAGTGCCCTCCATTATGTAATTTGCCCCCACATACAGTAATACTGCGCCCCAGTGCCCCCACATACAGTAATATTGCCCCCACATACAGTGCAGTCAGACTCCATTATGTAATTTGCCCCCACATACAGTAATACTGCCCCCACATACAGTAATACTGCGCCCCAGTGCCCCCACAGACAGCGCACAGCCAGACTCCATTATCTAATTTGAAATTGCCGCCAAACCCCCCCCCCCCCCTACATACTTGTGTCACTCGCTGACGTTGATGATCCTGTTCCTGTGAGGTGTCTTCTTTGTCTAGTGATCTTTCCCTACCCCCGTAATATTTGTATGCCTTCAGTCGTCACTTCCGGTTGTGACGTCCCGCCGGATGTGACGATAGGATCGTGTGTATTGGCGCGAGATCCCGCGAGACCCGTGACCTCCTCCGGTCTCGCGGGATCTCGCGCAGAATCGACTTAACAGGGGCCGGGCAGCAGCACATCCGGTATGAAGATCCGGCCGGCGGCGGCAACTACTCCAACTAGGAAGGAACACCCAAACAGGAGGAGGAGTCAAGAAGCCGGCGCAGATCATTAATGCAGAGGAGGCGCAGCAGAGTCAGATGATGTCAGCAAGGATCACAGGTAGGGGGCGTGGCGTGGGCGGCGGCTAGTAGGAAATTGGATGGATGATCTCACAAGTAGGGGGGCGTGGCACGGCGGCGGCGGCTAATAGTACTCGGGATTCGGACTCCAGAGCGCCGGCGCCCCCAGGCAGAGTGCGCTCTACGCGGTGGCCTACTTTGCTTATGGGTGGCGCCGGCCCTGCATTCTTCAGATACATAAATGAAAAAAGGAAACTAAAACAAGGAATTACCAAATTAAAAACAAAAGAAGGAAGGTATATGGAAGAAGCTGACTGCCTCAATGAATACTTCTGTTCAATTTTTGCAAAGGAAAATAAAAGAGAAGGACCTCAGTTAGGAAAGAAGACTAATGAATCTTTTGATGCATGTGTCTTTACAGAGGAAGAGGCTCTAAGTCAACTGTCTAAAATTAATACAAATAAGTCACAGGGGCCTGATGGGATACACCCAAAGCTATTAAAAGAGCTCAGCGGTGAACTAGCAAAACCATTAACAGATTTATTTAACCAATCACTGGCAACAGGAGTCGTCCCAGAAGATTGGAAATTAGCAAATGTTGTGCCCATTCGCAAGAAAGGTAGTAGGGAGGAATCGGGCAACTATAGGCCAGTAAGCCTGACATTAATAGTGGGGAAATTAATGGAAACAATACTTAAGGAGAGGATTGTGGAACATCTAAAATCCCATGGATTGAAAGATGAAAACCAGCATGGGTTTACTTCAGGGAGATCATGTCAAACTAATCTTATTGATTTTTTTGATTGGTTGACTAAAATAATAGATGGAGGAGGTGCAGTAGACATCGCTTATCTAGACTTTAGTGAGGCTTTTGATACTGTCCCACATAGAAGGCTTATCAATAAAGTGCAGTCTTTGGGTTTGGACTCCCATATTGTTGAATGGATTAGGCAGTGGCAGAGGGACAGGCAACAGAGGGTTGTAGTCAATGGAGTATATTCAGACCAAGGTCTTGTTACCAGTGGGGTACCTCAGGGATCTGTTCTGGGACCCATATTGTTTAATATCTTTATCAGCGAAATTGCAGAAGGCCTCAATAGTAAGGTGTGTCTTTTTGCTGATGACACAAAGATTTGTAACAGGGTTGATGTTCCTGGAGGGATACACTAAATGAAAAAGGACTTAGGAAAACTAAAGGAATGGTCAAAAATCTGGCAACTAAAATTTAATGTTGATAAGTGCAAGATAATGCACCTGGGACATAAAAACCCAAGAGCAGAATATAAAATCAGTGATACAGTCCTAACCTCTGTATCTGAGGAAAGGGATTTAGGGATCATTATTTCAGAAGACTTAAAGGTAGGCAGACAATGCCATTGAGCAGCAGGAAATGCTAGCAGAATGCTTGGGTATATAGGGAAAGGAATTACCAGTAGAAAGAGGGAGGTGCTCATGCCGCTCTACAGAGCACTAGTGAGACCTCATTTGGAGTATTGTGCTCAGTATTGGAGACCATATCTCCAGAAGGATATTGATACTTTGGAGAGAGTTCAGAGAAGAGCTACTAAACTGGTACATGGATTGCAGGATAAAACTTACCAGGAAAGATTAAAGGACCTTAACATGTATAGCTTGGAAGAAAGATGAGACAGAGGGGATATGAAAGACACTTTTAAATACATAAAGGGAATCAACAAGGTAAAAGAGGAGAGAATATTTAAAAGAAGAAAAACTGCTACAAGAGGACATAGTTTTATATTAGAGGGGCAAAGGTTTAAAAGTAATATCAGGAAGTATTACTTTACTGAGAGAGTAGTGGATGCATGGAATAGCCTTCCTGCAGACGTGGTAGCTGCAAATACAGTGGAGGAGTTTAAGCATGCATGGGATAGGCATAAGGCCATCCTTCATATAAGATAGTACCAGGGGCTATCCATAGTATTTAGTATATTGGGCAGACTAGATGGGCCAAATGGTTCTTATCTGCCGACACATTCTATGACAACTTTCCTCTCCCAAAACTCCAGCAATTGGTGTCCTCACTTTCTAGATGTTTGCAGACTATTGTACGATTGTTAAAAGAAGAGGGGCAGAGGGCATGCTACACAATGGTAGACGTTCTCCTGTCCAAACTATTATGCGATGTGTTGCTGCCATCATATTCTAAATGAGATATCATTATTATTATTTTCACATAACGCTAAAATGCTTTCACTTTCAACATCTGATAAGTGTGAACTGATCTATTGCAAATAAAATATGAAATTTGAAAATCATTGCATTCTGTTTTTATTTACATTTTACACAGTATCCCGACTTTTTGGGAAATGGGGTTTTATGTACGTTTGGCTTCTCCAGTTTACTCTACCAAAAAAATATAGATGATGAGAGATTGAGTTTCATAAAAACTGAAAAGTCACAGATTGAAGAACATTGCATCACAACACGGTACTGTACCACAATCTTCTCAGTTCTCAGGATGGCTCCTATATCCTCAGTCCTCAACATGACTCCACTCTCTTTACAGGTTCCAGACATTGCATTTATTCTTGGCAGTCCCCAGTATGGCTCCACTTCCTTCTCAGTCCCCAACATGACTCATTGGTCCCTAGCATAGCATCTTGTCATTTCTCCTAGCATAAATAAAGATCCCATTACCCGGGATGATGTACAAGCAGATTGTCGGGAAGGAAGTGTTCCTTCCCAACAATCTGCTGATCACTAGTGGAGGAGACCGGTACATTTACATGGCTAATGCCATCACTTTTCCCCATACAGACTCGTTGCAGGAGATCGTGTTTACACAGCATGATCTGCTGTTGGGAAACAAGGATTTTTGCGCTGCACTAACGATCCAATTACCTGATGAACGAGCCTTAGTGGCCCTTAACCCCTTATGGACCGGGCTCATTTTCACCTTAAGGACCAGGCCATTTTTTTGCAAATCTGACTAGTGTTACTTTATGTGTGAATAACTTTAAAACGCATTTACTTATCCAGGCCATTCTGAGATTTTTTTGTCACATATTGTACTTCATGACACTGGTCAAATTGAGTCAAAAAAATAAATTTTTATTTATAAAAAATTAAAAATTTATCAAAAATGTAGAAAAATTTGCTAATTTCCAAATTTCTATTTCTCTACTTCTATAATACATAGTAATACCTCCAAAAATAGTTATTAATTTACATCCCTTATATGTCTACTTCATGTTTGGATCATTTTCAGAATGGCATTTTAGTCTTTGGGGACGTTAGAAGGCTTAGAAGTTTAGAAGCAAATCTTGAAATTTTTCAGCAAATTTCTAAAACCCACTTTTTCAGGACCAGTTCAGGTCTGAAGTCACTTTGTGAGGTTTACATAATAGAAACCACCCAAAAATGACCCAATTTTACAAACTACAACCCTCAAGTATTCAAAACTGATTTTAAAAACTTTATTAACCCTTTAGGTGTTCCACAAGAATAAATGGAAAATTTAACTTTTTGGGCAGATTTTCTATTTGAATCCATTTTTTCCAGTTGCAAACCAAAGGTTAACAGCCAAACAAAACTCAATATTTATGACCCTCTTTCTGTAGTTTACAGAAACACCCCATATGTGGTTATAAACTGCTGTATGGCCACACAGCAGGGCGCAGAAGGAAAGGAATGCCATATGGTTTTTGGAAGGCAGATTTTGCTGGACTGTTTTTTTGACACCATGTCCCATTTGAAGCCCCCCCTGATGCACCCCTAGAGTAGAAACCCCCAAAAAGTGACCCCATTTTGGAAACTATGAGATAGGGTGGCAGTTTTGTTTTTAGGGTACATATGATTTTTGGTTGCTCTATATTACATTTTTTGTGAGGCAAGGTAACAAGAAATAGCAGTTTTGGCACCGTTTTTATTTTTTGTTATTTACAACATTCATCTGACAGGTTAGATCATGTGGTTTTTTTATAGAGCAGGTTGTCACTGACGCGACAATACCAAATAGGACCACTTTTTTGGTTGTTTGTTTCAGTGTTACATAAAAAAAGCCTTAAAAATTTTTTGGGGTCTCGTCACATTCTGAAAGCCATAGTTTTATTTATTTTTGATCGCTTGCTATTACACTTTTTGTGATGTAAGGTGACTAAAAAAGGCTTTTTTTTACACCGTTTTTTTTTTTTTTTTTTTTTACAGTATGCACCTGAGGGGTTAGGTCATGTGATATTTTTATATAGCAGGTTATTACAGATGCAGCAATACCTAATATGTTTGCATTTTTTTTATTTATTTAAGTGCCCCCCCCAGCACCGCCCCCTCCTCCCCGCGCACGGCCCGCGGGTAACTAATAATGAGGGCTGCAGGGGGAGTTAAAAATTTAAGTATTAATATTTTTATATAGCAGGTTATCACGGACGCGGCGATACCCAATATGTCTATTTCTTATTTATATAGGTGTAACGGAGTGCCGAAGGCGCACTCGGTCTCCCATCAGCTGCACACCTGCTGCTTAATTTCAGGAGCGAGGATCTGTGTTCAGCCTCATTCCCAGGGTGGCTTTGCTAGCTGGGAGGCTCCATGCTCCTAGGTCTGCCTTGAGCGCCGAGCTGATCACTCGGTGCTCGACTTGTCTGTCTGTCGGTCATGTGACGCTGGCCATGTCACATGACCCTCACTCCCCACTATAAATACAGGCAACCTGCTGGCTACAGGTTGCCTGTGATACTGGTCCATTGGTGCTTCCTTGTTCCTTGGATCTAGTCTGCAGCTGCTTGTTCTGATTGACTCGTCTTCATCTCATCCTTTGTATGTATTGCTCTCCTGGATTGACCTCGGCTCTGACTGTTGACTTTACATTTGCCCGCTCCATTTGTACTCCCGCTTCTCCTGGTTCTGACCCTTGTCTTGTTGACCTTCCGTATCTTTCCTCTGTGCACTTATGTAAGTAAGGGACTGTCACCCAGTTAAACCCCGTCGCCTAGGGCGGGTAGTGTAAGTAGGCAGGGACAGGGGTTGAGGGTGGAGTCAGAGTGCACCCTCTTTCCTTCCTCTCTGTTCCCTGACAGTAAGTTTTACACAATTATTTCATTTTTGAAACAAAAAAGCCAGAAGCTGTGAAGGCGTCCGTTTGCCATGGTAACCATCACTTGCTGCCACAACAGAGCAGCGGGTGATGGGGAGGGAGGGGGCTGAAACGGTACAGAAGCCCCCGATGGGAGAGGGAGGGAGCTCCCTCCCTGTTAACCCCTTCCATACAGCGGTCCCTACAAACCGTAGCATGGAAGGGGTTAAACAGCTGACATCACAGCACAGATGTCAGCCGTTTCAAGCAGAGTGTCAGCAATGTGCTGACACTCTGCTTGCTAACCGCTCGGCCATCCTGGAAATGAGAGAGGGTAGGCGTAATGATCGTGAAACACGGACCGTGTGATACCGGCCCGGGTTTCTTCTGAGTGACGGAGCACACGGTGTCATTGGTTGCTATGACGCCGTGCGCTTCCTGCTGCCACCGCAGTACGGTAATACACTGGTATTATCTATACCAGTGTATTACTGTACTGCGGCGGCAGCAGGAAGCAAACGGCATCATAGCAACCAATGACACCGTGTGCTCCGGCACTCAGAAGAAACCCGGGCCGGTATCACACGGTCCGTGTTTCACGATCATTACGCCTGCCCTCTCTCATTTCCAGGTGTTACACGGACGTGTGCATGAGGCTTTAGATGGCTGCCAAAATCTGTGGAATCAGCTAACACAGATCCAATTTGTATGGCCAGCTTAAAGAGAACCTGTCACCATAGAATACAGTTCAATTTGCATGCAGTATGTTATAGAAAAGGAGGAGCTCACTTTTGTGAGAAAAGATTCTGCAACACTTGTCATTTTTATATTTATATCTCTTTCTTCCAGACCGGGCCATTTAACTCCCTTCCTGATCAATCCTATTTTTGCAAATCTGACATATGTCACTATGTGGTAATAATTTTGGAATGCTTTTTTCTTTTTCAAGCACTTGAGACTGTTTTCAAATAGCACATCATTTTTTTATTTGTTTGTTTTACCCTTATTTATAAAAAAAAATTACAAACTTAAATAAAATTTAGCAAAATATGTAATTTTTTTTTCAGTTTCACACAATAAAAGCATTTTTGAAAAAAATCAATCACCATATTTGGGGCCATATTTATTTTTATTTTTCAGCGGACTCATTTTGTGGGGGATGAGGTGACATTTTCATTGGTATAATTTTGGGGTAGATTTTTAGTACTTTTTTGTGAGGTGACCATAAAACAGCTGTTCTGGCATAGTTTTTATTAACTTTTTTACGACGTTCACCTGACAGGGAAGATCTTGTGATGTTTAAAGACCCAGTCGTTACAGATGAAGTGATACCAAATATGTCATATTTTTTTACAATGATAAATGGCTTGCGCTGTGGCATTAGAAGAATTTTGATATGTCTGAGTTTTAGTCTAACCAGACTGTCTATTACTCTGTAATACCTTTAGCGCCGTTTTATGATAACAGTAGGTTTAAAGAGCACACCAAATGCTCCAACTAACTTTTTTATTAACTTCGACTTTTCTTCATATACAGTGCTGCCCATAATTATTTATAGCCCTGGCAAATGTTGACTTAAAGTTACTTTTATTCAACCAGCGAGTAATTTTTTGACGGGAAATGACATAGGTGTCTCCCAAAAGATAAAAAGACGATGTACAAGAGGCATTATTGTGGAAAAAAAAAACATTTCTCAGTTTTTATTTACATTTGAGAAAAAAGTGTCCAGTCCAAAATTATTCTTACCCTTCTCAATAATCAATAGAAAAGCCTTTATTGGCTATTACTGCAATCAAACGCTTCCTATAATTGCAGACCAGCTTTTTGCATGTCTCCACAGGTATTTTTGCCCATTCATCTTTAGCAAGGAGCTCCAAATCTTTCAGGTTGGAGGGTCTTCTTACCATCACCCTGATCTTTAGCTCTCTCCACAAATTCTCAATTAGATTCAAGTCTGGACTCTGTCTGGGTCACTCCAAAACATTAATGTTGCCTGCTAACTATTTCTTCACCACTTTTGCTGTGTGTTTTGGGTCATTGTCATGCTGAAATGTCCACTGGTGCCCAAGGCCAAGTTTCTCTGCAGACTGCCTGATGTTGTCGTTGAGAATCCTCCTGTATTGCTCTTTTTTCATGGTGCCATTTACTGTGATTAGGATCCCTGGTCCGTTGGCTGAAAAACACCCCAAAAGCATAAGGTTCCCACTACCATGTTTGACAGTGGGAATGGTGTTCTTTGGGTTGAAGGCTTCTCCTTTTTTACGCCAAATGAAGGAAACATAATTGTGACCAAACAATTAAATTTTTGTTTCATCTGACGATAACATAGAAGACCAGAAGTCTTCTTCTTTATCCAGATGAGCTTTTGCAAAGGCCAATCCAGCTCTTGTGTGCCTTATGTGGAGAAGTGGCGTCCTCCTTGGTCTGCATCCGTGGAACCCAGCAGTGTCCAGTGTCCGTTTGATTGTCTGCCTTGAGACATTGCCACCATCAGAGCCCAGATTCACCAGGATGGATTGGTGGTGATCCTTGGATTCTTTTTTACCTCTCTAACTATCCTTCTGGCCAGCATAGGTGTCACTTTTGGCTTCTGACCACGTCCTCTGAGATTTTCAACAGTGCGGAACATCTTGTATTTTTTATAATACTTTGCACTGTGTCACTGGAACTTGAAAACATTTAGAAATGGCCTTGTAGCCCTCTCCTGACTTCTGTGCAGCCATAATGCGCAGCTGCAGGTCCTCACTGAGCTCCTTTGTCTTAGCCATGACTGTCCACAAACAAACTGCTGTTTTCCACCTGTTGAGTTGAATAAAACAGCTGTTCCCAATTAATCAGGGTAATTAGGATGCTTTAGAACAGCTTGGACTATTTGAAATGGTATAGAACTTTTGATTTCCCCACAGACTGTGACAGTTTGTGAAGGGTATGAATAATTTTGGACTGGACACTTTTTGCTCAAATGTAAATAAAAGCTGAGAAATGTTTTTTCCCACAATAACTTGCTGGTTGAATAAAAGTAACTTTAAGTCAAAATTTGCCAGGGGTATGAATAATTATGAGCAGCACTGTATAACACTGCCGCCTCCGCAGCAGATAGTCCATGTACATAGCACATGTTGAAAAGATATCACAAAATGGCGGTATGCATAAGATGGTAGTTCAACTGTTCAATCTTGTCATTCAACATAAAATGGTGGATATATTTCTCTCTTGAGTATCTGTACTCTCACTTTAAGTTATTTAAGCACTTTATGATCTCTCTGAGAGGTATAGCTGAGGTCTAACTAATAGTTCACTTGCAGTATGTAGTTAGCAGTGACTATTTTCAGTTTGGTTGAATATGATCTGGTAGAGTTGTATGCAATTTGGATTGCAATATGTTTGTATGGTATTTGTAGTAGTTCACAGTTTGCAACTGTAGCTTGCAATTTGCAATTTGCAATTTGTATTTGTACTTTGCAATTGAATTTGTATAGTTACAATTGGTGGAACTGTGGGTGAACACATATATATGTAGTTCAGTATACAGTTCTAAACACAATACAAAAAATATGAACATTATATAACTTGTTTTAAATACCTAAAATGGCCTCTTGTTCCAGATTTTTGTGGAGTGAATGTCTATTCATCTACAGTCTCTGGTGAATAATGATTCTAGCAGCATAAGCTGGGGGAATTCCCAGACAGGCTGTGTGTGAGACTGGCTGTGATTGGTGAAAATTCTTGCACAGCTGACTGTGATTAGTCTAGACTAAGATTATCACTATACTTTCTGTTATTTCTGCTGTGACTGAGCTTACCTTTTATTACAAAATACATCTTAAAGGCATATTATCTTTTTATGCTTCTGTAAACACAAAATATATAACAGTTAGATGACATCCAAACATGATGTCACAGTAAATAACTCTGCATTTGTCTTTAACACATTAACATAGGAACTGTATTAAGGCTATTGGCAGGATTAGCTGTACACACATATAAGCTATACTAGCAACCTAGGACAGGTCTTAGCTGGCCAGCTACACTCCCACCAAAATTACCTATAATTCTATGTTCTAAGTGGTAGGACTTGAACATGAATTTGAGGAATTTTCCATCAGGTTCTCAACTTCCAAGTGTCTATTATCACTCTCAAATAGAACAACTAACTTGTGTATAGGACGTTCCAACTTGAGAGGAGTAGCAAGACGTTTTTCATTTTGTCAAGTTTTGAGTCTCCTATTTGTAACAACACTCTTCTTACTAGTTTGTCTTCATCCTTTTGAACTTCTAGAACTTTGGCCAATTTCCATTGACTTCTAGTTAAATCTTCTTCTTTTACTAACACTATGTCACCAACTTGGACATTTCTTCTGGGTGTTTGCCATTTACTTCTTAGAATAAGATTGGCTAAGTACTCTTTCCTCCATCTATTCCAAAAGTGTTCTGATAGATATTGAACTCTTCGCCATCTGCTTATGGCATATAAATCCTCTTTGGTGAACTTGCCATGTGGTGGCTGTACGCAATCCAACTGAAGGTGAAGTAGATGGTTTGGAGTTAAAGGGTCCAAACTTGGTTGGATCATTGATGTTATCAACTGTAAGTGGACTACTGTTAACAATAGACATTACTTCATAGAATAGGGTCCTAAGTGAAGCGATTATAATCTATGGGCAGTCTGGAACTGGTTAAGACTACCTCCATGCACAACTATCTGTGGCTGACCGCTATTTATACATTCACAGAGAATGCGATCAATCACTGATAAGATGTCCCCCGCAGTGGTGCAGCTATAATGAAAGCAGGGGAAGTAGCTACCACGGGGTCTGAACTCAGAAGGGGCCCACCCCTAAAATAGTTTTTTGTCAGAACCCCCTCAATAGTATTATACAATGACATTATACACAGTTACAGTATATACAGTGACATTACATGCAGAATATATGTGTAGGAAATGGATGGAGCGGCTGCCGGGCATGGTCTGAGATAACGATGCTGACTAGCCACAGGAGTGGAGGTTGAACAGGAAGAGGGGCTTATGGAATTGCTGCGGATGGGGGGGGTGTTCAAAAATTTGCTGTGGGGCTCAGTCAGTTCTAGTTACGCCACTGGTCCCCCGTGTACAACTGAATTCAGAAAGAGCTAAAATATAAATGTCAATTATGCAGTTTACTTAATCTATTACCACAAAACTATATATCAATCTGCTCATCTTCTCATGCTCTTTAACATGCTGCCTTCAGATTACACTGCATTTCACAGTGACAGGTTCTCTTGAATTTGTATTCCTCTAAACAAAAGTTCCTTCCTCAACAGGCAGTGGCCAGAGGACCCACAGCCCACCCACCCTCTCCCCCAACATTAGACCCTTCTGAGTCCAGCAAAGTCCAGTCTCTGGTTAATGTCAAGATGCTGTGGTCCACAGCTCTTACAAGTTCCTAGCATTGGCTGGCATCAAGACTTTATTGCAGACCCTGAAGACTAGAGAAACTAGAAGCAAGTAGAGGTAAGAAAATACCTGTTTTTTTTTAAATCTGATCTGGGATCTGATTTAGTGGACTGGACTTTGGTATGGTATAAGAGGAGCCATATTTTAAATGTTGGCATGAAGCACAGCACTTTTTAGTTACCTGGAAGAAAGACAAGAAAGTAAGAGCTGAAAGCTTCCTCATCCCTGAAATCTTGCTGTCCTCTGCTAGACCTTGCTGTCCCACTCTGCATTTCATTTTATTGGAAACAGAAGCACAGTAAAAAAAAGTCAAGTAAATAAGGATATGGTATTTCCGAATGTATTGCCAGACAAAAAACGACTCAAAAGTGTGGTTACAAGTCAGAGTGAGACTTTTTTTGAAACAGGGCCAGTGTACATAAACTACAATGTAATTGCAAATACATCACTGAAAAAATTTCATATTTAGGGCTCAAGTCCAGGAGCGTACTGACTCAGTGCATGTATTGCGGACTGTGAACGCACTGACGTGGGCCCACATCTCCCAGATATGACTAAAGATAGGGCTTCACCTTTCTTTTTGTGGTACGGAGGTACTCAGAAGCTGACAGAGGTACTAGGAAGTAGTGATGAGCGGCAGGGGCAATATTCAAATTCACAATATTTCGCAAATATTTTGTAGAATATTCATCATATATTCGTGAATTCCCGAATTCGAGATTATATTCTTGATTGCGAAAATCGGCAATGTATTATTTGCGTAATGCGTGCGAAATATTGGCGTGGAGTAGGCAACTTTTCTATTGGTTGCTAGGGATGTTGCTAAGCTGTGACAAAGCCTTCTCATTGGCCCAGAAGCTAGAAGAAGGGAGGGATGATCACCTGATATGTACTGTGTTATGTGTTATAAAAATAAAGAATATTCGTCATTACGAATATAAAGCACCATATTCTAAATATTTACAAATTCTCAAAGTGCCGATATTTGCACACAAAAAAATATTTGCATATTTGCGCTCAACACTACTAGGAAGTGCTTCTGGGGGCTTCTGATGCATGCCTCCACATCACAAAAAGTTAGAATATGTTCTACCTTTGGATTTTGAAGAAAAAATGAGTAAAATTCTAGCTAATAGGAGATGCCCAATGTGTGACTTTTCTGTTACTACCTATAGTTTAAGAGTTTTTGGCTTGTGGCATGCATGCTGCACTGACAGATCTCTAAAATAAATTACAGTATCAATAAGATACCGCATTTGCATCCTCTGGTACCCTCTTTATAGCACCAATTAGAGGTCTTAATGTAAACAGTCTGTATGCAAAGTAGTCAGTGTGACAGATTCCAAAAATAGCATTATTTAACACTAGATGGCGCTGATGCTTTGAATTCAAACCGCAACCATTATAGGGAATTCATAGATGTCTAGGAAATTAGTGAAAGCCTTTAGTTATATAGGGGGTCAGTTATTAAGACTGGCATTTTAGACGCCGGTCTTAATAAAGCCCCTGCTCTGGCGATGGATCGCCAAAGTTATGTAAAGGCACAGGCCTCTACATAACTTCAGCGTATCCAGCGCCGCTTCTAAATGTTAGCAAGCTGGCTTACATTTAGACCATTTTTTACACCTAAACCTGACGACCTATCCCCTTCCCCGCCCACTTTTTTAGACCTGGCGTGAGCGGGGTAAAGTCGCAGATTGTGGCCCAACTAACCATTGCACCGCAACCTGCACCTTAAATACACCTAACATAGGAGTATTTCAGGATAATAAATGACTCCCATAGTCCCTGACTTATCAAGGCCGGTGTGTGGTTTCCCAGTCTTGATGTGGCTTGCTCTGTCGGAGGAGTCTTGTAATTTATGACGAGGTACCATATTCTGGTGCAAATAATGATAATTTTATTGGGCCGACAGTGCCACCCTCGCCACACCCCCTTTTTGTAGACTTGGTGAGGGCAGCGTAAAATGCAGGTTATGACTAGAAAACTTGCAAATGCATTGAAAAGTTGCAATCTAGCAGTGGTGGCCATGCTTGCACACTATAGGAAAAAGTGCCAGCATCTCTGGTAGCCAGGAACATGGGAGCTCACGTAGGCACTCCTCGTATCTGTGCTGCAGCGGTGGCCACAACTCATGGAAATGAGAAGTGCATAATGCTATACAAAAAAGAATGAAGTCAGCAAAGGAGGCAATATGGAGAGTCACAATACATTAGTAAGTGCCTTGTATTAACTTTGTCTAAATGATTTAATGAAGTGAAACAACGTCTTTAAATAGAGCAGCATAAACCCGCTTACAAGTCTGCTATAAGTTTAAAAATGGTATCCTATATGAGGAGACCCTTGTTAATTTTCTTTTCAATTTTAACACCCAACTTTCAAGGAAGTGCATAAAACGTATTGACTTTTAACCCTTTCCCCATTGCCCAACGTAAATTTGTTGGGGGACAGGCATTAAAAAATGGCGTCCGTTTGCAAGCAGAGTGGACGCCATAGCCGCCGGGTGCCTGCTATTTTACACAGCAGGCACCTGGAATTAACGTCTGAGACTGGTGGTAATGCCGGTCATGGACATTTAACCTTTCAGATGCCGTGGTCAAGCATGACCACAGCATCTGGATGTATTAAAACCCTGAAGTAGACATTTGCGGGTGTGCTCTGGCTCCCCCAGCTGAGATCGTGGGAGTCTAAAGCAGGGGCATAACTACCATAGCGGCAGACCAGGCGACTGCTATGGGGCCCAGGGCAAGAGGGGGCCCAGTCTTAGTTGGGATTATCTCCTCTTCTACTGGAAGTGAAAACTTGGTCAGGACTCTACCCTCTAAAGGAACAACTTTTAGCAATTGAGTCAGTGAAAAATGGCCCAAGGGTTATTCAAAAGGGTTTAAAAGAAAACGCTTCTGTCACGACCCTTGGTCATGGTCGTGACTCCTTGGGTGCCGCATGCTGTTGCCCGCGGTTTGGGAGTTTGTCAACCGCAGCTGGGGCACTTAGTGGTTTGCCTCAGGTGCGGTTGCCGCGGACAACAAGTGTGCGTGCAGTTGCCCTTGGCAACGGGTTTTGTGTGAATGCCCGTTTGTATGTCTGTGTGCACTTTGTGTTGTTTGTTGTGCACGAGGTGATGTTTTATATGCACCTGGACTCCTCCCTTCACCTGCGGTGGTCCGCGGCAACGTCTGGCGATGTTTGCATGCTGTGGAAGTGTCTCGGCCTGTTGGCTGTTCTGGAGGACACGGTTGCCACGCATGCCGTTGCCGTCGGAGACAGGTGAGTGAGGTTGTGTGCTTTCCCCTTTATGTGAGTTTCCCTTCTGTGTTGCTGGAAGGGTTAACTCCCTTCCCAGTGTGTGTGACTTCACTGGGTGTGTGCTGATCGTTGGGTGGGGCCTCTTGGCCTATAAAGCCTCAGTCCCTGGCTGGGCTCAGTAGGTTGCTCTCAGCCATGCTGGCTGGAGCAGCCTCCTGTCTCCTCCATCTGCCTGGTGGGGACCATCCTTCTGGTCATAAACCATTGTCAGTTAATACTATGTTTCACGGTGTTATCTAGGTGTGTGTGGGGTTATCTTGTTAGTGCAGCTTATGGTTTCCTGGTTTCCCGTGTAATGTCTGGTGTGTGCTGTGTCCTTTATGTTGCTGTGGACATCAGCACTTGTTCATGGGTTCCAGGTTTGTGTGTCTGTGGCAGGTAAGTGCAGGACTAGTCTCACTTACCTGTCATTTCCATATGTCTGTTGATGTTTCCCCTGTGTTGCTTGGCCGTTGAGACTCCTGCTCCCCCGTTCCTAGGAGGAGCAGGTCGTCTCACTCTGTCCCCTAGTACAGGGCCGACTTGAGGGCTCGTAGGGACTTTAAGGTTCCGGCGTATGAGTCCTCCTACCACCAAGGTCGGCTCATACAGATAGGAGACAGGGTCAGCGTTAGGGATGCAATAGGAGGTGACCTGCTCCCTAACTCTGTGGTCCCGGCCAAGGGGTAACCCTACCATCTCCTGGCACCGCACGGCTGGGGGTTTTCCCCACCGCCAGCCGTGACAGCTTCTGTCCTGTGTGGGGGCCTGGTTTGATCCTTGCTATGGGGCCCTTACTTCCCTATGTACGGCACTGGTCTAAAGCATTGTGCAGCAGCTTCTCTCAGATTCCATCAGAGGTACTTCAGATTCCATCAGAGGTAATTACTTGACTCTGCCACCAGGGGGTGGTCTATAGTAATATTAATGCATATGTACTAATAGGTTGCTTTATAGAAGCAAAACAAAAAAATAGATTAAGGCCAGTATTAACTAGGATATTTAATTAAATTATGTAATTTAATTATAAACAGTCTGTCAATTTACAAATAAAGTGTTACACATTCTTTAACTCCTTCTGCATTTAGCAAGTTAGTGACCCAAATTTTTTTTCATTGTTTGTTCATTGCCTTCCAAGAGCTATAACTTTTTTATTTTTTTGTCTATGTAGCCATCTAAGGGCTTGTTTTTTACAGAACAAATTGTATTTTTTAATGACACCATTTGGGGGTACATATAATAATTGATTAACTTTTATTAACTGTTTTTGGAGAGGAAAGGAAAAAAAAAATGACATATTTTTACATACATTTTGTGACATTCACATTGTGGCATAAATAACAATACCTTTACTCTCTGGGTCAGTGCTAAATATATATATGTATATATATATATAATATTTTATTTTTTTAAGTTTTACTACTTGTGCATAATACAACCCTTTTAAAAATATGCTTTTGAATTGCAGCATCCTGACACCCATAATTTTTTTCTTTTTCTTTCTATGGAGCTGTGTGAGGGCTTGATTTTTGTAGGATGACTTGTAGCTTTCATTGCTATTATTTTCGGCTACTTAAGTTTTTTGATTAATTTTAGGCATCATGCACATTACTGTATAGTTGGTCCGCGTCTGATCCGCATTTCTTTCAGATTGAACACAGACCCATTCATTTCTATGGGACCCCCAAAAATTCAGACAGGTGTCATCTGTGTGTTGTCCACATCTATTTATTCACATGTTCCTTTCTGCAAAAAACATAGAACATGTTCTACTCTTTTCTGTTCTTCAGACAGCGCCCACAAACATCACGTCAGCAGAGACCGCCCACACAACATCGGGTCGGCATCCAGCATACCTCCTGTGGGCGTCATTATGGTCACGGAGACCTCGTGCACTCCCGCCCCTGTTCCCTCCCTCTCCCCGCCCCCCCCAGAATCCGGGCATAGCGCGCCCAAACAGAGAGAATAAAATAGAACAACAAACACACCCACAATGTATATACAGACCTTTATTGTCCTGATGAAGGGGGATGTTTGCCCTTGAAACGCGTAGACTAAACTATAAATAAAGATATACTTTTACTTATCAACCGAGTCCTGACTTCCTCTGCAGCAGCGCCGTTTCTAAAAAGGTCAATTTCTTCAATTCATCTACTATCCTGTTCTTCAGACAAGAATAGACATTTTTACAATAGTGTGGGATGTGTGGGATGAGAAAGTGTGGGTCGCACATGATCAGTATCCGTGTTTTGCAGATCCGCAGTTCCCATTTTTGCTACTGACTGTGGCATCTGAAGGGTTAAATGTCTAAAATTGCGTTATTTTTTACCCTAGCCACTGTACACATGTGCCAGCTGTGTAACAGAGCCAGCACCCACTGCAAATGGATCAGTCTCAGCATTTGACTCTGCTCTTCTCCCTCCTTGCAAACATACGATTTTCTAATGAGTCTGCGTCTAGAATCTGTCTAAAAATCTGCAAAAGGGGCTTAGTGGGAAGGGTGGGGCTTCACAGGAAAGCCGGCATGGTCTAAGATGCGCCTTTTGAGCTGTCTCGAAGTAAACCAACCAACAGTTGGTATAGAGTCAGAGAAATGTGTCTATCCCTGCACCAGATTGATCATCCCGCCTAAGCGACTGTGATAAATCTGGGGTAGGTCTGGACAGCCTACCTAAATTTATGTCATCTATAGGATTATTAAATCTGCACATGGCACACACAGGGTTAAGATGTTACTTTTTTTTTTTTAAGTAGCCATTCTTTGCTTGTAACATTGTAACATGTGTTGGAATACATTCCAAAGCACTATACAATGTTATTATTACACTGACAGGCAACCTTAGTGGCAGATTCTGGTGGCAGGCCTGGTGAACTTTCTGAGATTTGTGTCACAGAGAATCAATAGCCAGACACAGGGAGCTTTCTCCCCTTGGATGCCACAGTTGTTACTGCAGTTAAACTGACTGGATCAGAGATAGCGCTGATCTCTGTGTTTGCAACAGGAGAATGGTTGTACATTACAGGTGAGCTCCTGCCATGATCTTGTGGGGAAATAGTGCACATGAGATCATGATGGAGATATTCGTCATGATGAGGGAACTGGCACCTGCTTAAAATTGATAAATCTGTAATAGATAGTTGCGTAGCGTTCGTTGCCAGAACCCGGGGCAAGCCAAGTGTTGATCCTCCTCACCTATTGATACACCCCCTTTTATAGAACCACGACTCACAATATATGGTGACCAAAATTACCAATAATAACTCTATATAAAGGCCTCAGTAATTAATAATTCTATTTAAGTCCCCACTCAGTGGCTTACTTGTGATGTCTTCTCTGACTGGAGTCATTCTCATTCCCTTTTTTCTTGATTCTGGACAGATCAGTATGATGATGTCTCCTGATCGCAACTTGCCCCTAAATAATTTGACACACAGAACAATATTTTGTAAAAAATGCCTCCTTTTCCCCCCACTTAGTAATAATCCTCATTTAGGTCCTAGTCCCAATTAGTATTAATTTAGTAATTATAATGCCTCTCTCTAGTGCTTCCAGAAGTTATGATCTCCCCTTTTGTGGCCCAGTAGTTATAAAGCCCCTTATAGTGCTCTCAGCAGACATAATGTCCCTGTATTACCCTCTGTACATATAATGTCCCCAGTAGTGCCCCCTTTGCATATAATGTCCCCCAGTAGTTGCCTCTTTACATATAATGCCCCAGTACTGTCCTCTGTATATATAATGCCCAACACCCTATGTAGTGTCCTCAGTACTGACCACAAAAAAAATACTCATTTCTCTTCTGCCGGGTCTCAGGAGGTGATGATGTTGTCACGCCATCTAAAAACACATCTGCACACAATAAACTAATAATAAACATATAATAAATACAAACAAATATACTGAATATAACACATATATTAATAGAAAAAAAACACTTGTATTCGATAGCAGGTACTCTTTAATAAGAACGGAAACTGCAAATCCAAAAGGATCATAGGTCAAGCTCACAAATGCAATGTTAGCTAAACTATGTAGACATTGCAATACTGTGCTCAACTAAGTAAAGACCAAAGGTTTCTTACAAAAGCAAATACTTATAATAAAGAAAAGTGTGAAATAATGTTGTGTTATTCAGGAATACTCACTATAAGCAGATGGCTCTATATAAACAGACTTTAGGTTTGAAATGTATGAATGTGTTAATTACAATTTAATATTTTTCATACATTAAATCATACATTAAATGTCATTAGAACTTTTTGTGAAGGCAGTCAGTGCTTTTAGAGTACCTGCTCTGCGCACCAGCGCTGTGAGGGAGATGAGTTTGATGAGGCTCCCTGTGCTCTTGGGAACTTTCAGTGCAACAAAAAAATGTTTTGTACCCATCTCCAGATCTGTGCCTCCACACAATCCTGTCACTGAGTTCTACAGGCAGGTCTTTCCTTCTCATGGTTTGGTTTTTGCTCTGATACACTTTCTCAGCTGTGAAACCTTATATAGATAGGGGTAAGCCTTTCCAATGTCCAGTCGATTGAATTTACCAAAGGAGGACTTCAATCAAGATGAAGAAACATGATCAAGTGGGAGGTCCCCAGAGCTAAATTTCAGGTGCCATAGCAAAAGGTCTGAAAAGGTATGTCCATGACAAATTTTAGTTTTTCCTTTTTAATAAATTTGCAAAAATGTTAAAATTATGTTTTCACTTTGTGCAATTTATTGAGTGCAGATTGATGGAGGAAAACTTCTTTATTTTAGCACAAGGTCACAACATAACAAAATATGAAAGGGTCTGAAGACTTTCTGAAAGCATTGTATTACAATGCTTGTTTTAACAGTTGTACCTGGCTTGAACACAAAATCTGACAATGTCCAGAGTAGGAAGTTGTGTTTGTTACATGCACATGACTGTTGCCTGTTAGGCAGTCTGCAAATTGCAGATCCACAAAACACGGATACCAGCCATGTGCATTCCGCATTTTGCGGAACAGAATGTCTGGGCCATAATAGAATAGTCCTATCCTTGTCTGTAATGTGGACAAGAATAGGACATGTTCTATATTTTTGTGGAGCCACGGAATGGACATACAGCTACAAGGAGCACACGGTATGCTGTCCACATCTTTTGTAGCCCCGTCGGGGCAGACGTGGACAAAAAATACATTCATGTTCATGAGGCAATAGGTTGTATTCATATTTTGTGGCTGTGTTGTGTTTTTTCTGTAGATTTCCGACATTCCAAATGCGATTTTGCTGCTGTTTTGGAAAACCACAGCAAAAAAATGAACCAAGGCAGCAATGATTGAATACAGTCTAATGTAACAGCACAGCAACAAGCAGCAAATGATTTGCTTTTAAAACAAGTCAGACTAATGGGGTTAGATATTTGGTACATACTGGGGGATTCTCTCTGGTAGGCAGGGTAAGCGGATGCAGCATAGAGGCAACAACAAGTTTGTAAAGAAAAACTTCAGTGTTTATTCCCACATAAGGCAAAAACAAAACGACAGTTTGCAGTTTTGGTGTTAGTTCACACAATGGAAAGTCCTCAGAACAAAAGATCACCTTGTTGGCAGTTTTATCTCCAGCAGTCCACAGCAGGCTTTAAGGGGCCTTTTTCCCCAGCATGCAGCTCTCAGCCCTCCACCACGACACAAAGCCTCCGATCCCAAACACAGAGACTCAGCTGCTGAGCCCAGCTGCCTATTTAAAGGACAGCCAGGTGCAGCCAAAACCCGGACCGGCACTTAAACTCTGGTCTGGTATTTGACTTCAACTGGCTGGAAACCAGCCCAGCCACACATGTTGGGAGGAAAATACCTGCCTTCCCAGACAAAACCCCTCGCTGTGTCACAATACTTACAGATCACTTTTCTGAAGCTGCATAATAGACAAAAGTTTTAAGTTTAAAGATGTGCCACAATTATCAAACAGCTTGCTCCATTTGATAAATTTGGCACAATGCACTAAAACACAGACTTAAGCAAAACTGACTTGAAACATTTCCCTCAAGATAAAGTCTCCAATATAGTCTAATTATGCAGATGTTAGTGTTGATCGCAAATATTCTAATCGCAAATTTTTATCATGAATATCGGCACTTCGAGAATTCGCGAAGATGTAGAATATAGTGCTATATATTCATAATCGCGAATATTCTATTACAATTTTCTTCGTCAGTAACCCACCTTATTGCTTGTGGGCCAATGAGATTTATATATTTGTCAAAGCTTGGCAACATCCCTAGCAAGTTGCAACCAACAGGAAAGCTGCCTACCCCTTTGCTATATAAGAAACTCCCCAGCAGCCATTTTCTGCTGTTTTTTTGCAGTTCTGAGAGAGAGACAGCAGAGTCATTGCTGTGCTCTGTGCTTTCATCTGGATCCTATTCCTTATCTAATTACATTAGATAGTTAGTTAGCTCATATATATAATGCAGATAGTTAGTGGGAGATAGTCAGTGTAGGTTAGATAGTGATATAGTGTAGGTTCCAGTGCAGGGTGTTAGGTAGTATGATAGGAATTACTGTTTCTCTGCTGTCCATACATACCTGCTACAGACATAGTGTTGTGATATCACAACAATACTTATTGCGCCAATCAGTAATATCTACTCAGACCTGATAAAATTTGAAGTTGCATGTATTGTGCATCATATGTGCATCATTAGTGCTGATTTGCGCAATCGCGAAAATAATGACTGAAGATCACGAATTCTGGTATTCGCGAATTTATTGCGAAAATAAATATTGCCTATGCCGCTTCTCACCAGCAGATGCAGTGTATTAAGATCTTATCACAGAAGAGCAAAGGGGGAGGTATATTAGTCAGCTATACAAAATAATAGCAGTGTGTTTAAAAAAGTGAATATAGCTCCAAATCCTTCTAATAGTTTTAATTTCCATACACACAAATGCATTGGGAACACTACACATTCTATTCCAAATCAAAACATAAAGAAAAATATATAAAATTTGTGTTGTTCCTCTAAAAAAAATACCAGTGTTTGTGTTAAAAAAAAATAGCAGTGTTTGTATTCTTCTTTACAAACTCAAACATTGACTATATAAACTGAAAAATGTGGAAGATTTTGCTTTCCTTTGAATCACTTTACTAATATTTAGTTGTATAACCACTGTTTCTGAGAACTGCTGTACATCTGTGTTGCATGTAGTCAACCAACTTCTGGCCCCTGTGAACAGGTATTCCAGCCCAGGATGATTGAACTACATTCCACAGTTCTTCTCTATTTTCTGGTTTTGCCTCAGAAACTGCATTTTTTATGTTGCCCCACAAGTTTTTTTATTGGATTAAGATCCAGGGATTGGGCTGGCCGCTCCATAACGTCAATCTTGTTGGTCTGGAACCAAGATGTTGCACATTTACTGGTGTGTTTGGGGTTGTTGTCTTGTTGAAACACTTTCAAGGGTATTTCCTCTTCAGCATAAGGCAGCATGACCTCATTAAGTATTCTGATGTATTCAAACTGATCCATGATCCCTGTTATGCGATAAATAGGCCCAACACATTAGTATGAGAAACATCCCCATATCATGATGCGTGCGCCACCATGCTTCACTGTCTTCACAGTGTACTGTAGCTTGAATTCAGTGTTTGGGGGTCATCTGACAAACTGTCTCCTGCCACTAGACCCAAAAAGAACAATCTTACTTTAATCAGTCCACAAAATGTCTCTTTAGGCCAGTCAATGTGTTCTTTGGCAAATTGTAACCTCTTCAGCACGTCTTTTTTTCAACAGTGGGACTTTGCGGTGGCTTCTTGCAGATAGATTGGCTTCACATAGGCGTCTTCTAATTGTAACAGTACTTACAGGTAACTTTAGACCTTCTTTGATCTTCCTGGAGCTGATTGTTGACTGAGTCCTTGCCATTTTGGCTATTCTTCTATCCATTTGAATGGTAGTTTCGCTTTCTTTCACGTCTTTCAGGTTATGGTTGCTTTTTTAAAGCATTTGCGATCATTTTAGCTGAGCAGCCTATCATTTTCTGCAGATTTTTTTACGTTTTCCCTCTCCAATCAACCTTGTAATCGAGGTACGCAGTTTTTCTGAACAATGTCTGTAACAACCCATTTTCCTCAGAATTTCAGAGAGAAATGCACTGTAACCAGCATGTACATTATTTGCTGCCTTCCTTCCTTAAATAAGGGCAATAATTGTCACCTGTTTTTCAAAGAATGAATGACCTCATTCATTGAACTTCACACTGCTATTATTTTGAACATGCCCCTTTCAATAAATGATTGAATTACAGAGAATCAGCAGCATGCATGTCATGATTGTTGGGTCTGTTGGGTTTCTATTACTCTACTACACCTGCTAGTAAATTATTTGCCATGTAGAAATATAATTTCTACCAAAAACTGTGATTGATCAGGTTAGTGATGGCTGACTGCTTGTCACGCCCTGCCCTGTGGGTGTTCTGAGGAGATCTGTCATAATTGCTGCACGTGACTCGATCTGACTCGATCTGCACGTGACCAAATGAACCACCTCCCATCAGGTGTGGTTCATTTGGTTATTGGTGAGGCTATTTATTCCTCCCTCTCACTATAGCCTTTGCGGGTTATAGTTCTTCCTTGTTTGAGCTCTGGAAGTTTTGGTGGATCGTCTTCTCCAACTCATCTATAGTTAAGTCCTTTTCCCTTTTGTGTCTGTTTTTACCAGGCCCCTAGAGTGATGCTAGCTCCTTCAGTTGTGGAAAGAGCTGGTTGTCTCTTTCCCTCTTCCCTACAGCTGAGGGTTTGGTCCAGTGTGTTATAGCTTTAGGTACGTGGGCAGGTGCATATCTACCATCAAGATATGCACATGGGCATAGGAGCGTAGGGAAAGTCTCTTAGGGATTTCTAGGAGGTGACCCCTTTGTTCCCTAGCTTTTGGGGTCTAGTCAGTTGTTTTGTTTGCTTTGCGGTGTTCCCTTTCCTTATCTTAGCTACCGTGACACTGCTATTATTTTGAACACAACTGTATATATTTATTATGAAACCCACAAACATTACTAGAAATTACTACACCCCTCACGTTTTTGTAAATATTTTATTATATCTTTTCATGGGACAACTCTGAAGATATGACACTTTGATATGCATAGCCATTAATGTCTAAACCACTGGCAACAAAAGTGAGTACACCGTATGTGAAAATGGCCAAATTGTGCCCAAAGTGTCAATATTTTGTATGGCCACCATTATTTTCCAGCACTGCCTTAACTCTCTTGGGCATGGAGTTCACTAGAGCTTCACAGGTTGCCACTGGAATCCCCTTGGTAGATGTTAGAGACCTGGTATTCTTCCACCTTCCATTTGAGGATGTTTCACAGATGCTCGATAGGGTTTATGTCTCAATGAACTGTAACTGCCCACAGCCGGCAGCACCAAACCATGACACTCCCACCACCGTGCTTGACTGTAGGCAAGACACACTTGTCTTTGTACTCCTCACCTGGTTGCTAACACCATCTGAACCAAATAAGTTTATCTTGGTCTCATCAGACCACAGGACATGTTTCCAGTAAACCATGTCCTTAGTCTTCTTGCAGGGGCGTAGCTATAGGAGAAGCAGGGGAAGCGGCTTCTTTGGGGCCCTGACCCAGAAGGGGCCCATCCAGGAGCAGGAGGGCGAAAAATATTTTGTCAGGGCCCCCTCAACAGTATTACACAATGACATATTATACAGTGGCAGTATAGACAGTGTATGAATGGGGACGGCATGAAAGGAAGGGGTTGCAAAACAATTACTGGGCGAGGGGGGCCCCATTCAAAAATTTGGTGTGGGGCCCAGGCATTTCTAGCTATGCCACTGTCTTCTTGTCGTCAGAAACTGTTTGCAGGTTTTCTTGTGCATCATCTTTAGAAGAGGCTTTCTTCTGGGATGACAGCCATGCAGACCAATTTGATGCAGTATGCAGCATATGGTCTGAGCACTGACAGGCTGACCCCCCCCACCGAATCAATCTCTGCGGCAATGCTGGCAGCACTCATATGTCTATTTTGAAAAGACAACCTCTGGATATGACGTTGAGCGATTACACTAAACTCCTTTAGTCGACCATGGCTAGGCCTGTTTTGAGTGAACCTAGCTTGTTAAACTTGGCCACCGTGCTGCAGCTCAGTTTCAGGGTGTTGGCAATCTTCTTATAGCCTAGGCCATCTTTATGTAGAGCAACAATTCTATTTTTTCAGATCCTTAGCCTTCTTTGCTATGAGGTGCCATGTTGACCAGTGACTAGTACGAGTGTGAGAGCGATGACACCAAATTTACTTATCACAATCACAGAGGGAAGCATATTTATTTTGCCATGGAAATGGCAAAAAAGCAGGTAGTCTACTAGCTAGACTAGCCAAGGGACAAAAACCCTCGACCAATACATCAACCCTTAGAGACAGACATGGAGGGGTAAGCTCTCACTCGAAAGAAATAAATAAATAAGATCCTGAGAGACTTTTATGACAATATGTACGGATCTCCTCTGAAACCAGCAGACGGAATGAAATATTGGTTGAAAGGCATCCCATTACCAACACTATCAGAACTAGACAGGGAATCACTTAGTACCCCAATTACCACAGAAGAAGTCACTAAAGCCTTTAAAAACCTAACCTCCAAATATACAAGGGATACATTCATAGCACAGGTATACCAACCCAAACAAATATGGCACATATAAAGGTTTTGCCAAAGCCTGGCAAGGAGCCTACATTAGCAGCTTCATATCGCCCAATCTCATTGATCAATGTAGATCTTAAGATAGCTTCTAAAATACTAGCTGACAGACTGGCACGCAAGTAGGCTTTGTGCAAGGGAAGGCTATAGTTACAAACATTCGTAAGGTCCTGACAGTCCTAGACGAGGTAAAGATGCGCCCTGCAGCTCATCCATCCCCAGCTATAGTCACTATTGATGCTGAGAAAGCTTTTTACAATGTAGAATGGGGATGGGTGGGAATTGTATTGGACGGTATGGGCTTCTGTGGGCCATTTCGGCAATATCTTATGGCACTATATACTGACCTTCAAGCTAGAATACACACCCCTGGATTTCTATCCAGCCCTCTCAGCTTGAGCAAGGGCACCAGGCAGGGCTGCCCGCTCTCCCCACTTATATTCAACCTAGCAATAGAACCCCTGTCCCACAAGCTAGGAATGAGAAACAATATAGAGGGCATCAGGATAGCTAGAACAGAGCTCAAACACGCACTCCTGAAACATCTATTCCAGCTTTTGGCAGAGTTTGGTAATTTGTCAGGCTTCAGGGTAACTAAATGGGAACTATTGTTCTTGGGCTGCAACCCATCAAGGGAAGGTAACCAACTTCCAGAAGTGTGAATACAAAAAGCTTCCAGATCTATAAAGTAACTGGGTATCCACATTGGGAAGAGGCCTAAATCCTTGTATCCATTGACGTTGGGGGGGGGCAAGGCCAACTTTTAAAAATTATACGTATACCAAAACTCCTGTACACCATGCAGACCACTCCTCTACTCCTCAAACACTCCGATATTAACACTCTGGAAATCGCCATCTACTATGGGCAGGAAAGAAACCTAGAATATCAGTGGCTAAGTTGCCTAGCATTGCCGGACCTAAGGTGTTATAACTTGGCCAGCCTTATGAGGCCCTGCATACCTTCTTCAGTTAGAACCAGTTTATTAGTGAAAGATACTATTGCTGCTTGGAAAGGGTCATGTAAAATATTCAATCTACCTTTCATGCTCTCTAAATACATGGGCATCTGGGGACACCCGGAATATCCAGCAGGGCTAGAATCTAAACACTTTGTAAGATGGAGGGCTGTGAGTATCAAGTATGCAAAGGATATGTGGAATATGCAAGAAAAGCGATATTATTCTTTCACTGATCTTAAGGAGATACATCAGCTAGGTAATAAGCACCTATTGGCATACCTCCACCTCATGGGGTTCCTCAGGAATAGAGTTCTAAATCTCACTAAAGAGTTCATCTCCAATAATTTTGACCATCTGCTGGGTCAGGGTCATATGAAAAAGTCGCTATCGGAACTGTATCAGGAAATTAGGGATAAACAAGCAGAAAATACTGCGGAAAAGCTCTTCTCCCAATGGAAGAAGGAGTTCCCATCAATGGACACTAAAAAAGTGATTCTGTAGGGCTGGGACAGGATAAGAAGGGCAATTACTAATGAGGAATGGAGGGAAACACATTTTTGGATGATCCATAAAGCCATATATGGATTCCAGTATGCTTCCCACACTCAATCCCAGACCAGATTGACTAACTGCCAAGAGTGCCACCTCGGAGTCTCAGATATGTGCCATGGGGTGTGGTCTTGCCCGGAATCAAAGAAACTTTGGAAATTAATCAGGTTCCAAATTAAACAACATCTGAGAATGTTGATTCCATTGACTCCCGAACTTGTCCTGTTCCATGTCCCTCCTGGCTAATTGGGCACAATTTGGCCATTTTCACCTAGGAGTGTACTCACTTTTGTTGCCAGTCGTTTAGACATTAATGGCTGTGTGTTGAGTTATTTTGAGGGCACACCAAACCACTAACTACTTTATATTGTATTGAAGTGTCATATCTTCAGTGTTGTCCAATGAAAAGATATCATAAAATATTTATAAAAAAGTGATGGGTATATTCACTTTTGTGAGATACTGTAAAACCAAACCCAGCACAAATAACCACATACAAATACACAATTAAGCAAATAATATAAAACATTCATTAAAATTGGTATTTCATTCATTCATTCAAATTCCTGCTCATTCTGGGCTTTGAAGTAAAGGAGACAGTCCTATCAGTGATTGATAGCCTTCCCTCTATGACTGTATGTGCAGAAATAGCTGTCAATCACTAATAGGATCTCCTCCTTGACTTTAGAGCCCAGAATTAACAGGACTTTAAATTAATCAAATACAAGTTAAACTGAATGTTTTCCCTTAAAACTACAGTATATATTAATCTGCTAAGCTCCTCCTGCTCTATAACATGCTGCCTGCAGATTGGACTACATTTTTATAGTGGCAGGTTCTCTTTAAGGGGTACAAAAGAGATCAGAGAAAGAAATTTATAGGGGTTGTCCAAATTAAATAAAAACTTAGCCCCTGTAAATGTGCTAAAATTATAAAATAAGCAATACTTACCCCTTTCTCCTCTGTTATATCCAGTGATAAGCTCTGGTCTCACCACTGCTGATGTCATCCTTCTGGCTGCAGCAATGAAATTCGGTACATGTAGCCAATCATTGACCCCAGCAGTACACAGGACATTGCTACTGAGGCCAGTGATTGGCTGCAGTGGTGACATGTGTACTTGG
This sequence comes from Bufo gargarizans, assembly GCF_014858855.1. Classification (NCBI taxonomy): domain Eukaryota; kingdom Metazoa; phylum Chordata; class Amphibia; order Anura; family Bufonidae; genus Bufo; species Bufo gargarizans. Next base: position 245,061,574 of record NC_058082.1, read on the forward strand.
AATGTCATCACTACAGCCAGGAAAACAGTAGCAGGGAGGGCCGGAGTGCATTACTGTTGTTGTTTTTGCTGCAGATTCTTTGAAAGACAGCCTTTTCCCCCCAAATGTTTAATTTAAATAAGTGTGGGGTAGGGGGAAATAAAAAAATTGCTGTGGGGCCCAGTCAGTTCTAGCTATGCCCCAGCCTTGATATATGGTGGGCAGCATGGCATAATTTCACTTTATTCTAGAGGAGCTATCTGGCAATCCTAGCAGTTCAGTAGAGTGAAAACTGCTGACAGATTCCTTTATATTTGGAATGAATTACAGTCTCAGACAATTTAAAAGTATACTTGGTATTAATCATCAATATCAGATCAGTGGGGTCCGACACCCAGCACTCCCATTATCAGTTGTTTCGGGCAGCCACTGAAAACTATAAAATGGACGCAGCCAGCATTAGAAGACCTTGTCCACTGTGAAATTTTACAAACAACAACTATGGCACTCTCAAAAGATTACAATATCAGTCATGATGTATTAAATATATGATTAAAAGACTTATACACAAAGGAGAAATCAGCAGGCTAGATGATAAAAGCTAAAACAGATAAATAGCAGGGGCTACATCAAATAAATATATTCTGAATATAAAAGGTAAAGTTAATCATTTAAAAATGACAAAATCGACATTATCAGTACCCAGTTCGTGACTCCTATCTACCCAAATATCCTAAATAAAAATATTGATATTGATTATAACCTGATAGCTTTAATCCCATATATATATGGTCTCACCAGGCATTACATCCAACATACATACCCTGTGACAGGGTAATAATAATTGATACAGCCCCACAGCCCCACACTAAAAACAATAAGCAAATGTGTAGTGGTTGTGCCAGGGCACTGAAGCTCAGTTTCCATTCAAGTGAATGGAAGCTGAGCTGAAGTATACTGGAGCCTTCTGCTTCTGCCTTTGTCTATTGTACAGTTTTCCTGGTGCTGGCCTGAAACAGCTGATTGGTACGGTTGTTGGGTCTGAACCCCCCACTGCTCTGATATTGATGACCTGTCCTGGAAACCCCTTTAAGAAAAAAAATTCTAGCCCTTTGAAGTATTGATTCTTTAGACAGATGAAGCGAGCTCTGAGGAGCCTGTCCAGGAGATTGTAGTGGTAGTGGCCCTGATGAGGTGTTGTATCACAGTGTACTCCATCAGGCCACTGCTTCCTGGGGGTCAGTGCAATGTAAAGGCGGTTAGAAGAATCAGGCCAAAGATAAAAGTATAACAGTCTGTAGTTAGTTAGTGCAAAACATAACTTGTGGGACATCCATCAATAGTAGGTACAAAGTCCAGGTTTAGTCACCAGGTGATGAGGTATGGTGGCTGGTTAGGTTGCAATTAAATGGCACTAGCAGACACTTGTGGAAATAGATGTTCACAATGTGATACAGGATTGGTATTTCACTGGCCTGGAAGAGTTATAGGTGATGGATGTCTGAGCGATAGTACCTTACCCACAGCATGGTCTGTAAAGCTGTGGTTTTGTTAAAGACTGTGCTGTTTTTGGAAGCAATGTTCTTGATTCTGATACTCTTCGAGGAGTGAAGGACCCAGAGGAGTAGCTGGTTAATGTCCCTTGGAGTAGGAGCTCTGGCATGTTTTTCCTATCTCCTCTTTGGACTCAAGCTCCCCTTCCTGGCAGGAAGTAAGCCCACTCCTGTTAGCCCTGTTCCTGCCAACCATTGCCAAATATATGACTGGAGTACAAAGCAGAACGTAAACCATTATACATAAAATAACAATATAAAACATAACATGCAATTACAGATACCCATAGGTTTGGGGTACTGCACAGACACCTCAGCTATGTTAGCCATGAGTGCTTCTATTTGCTAAATGTTGCTGTTCTCTTATTTCTTTTAAAATACTTATTATGTCAGTTTCTTTATTCATGGCATGTTACTTAAAGGGGTTGTCTGGGAATAAATATCTTTTCCCTGATGCTCACAGCCTGCCTCCACTATGGAAATGATCATACTTACATGCTGCTTGCCTTGCGGGTTCTTCTCGTTGGCTCCCAGGTGTCCATCTTCCGGTCTGTGGCTTGATTACTTCCTCCTGGGAATGGGCATGATTACGTGCTCCAACTATCGGCTTCAGTGGTGATGTGTCTCTTGTGAACATGTCACCATTGAAGCCAGTCATTCTCTGTAGCAAACCATGTGACATTGCCCTTCCCAAGAGGAAGATAATTAGCTGCGGACCGAAAGATGGCCACACCGATGTTAGCATGCAAGACCAGAGGAGCAGGTACTTTATGATTCTTTCCATAGTGGAGGCAGGTTTTGAGCATCAGCGAAAAGTTATTTATTCCCAGACAACTACTTTAAAGCATATTTCCATCCAAAAATTAGCATAAATATATAGTAATTGTATGCAGTCTTAGGGTATATGCACACAGAAAGTTGCTGCAGAAATGTCTTCAATCATTCCACTAACATGAAATACATGTGTTTGCAGCAGTAACAACCCCATGTACATGTATGGAACACATTTTTGGTCACAGAAATTTCTGAAAGATTGCAAAAGTAAATCTTATCAATAAAGCTACTAATGCCATTTACAAATGTGTGTATAAATAGTTATGTAACATGTGGCTAGAATGACAGGTGAATAATGTCCTTGCCCCTGCATTGTGACCTTATACCTACCTGGAGCATTACATCATTTTCACATGTTTAACTTCTGTGTATTTGGTTTCCCATTATTGCACTAGAGTGTACTGATGTGGAATTGGCACCCATTCAAAAAGCTTTCTAAAATAACCATGGAACACTGTTTATTGATCCGCTCGCTGCTTAGTATTGTTCGCAAACATATGCCTTATTTGCAAAGGCACGGTCTGACTTAGCTGAATGGAGCCGGGATTATAACACTGCCTATTTTCAAAGTAACATTCATATAAAATCAGTTGCAGAGAAATGCTCATATTCAAGAAAACAAGACAGAAAACTATTTAAAGTATGCATTGTTTTACACCAAAGAAATGTCATCCCAAGAATATCCCAGTCAGTGGAGGCATTATTATTCTGCCAGTGCATACCATTTGCTGTATATTGTCTATAATCTGTTTCACAATAATAAAAGCATTGCCATTTCCATCTAGTCTTCTCCAAGGCTGAGAAGTATATTAAATATTTATGTCTTGTGTGTGAGAACAGGCGAGTACAAGGACATAACAATGCTTGGAGTCTCAGTGAAAACAAAATCACACAAACAAGGGATATGTGTGATGGCTATGAAGAGCATTCATACTAAGGCATACAGCCAGGGGTGTAGCTATAGAGGAAGCAAGGAAAGCGGCTACTTTGGGGCCCAAACTCAAAAGGGGCCCACCAAGGAGGAGGACTAAAAGATTTTATTGTCAGAGCTCCCTCAACAGTATCATACAATGACATTATACACAGAGATACTGTAGGGAACAGATGGAGTGGCTGCCTGGTCTGAGAGACCTGATCTTGGCCGGCTACAGGAATGGGGGTTGCGCGGGAATTGGGGGTTGCGAAGAAGTTTCTGGGGGAAAGCTGTTCAAAAACTTGCTGTGGCGTCCAGAAATACAGTAAAATCCTCATTTGACTCAAAAAGTTGTACACACCCCAAAATGGTATCACTGAAAAGTACAGATCACCCCGCAAAAAAATGAGACTTCACCTACTAAAAAGTTATAGGTAGAGATGAGCTAATATTTTAAAAATTCTATTCGCCCGTTCGCCAAATTTTTTGGGAAAAATTTGGTTCAATACAAATTTATTTGCAGCGAATTACACTATAAAACGTCTATTTCATGGCTGCAGAGAGCCTTTATAGTGGTGTAGAACACTGGGCCTTGCAGTAACAAGCATAGGGAATCTGCTTTGGTAGTGAAATAATACTGTGAGTCAGTATGACATGCAGATGACAGGTGTCGCTCTTAGAATCACTGCACACTTCAATTATTTGGGCCGTCACGGGGCCAAAACTGACCAAATAACTCACCTTACAGGTCGATGTTAGTGCCAAGAAGAAGTGCGCTCCTTTTACTTCGTTGTCAGCTGATTCCACATAGATGTCTACAGAACCTGTACTATTAAATGCTTATACAACAGAGTGAAGAGGGTGTCAGCAGTAAGTTTGCGTTGACGTCACTGGTAGGGATGAGCAAACTCGAACTGTATAGTTCGGGTTCGTACCGAATTTTGGGGTGTCCGTAACACGGACCCGAACCCGGACATTTTCGTAAAAGTCCGGGTTCGGGTTCGGTGTTCGTCGCTTTCTTGGCGCTTTTGTGACGCTTGCTTGGCGCTTTTTGAAAGGCTGCAAAGCAGCCAATCAACAAGCGTCATACTACTTGCCCCAAGAGGCCATCACAGCCATGCCTACTATTGGCATGGCTGTGATTGGCCAGAGCACCATGTGACCCAGCCTCTATTTAAGCTGGAGTCACATAGCGCCGCCCGTCACTCTGCTCTGATTAGCGTAGGGAGAGGTTGCGGCTGCGACAGTAGGGCGAGATTAGGCAGATTAACTCCTCCAAAGGACTTGATTAATCGATCGATCTGCAGCTGTGCATCATTGAGCTGCTGAAATTCAATTGCTCACTGTTTTTAGGCTGCCCAGACCGTTTGTCAGTCACTTTTTTCTGGGGTGATCGGTGGCCATTTTGTGTCTTGTGGTGCACCAGCACAAGCTGCGACCAAGTGCATTTAACCCTCAATGGTGTGGTTGTTTTTTGGCTAAAGCCTACATCAGGGTGAAGCTGTCACACCAAGTGCATTTAACCAGCAATAGTCTGTTTATTTTTTGGCCATATACTACATTAGGGGCAAGCTGCGCCTGTCACCAAGTGCATTTAACCCTCAATGGTGTGGTTGTTTTTTGGCTAAAGCCTACATCAGGGTGAAGCTGTCACACCAAGTGCATTTAACCAGCAATAGTCTGTTAATTTTTTGGCCATATACTACATCAGGGGCAAGCTGCGCCCGTCACCAAGTGCATTTAACCCTCAGTAGTGTGGTTGGTCAAGCTGTCACACCAAGTGCATTTAACCAGCAATAGTGTGGTTATTTTTTGGCCATATCCCAGTCTAATTCTGTCAGTAAATCCATACCGGTCACCCAGCGCCTAAATACTAGGCCTCAAATTTATATCCCGCTAAATCTGTCGTTACCGCTGTACTGTTGTGGCTGGGCAAGTTATTTAGTGTCCGTCAAAGCACATTTTTTGTTCAGGGTTGAAATACAATTCCCAATTTAGCAATTTCATAATTTAGTGGTTTCTGCTATATCAGAGCTATTTGAAATCTATCCCTAAAAGGGTATATAATATTCAAGGTGCACATAGGGTCATTCAGAATAACTTCACACACACGCTACTGTGCATTTCCAAGTCTAATTCTGTCACTAAATCCATACCGGTCACCCAGCGCCTAAATACTAGGCCTCAAATTTATATCCCGCTAAATCTGTCGTTACCGCTGTACTGTTGTGGCTGGGAAAGTTATTTAGTGTCCGTCAAAGCACATTTTTTGTTAAGGGTTGAAATACAATTCCCAATTTAGCAATTTCATAATTTAGTGGTTTCTGCTATATCAGAGCTATTTGAAATCTATCCCTAAAAGGGTATATAATATTCAAGGTGCACATAGGGTCATTCAGAATAACTTTACACACACGCTACTGTGCATTTCCAAGTCTAATTCTGTTAGTAAATCCATACCGGTCACCCAGCGCCTAAATACTAGGCCTCAAATTTATATCCCGCTAAATCTGTCACTACCGCTGTACTGTTGTGGCTGGGCAAGTTATTTAGTGTCCGTCAAAGCACATTTTTTGTTCTGGGTTGAAATACAATTCCAAATTTAGCAATTTCATAATTTAGTGGTTTCTGCTATATCAGAGCTATTTGAAATCTATCCCTAAAAGGGTATATAATATTCAAGGTGCACATAGGGTCATTCAGAATAACTTCACACACACGCTACTGTGCATTTCCAAGTCTAATTCTGTTAGTAAATCCATACCGGTCACCCAGCGCCTAAATACTAGGCCTCAAATTTATATCCCGCTAAATCTGTCGTTACCGCTGTACTGTTGTGGCTGGGCAAGTTATTTAGTGTCCGTCAAAGCACATTTTTTGTTCTGGGTTGAAATACAATTCCCAATTTAGCAATTTCATAATTTAGTAGTTTCTGCTATATCAGAGCTATTTGAAATCTATCCCCAAAAGGGTATATAATATTCAAGGTGCACATAGGGTCATTCAGAATAACTTCACACACACGCTACTGTGCATTTCCAAGTCTAATTCTGTTAGTAAATCCATACCGGTCACCCAGCGCCTAAATACTAGGCCTCAAATTTATATCCCGCTAAATCTGTCGTTACCGCTGTACTGTTGTGGCTGGGCAAGTTATTTAGTGTCCGTCAAAGCACATTTTTTGTTCTGGGTTGAAATACAATTCCCAATTTAGCAATTTCATAATTTAGTGGTTTCTGCTATATCAGAGCTATTTGAAATCTATCCCTAAAAGGGTATATAATATTCAAGGTGCACATAGGGTCATTCAGAATAACTTCACACACACGCTACTGTGCATTTCCAAGTCTAATTCTGTTAGTAAATCCATACCGGTCACCCAGCGCCTAAATACTAGGCCTCAAATTTATATTCAGCTGAATTTGAATACAATACATTGGGCCAAATAATATTTTTGTTGTTGTGGTGAACCATAACAATGAGGAAAACATCTAGTAAGGGACGCGGACGTGGACATGGTCGTGGTGGTGTTAGTGGACCCTCTGGTGCTGGGAGAGGACGTGGCCGTTCTGCCACATCCACACGTCCTAGTGTACCAACTACCTCAGGTCCCAGTAGCTGCCAGAATTTACAGCGATATATGGTGGGGCCCAATGCCGTTCTAAGGATGGTAAGGCCTGAGCAGGTACAGGCATTAGTCAATTGGGTGGCCGACAGTGGATCCAGCACGTTCACATTATCTCCCACCCAGTCTTCTGCAGAAAGCGCACAGATGGCGCCTGAAAACCAACCCCATCAGTCTGTCACATCACCCCCATGCATACCAGGGAAACTGTCTCAGCCTCAAGTTATGCAGCAGTCTCTTATGCTGTTTGAAGACTCCGCTGGCAGGTTTTCCCAAGGGCATCCACCTAGCCCTTCCCCAGCGGTGAAAGACATAGAATGCACTGACGCACAACCACTTATGTTTCCTGATGATGAGGACATGGGAATACCACCTCAGCATGTCTCTGATGATGACGAAACACAGGTGCCAACTGCTGCGTCTTTCTGCAGTGTGCAGACTGAACAGGAGGTCAGGGATCAAGACTGGGTGGAAGACGATGCAGGGGACGATGAGGTCCTAGACCCCACATGGAATGAAGGTCGTGCCACTGACTTTCACAGTTCGGAGGAAGAGGCAGTGGTGAGACCGAGCCAACAGCGTAGCAAAAGAGGGAGCAGTGGGCAAAAGCAGAACACCCGCCGCCAAGAGACTCCGCCTGCTACTGACCGCCGCCATCTGGGACCGAGCACCCCAAAGGCAGCTTCAAGGAGTTCCCTGGCATGGCACTTCTTCAAACAATGTGCTGACGACAAGACCCGAGTGGTTTGCACGCTGTGCCATCAGAGCCTGAAGCGAGGCATTAACGTTCTGAACCTGAGCACAACCTGCATGACCAGGCACCTGCATGCAAAGCATGAACTGCAGTGGAGTAAACACCTTAAAACCAAGGAAGTCACTCAGGCTCCCCCTGCTACCTCTTCTGCTGCTGCCGCCTCGGCCTCTTCTGCTGCTGCCGCCTCGGCCTCTTCCTCCGCCTCTGGAGGAACGTTGGCACCTGCCGCCCAGCAAACAGGGGATGTACCACCAACACCACCACCACCTCCGTCACCAAGCGTCTCAACCATGTCACACGGCAGCGTTCAGCTCTCCATCTCACAAACATTTGAGAGAAAGCGTAAATTCCCACCTAGCCACCCTCGATCCCTGGCCCTGAATGCCAGCATTTCTAAACTACTGGCCTATGAAATGCTGTCATTTAGGCTGGTGGACACAGACAGCTTCAAACAGCTCATGTCGCTTGCTGTCCCACAGTATGTTGTTCCCAGCCGCCACTACTTCTCCAAGAGAGCCGTGCCTTCCCTGCACAACCAAGTATCCGATAAAATAAAGTGTGCACTGCGCAACGCCATCTGTAGCAAGGTCCACCTAACCACAGATACGTGGACCAGTAAGCACGGCCAGGGACGCTATATCTCCCTAACTGCACACTGGGTAAATGTAGTGGCAGCTGGGCCCCAGGCGGAGAGCTGTTTGGCGCACGTCCTTCCGCCGCCAAGGATCGCAGGGCAACATTCTTTGCCTCCTGTTGCCACCTCCTCCTTCTCGGCTTCCTCCTCCTCTTCTTCCACCTGCTCATCCAGTCAGCCACACACCTTCACCACCAACTTCAGCACAGCCCGGGGTAAACGTCAGCAGGCCATTCTGAAACTCATATGTTTGGGGGACAGGCCCCACACCGCACAGGAGTTGTGGCGGGGTATAGAACAACAGACCGACGAGTGGTTGCTGCCGGTGAGCCTCAAGCCCGGCCTGGTGGTGTGTGATAATGGGTGAAATCTCGTTGCAGCTCTGGGACTAGCCAATTTGACGCACATCCCTTGCTTGGTGCATGTGCTGAATTTGGTGGTGCAGAAGTTCATTCACAACTACCCCGACATGTCAGAGCTGCTGCATAAAGTGCGGGCCGTCTGTTCGCGCTTCCGGCATTCACATCCTGCTGCTGCTCGCCTGTCTGCGCTACAGCGTAACTTCGGCCTTCCCGCTCACCGCCTCATATGCGACGTGCCCACCAGGTGGAACTCCACCTTGCACATGCTGGACAGACTGTGCGAGCAGCAGCAGGCCATAGTGGAGTTTCAGCTGCAGCACGCACGGGTCAGTCGCACTACAGAACAGCACCACTTCACCACCAATGACTGGGCCTCCATGCGAGACCTGTTTCGAGTACTCCACCAACATGGCCAGTGGCGATGACGCCGTTATCAGCGTTACAATACCACTTCTATGTCTCCTTGAGAAAACACTTAGGGCGATGATGGAAGAGGAGGTGGCCCAGGAGGAGGAGGAGGAGGAGGAGGAAGAGGGGTCATTTTTAGCACTTTCAGGCCAGTCTCTTTGAAGTGACTCAGAGGGAGGTTTTTGGCAACAGCAGAGGCCAGGTACAAATGTGGCCAGCCAGGGCCCACTACTGGAGGACGAGGAGGACGAGGATGAGGTGGAGGAGGATGAGGATGAAGCATGGTCACAGCGGGGTGGCACCCAACGCAGCTCGGGTCCATCACTGGTGCGTGGCTGGGGGGAAAGGCAGGACGATGACGATACGCCTCCCACAGAGGACAGCTTGTCCTTACCCCTGGGCAGCCTGGCACACATGAGCGACTACATGCTGCAGTGCCTGCGCAACGACAGCAGAGTTGCCCACATTTTAACCTGTGCGGACTACTGGGTTGCCACCCTGCTGGATCCACGCTACAAAGACAATGTGCCCACCTTACTTCCTGCACTGGAGCGTGATAGGAAGATGCGCGAGTACAAGCGCACGTTGGTAGACGCGCTACTGAGAGCATTCCCAAATGTCACAGGGGAACAAGTGGAAGCCCAAGGCCAAGGCAGAGGAGGAGCAAGAGGTCGCCAAGGCAGCTGTGTCACGGCCAGCTCCTCTGAGGGCAGGGTTAGCATGGCAGAGATGTGGAAAACTTTTGTCAACACGCCACAGCTAACTGCACCACCACCTGATACGCAACGTGTTAGCAGGAGGCAACATTTCACTAACATGGTGGAACAGTACGTGTGCACACCCCTCCACGTACTGACTGATGGTTCGGCCCCATTCAACTTCTGGGTCTCTAAATTGTCCACGTGGCCAGAGCTAGCCTTTTATGCCTTGGAGGTGCTGGCCTGCCCGGCGGCCAGCGTTTTGTCTGAACGTGTATTCAGCACGGCAGGGGGCGTCATTACAGACAAACGCAGCCGCCTGTCTACAGCCAATGTGGACAAGCTGACGTTCATAAAAATGAACCAGGCATGGATCCCACAGGACCTGTCCGTCCCTTGTCCAGATTAGACATTAACTACCTCCCCTTAACCATATATTATTGGACTCCAGGGCACTTCCTCATTCAATTCTATTTTTATTTTCATTTTACCATTATATTGCGAGGCTACCCAAAGTTGAATGAACCTCTCCTCTGTCTGGGTGCCGGGGCCTAAATATATGCCAATGGACTGTTCCAATGTTGGGTGACGTGAAGCCTGATTCTCTGCTATGACATGCAGACTAATTCTCTGCTGACATGAAGCCAGATCCTCTGTTACGGGACCTCTCTCCTCTGCCTGGGTGCTGGGCCTAAATATCTGACAATGGACTGTTGCAGTGGTGGCTGACGTGAAGCCTGATTTTCTGCTATGACATGCAGACTGATTCTCTGCTGACATGAAGCCAGATCCTCTGTTACGGGACCTCTCTCCTCTGCCTGGGTGCTGGGCCTAAATATCTGACAATGGACTGTTGCAGTGGTGGCTGATGTGAAGCCTGATTTTCTGCTATGACATGCAGACTGATTCTCTGCTGACATGAAGCCAGATCCTCTGTTACGGGACCTCTCTCCTCTGCCTGTGTGCTGGGCCTAAATATATGCCAATGGACTGTTGCAGTGGTGGCTGACGTGAAGCCTCATTCTCTGCTATGACATGCAGACTAATTCTCTGCTGACATGAAGCCAGATTGTCTGTTACGGGACCTCTCTCCTCTGCCTGGGTGCTGGGCCTAAATTTATGAAAATGGACTCTTACAGTGGTGGGTGACGTGAAGCCTGATTCTCTGCTATGATATGAAGACTGATTCTCTGCTGACATGAAGCCAGATTGTCTGTTACGGGACCTCTCTCCTCTGCCTGGGTGCTGGGCCTAAATATATGCCAATGGACTGTTGCAGTGGTGGCTGACGTGAAGCCTCATTCTCTGCTATGACATGCAGACTAATTCTCTGCTGACATGAAGCCAGATTGTCTGTTACGGGACCTCTCTCCTCTGCCTGGGTGCTGGGCCTAAATTTATGAAAATGGACTCTTACAGTGGTGGGTGACGTGAAGCCCGATTCTCTGCTATGATATGAAGACTGATTCTCTGCTGACATGAAGCCAGATTGTCTGTTACGGGACCTCTCTCCTCTGCCTGGGTGCTGGGCCTAAATATATGCCAATGGACTGTTGCAGTGGTGGCTGACGTGAAGCCTCATTCTCTGCTATGACATGCAGACTAATTCTCTGCTGACATGAAGCCAGATTGTCTGTTACGGGACCTCTCTCCTCTGCCTGGGTGCTGGGCCTAAATTTATGAAAATGGAATGTTGCAGTGGTGGGTGACGTGAAGCCTGATTCTCTGCTATGATATGAAGACTGATTCTCTGCTGACATGAAGCCAGATTGTCTGTTACGGGACCTCTCTCCTCTGCCTGGGTGCTGGGCCTAAATTTATGAAAATGGACTCTTACAGTGGTGGGTGACGTGAAGCCTGATTCTCTGCTATGATATGAAGACTGATTCTCTGCTGACATGAAGCCAGATTGTCTGTTACGGGACCTCTCTCCTCTGCCTGGGTGGTGGGCCTAAATTTATGACAATGGACTGTTGCAGTGGTGGCTGACGTGAAGCCTGATTTTCTGCTATGACATGCAGACTGATTCTCTGCTGACATGAAGCCAGATCCTCTGTTACGGGACATCTCTCCTCTGCCTGGGTGCTGGGCCTAAATATATGCCAATGGACTGTTGCAGTGGTGGCTGACGTGAAGCCTCATTCTCTGCTATGACATGCAGACTAATTCTCTGCTGACATGAAGCCAGATTGTCTGTTACGGGACCTCTCTCCTCTGCCTGGGTGCTGGGCCTAAATTTATGAAAATGGACTCTTACAGTGGTGGGTGACGTGAAGCCCGATTCTCTGCTATGATATGAAGACTGATTCTCTGCTGACATGAAGCCAGATTGTCTGTTACGGGACCTCTCTCCTCTGTCTGGGTGCTGGGCCTAAATTTATGACAATGGACTGTTGCAGTGGTGGCTGACGTGAAGCCTGATTTTCTGCTATGACATGCAGACTGATTCTCTGCTGACATGAAGCCAGATCCTCTGTTACAGGACCTCTCTCCTCTGCCTGGGTGCTGGGCCTAAATTTATGAAAATGGACTCTTACAGTGGTGGGTGACGTGAAGCTTGATTCTCTGCTATGACATGAAGACTGATTCTCTGCTATGACATGAAGACTGATTCTCTGCTATGACATGAAGACTGATTCTCTGCTGACATGAAGCCAGATTGTCTGTTACGGGACCTCTCTCCTCTGCCTGGGTGCTGGGCCTAAATTTATGACAATGGACTGTTGCAGTGGTGGCTGACGTGAAGCCTGATTCTCTGCTATGACATGCAGACTGATTCTCTGCTGACATGAAGACAGATTCTCTGTTACGGGACCTCTCTCCTCTGCCTGGGTGCCGGGGCCTAAATATCTGAGAATGGACTGTTCCAGTGGTGGGTGACGTGAAGCCAGATTCTCTGCTATGGGACCTCTGTCCAATTGATTTTGGTTAATTTTTATTTATTTAATATTTATTTTAATTCATTTCCCTATCCAAATTAGTTTGCAGGGGATTTACCTACATGTTGCTGCCTTTTGCAGCCCTCTAGCCCTTTCCTGGACTGTTTTACAGCCTTTTTAGTGCCAAAAAGTTCGGGTCCCCATTGACTTCAATGGGGTTCGGGTTCGGGACGAAGTTCGGATCGGGTTCGGATCCCGAACCCGAACATTTTCGGGAAGTTTGGCCGAACTTCTCGAACCCGAACATCCAGGTGTCCGCTCAACTCTAGTCACTGGTTATTTTGGCCTTCCTCTGATCCGTCAGAACAATAACCCGTAAAAAACGGATCCTGTCTGTGGAGCATCTGCCTTCACTCGGTCAGCATTTGGTCAGTAATCCATCAGTATTGCTAATGCCCAAAAAAACAGGAGTGGATCCAAAACAGAGATGATACGTGAACCGAATATTTGCATGTCGTCTTTGTTTTGTACCCACTCCTGCTTTTGGCTACCAAATTTAACAAGCAGGACATTAATTTAACACACATAAAATACAACACAGAAGGGGCTTAACCACAAGACTTAAAAGAGAAACTGGAAAAAAAAAGTGCTTCATCAACAAGAATAGATTAACGACCAATGTCGGGGTGACCACTGTAGGAAGGCGCAAGGGTCCATAGTTGACGAAAGGTATGTGTCACCGAGGTTCCTGGCCTCAGTGGAGTAAGAGCCAGTTTTCATGTGTCAGCAGCAGTTGCTGTTTGACACATAGCTATTTAGTATAGCTGTATAGCTGATTCGGCACGGCTCTTACTGGGAGTAGTCAAAGTGCTGGGTGGGTGACTACTCCCCACGTTCCAGGCCGGGTCTTGACTGGCCTATAAAAAACCCAGTCGGCAGTGTCAGCTGGGTGTTATTACCTCTCTCTCTGACAGAGGAGCTCTGGCAATCGCTGGATTGGGATCTGAGCCATGTGCTAGGCTGGAGGCCTAAGTTTGGGAGGTCTGCTTTGTCCTGATCAATGCCGATTGGGTGTGAACTAACACCTAGGATAACAGGTGACTGGGTTGTGTTGCTGTATGAACTGTCTAGGTGTGAAAAGAACACCAAAACTGCAAATGGACTGTCGTACTGTTTTGTTGCCATAAGTGTGAATAAAACACAGATTTTTTTTTTGAGTTACAAACTGGTCTCTATACTGCATCCGCTTGTCCTATCTACCAGAGTGAATCCCCACAATTGGTGGAGGATGCGGCATCGCAGTGAGGCTGGCGTGAAGGCTGAAATATTTTAGTTTTTACGAGCACGGTTGTATGTCCTACAGCAAACCCTCAACAAAATGGAAGCTGTCGTGAAAGCCCTTGTGGAGGCTAACCTGCAACAGCGGGAGGCCAATAAGCAGTAGCAGAAAACAAACTAGCTACTGTTACATGTGATAGCTTTACAAGCAGCAGGAGAATTCCAGAGCGTCCATGATGCCCGGAAAGCGGTCCGTGCAGCGATCCCCAAGATGACCGCAGCAGACAATGTCGAGACCTGTTTGGCGATCTTCGAGAAGGTAGCCGTGAGAGAGAAGCTACCCCAGGAGTCCCACTGCTATGTTGGACCGTTTGTTGACTGATGTGTTCTGGAGGGCTTTGCCGTACCTCCACCAGCACTGGATCGGCCAGGTGTCTCCTGGTAATGCCCTTGAGATGGTGGACCTGGTGGAACGCTATGAGGCTACCAGAAATTTGAAAGGGGGTTAGTTTGGGAGGGGGGCAGCCAAACCCCAGCTGTCTCCATCACATACCCAGAGACTTGTGCCAACCAAGCCTGCCAGGGGTGTACCCCCTGTAGACCCGGCTCCCATAGTATGCTGGTGGTGTCAGGAGCCTGGCCACATAAGGCCCGACTGTCCCCATTGGGGCGAACCCATGGAGACTAACTATGGATACTGCAACTCATTGTACTCCTGGAAGCTGTGTGCATCAGGTATCCCAGAGACTATAGACAATAACCACTTGTGCCAGTTAGAAGTGGGAGACACTCTGGCAGTGGCTTTTTTGGGCTCAGGGAGTAGTGATGAGCCGCAGGGGCAATATTCAAATTTGCAATATTTTGCAAATATTTGGTAGAATCATCGTCATATATTCGAGAATTCGCGAATTCAAGATTATTTTCTTGATCGGCAAAAATCGGCAATGTAATATTCGTGTAATACAGGCGTGGGTCACTATAGCAACATTTTTGAAGCTGCTAGAAGTTTCCTGAGACTGGAGAAAATTGTTGGCACGGCAGAACATTATAATAGCTTTATATGCAGATAGAGTGCTCCAATATATTTGCGATTGCGAAATCGGCACCAATGATGCAAATATTTTGGCGCAATACATGCAACTTCACATTTTAACAGGTTTGACTACTTATTAGTGATCGGTGCACTAAATATTGTTGTGAACTTGTGACATCACAGCACTATGTATGTATGTATGTATGTATGTATGTAGCGTAGATACATACATACATACATACAGCACTATGTATGTAGCATGTAAGTATGGACAGCAGAAACTATCAGCTACACTATATCACTCTAATCTACACTGACTATCTCCCACTAACTATAAGTATTATATATATGAGCTAACTAACTCTCTAATGTAATGACACAGGAAAGCAGAGAGCACAGCAATAACATTTCTGTCTCTCTCAGATCTCCAAATACTGCATACAAGGGCTGCTGGGGAGGTTCTTATATAGTAAGGGGTAGGCAACTTTTCTATTGGTTGCTAGGGATGTTGCTAAGCTCAGACAAAGACATTGCAGCCTTCTCATTTGCCCACAAGCAAGAAGGGAGGTTACTGTTGAAAAAAAAATCTAGAAATTCTGAATATATATCACTATATTCTAAATATTTGCAAATACTCGAAGTGCCAATATTCATGAATAATATTCGCTATTCGAATATTCTAGCCCAACACTATCAGGGAGTCTGGTGTCCCTAGTAAGAGCGACACTGGTGCGGCCCGACGAGTATACTGGCCGAAAAATCGGGGTTGTGTGCATACATGGAGTTTTAAAGGACTATCCCACCGCCCTGCTGTCTCTATCCACGGGGGGCGGCAGGTGGACCCACGAGATGGCAGTTGCCACCACTTTACCTTATGAACTAATAATAGGGAGAGACTTTCCGAGCTTCCCGGCCCTGTTGCCGTCTGTGGAAGTTGTTGATGCCCCTGATTCAGGGGCAACTTCAGCAGAGTGGCCTGGCTCGGGTGGAAAGTCAGAACCCTAGGAACACGAGGCGGAAGGGCTTGCAGTAGGGGTGATCGCCACTTTAGTTGAACAGGGGGAGACAACCCCGAGCTGAGTGTGTTGGTAGGAGACTTTCAGGACTTGCCGTCGGGTCCTGAATTGGCAGACCTCAATGTCTCCGGTGAAAATAAAAAATTTAATTTTCCATTTTATAGTTCTCTTAAACATAGTATTTGACCTGTATTTGTACTGGACTGCAGCAAAATTGATATCTATTGACCGTGTAATATAACTCCGGCCACATAATCACTTGATCTTTTCTGAATGCCTAATGTTTGGGGCCTGTAGTCCAATGGCCTACAGGACAATTTTTATCCATTGATCGCATAATGTACCTCGAGCCACATAATCAGAATTTCTTTTATGTCAGGTGAATGCCTAATTTTTAAGGCCCGTACTCCCTTGACCTAAAATAAAATTTTACTAGGCTCCAACAGGGCACATTTCAGAGAATTTCCCTTTAAGACGCATAAAAATGTCCCCTGATTAAGATACATATTTTAGTTGGAATTTTTGTTATTGACCCCCCTCTAGTATGTCACTGTCCATGTTGTGGGACTATTTGTACACTTCTAATAAGTATTTGGTGGCTGCAAATTTGAGCTGAAGGTTTTTCAGGTTCACCTGCTATTAAAGTCAATGGGGCCCGCCGCGAACTTGTGGTTCGCGAACATTTGATTGCGTTCGCGAACCGTCCCGGCCAATGTTCGTCCATCACTATTGATGACACCCGACTTCAAGAGGGAGTTTGTGGTACAGACCGATGCCTCTGAAGTAGGCCTCGGAGCTGTACTCTCTCAGGAAATCAATGGGGAGGAACATCCCATTGTTTTCCTGAGTCGCAAACTCACCCCGGCCGAGACTAGGTACAGTATAGTGGAGAGAGAGTGCCTGGCCATTAAATGGGCACTCGAGTCTCTCTGATATTATCCGTTGGGGAGAAAGTTCCGTCTCGTGACCAACCACTTCCCTCTCAAGTGGATGAGCCAGGCCATAGAGAGGAATGCTCGGGTCACCAGATGGTTCTTGTTATTACAGAACTTCAAGTTCCCAGTGGAACACAGGGCAGGCCGCTTGCAGGGAAACACGGATGCCCTGTCCTGGGTACCTTGTCTGGCAAGTGTTCACCCCCTCAGGGTTGAACAAAGGGGGGAGGTATGTATGAGGGAGCTAGGGCCTGTCGTTGACGGAATGTATGTGTCACTGAGACTCCTGGCCTCGGTAGAGTAAGAGCCAGTTTTCATGTGTCAGCAGCAGTTGCTGTTTGACACCTAGCTATTTAGTATAGATGTATAGCTGATCCGGGACGGCTCTTACTGGGAGTAGTCAAAGTGCTGGGTGGGTGACTACTCCTCAACTGTCTAGGTGTGAACGAACACCAAAACTGCAAATGGACTGTCATATTGTTTTGTTGCCATAAGTGTGAATAAAACACTGAAGTTTTGTGTTGCAAACTGGTCTTTGCCTCTATACTGCGTCCGCTTGTCCTGTCTGCCAGAGTGAATCCCCACACCATGATGGTAATGCATATTGATCATGAAATGTATGGGGTTATGGCTGATAACTGGAGGACAGTCCAGCAAACACGCCGACTCCAGCTCATTCCTACAGTGCAGGCTACACAATCACAGCTGGAAGGTAACTGGTTGGTACAGGCAACACCCAAAAGTCTTCATAAATAAGCAGGTCTCACAGCCGCTGTAACAGAATGGTACGAAGTAGTATAACATGTAGTAAGCACTGCAGGGATCATGTCTAAGACATGTAATATGTCCGAAGGTCCCGAACATTGTGGACAAGGTCCGAGATGAGAGTCGTCCATGTGTTCAATACTGGATGTTATTGATGGCCAGCTACGTGATGAATCCCAGAACACAGATTAGGTAGTCCTTACTGAGGAATATCTCCTTTATAATGCGCTGATGCCACAGATGCTGTCTACATGATGAGCTGGGTTGCTGAGAAGTGGATTCTAAAGTGTCTGAAGAACTGTGAGTAAAGACATTGGAATAAATTGTCCACTTCCTCCAACGTGACCTCGTCCTTTGATTTATGAATATCATTCCATAAAGTCTTGAAGTCCTCTGCGGGGTTCGACGGGGACAGAGAAAACAAGCTCTGTGACCGACACTGATCCAGACACATCATTCCCGGTCCACATCGCTGCTAGCCGCGTAAGGTCCTGAGAACTGATCACCAGCTTACCGAAACAACAGTCAAAGTTTCTTTGGAACCACGTCCCTACGATAGCCTTGAGCGCCTCTGAGCTATTATACAGGAAGAGCGGGAGGCAAGTAAATGTCTTTGGTAACACCTTCAATAGATCATCCTCTGTGTATGTCCTGCAGAACCAACCTGTCCACACAATCCGGTCCACTGTGCTTGCCTTGGTGAGTGGAGGCTTTGATGAAATCTGTATGAGCACAGCCAGTGGATCTCTGTCCTTTCCTTGGAGTCCATGTAAACAGGAACATTTGGCTTCTAGGTTCGGCTCTGAGCCCACTTCAATGGCAAGACCCTTCTGCTTCTCGGCAGCTATGTGGGTGGACAGGTGCTTGGAATACTCTTTCAGTCTGGTGTATGAGAAATTACATATTGGTGTAACACTGTACAGAGTCCATTGTTTTTGAAGGAGCAAAGCAGCCTGTGCCGGATCAAGTGTTTTCTCCAAGGGGGTGCACTGCGGGATTTTTCTTTTAGACAAGCTTCACAATGCAGACCGTCGACCTGCAGAGGTCAAGCGTCCGGGAGGATACCTCGGGATGTGAAAATGACTGCTCCTTCGTGCCGATGACCTACTTCTGGGGGTTAACACCCCATCCGTTGGTGTTTGCATATCCTTGCGATAAATTATGTCCCCGTTAACTGACTGTAAACAGAGATTTGACAGACAAATGTATCAAACTCTGCCGCCATCTTTCTAGGCACCACATCTCCAGTCCCCGGACCAGCCAGATTTACTAACATCTGTTCCAGGACATGAAGCAGTGGAATGACATTGCTCATCCCGTAGTCCTGGCACCGACAACATGTTCTTCCCATTGTTGGTCACCGTGGTTCCGATTTTGAGTTGTCGCGGAGAAAGACAGGATTCGATTTCTTGCTGAAGGACACGGAGCAATCTTCCCCTGTGTAACTCCGTTCGCCCAGGCAAACCAGGTGCAGAGCAGCGTGAGAGTGATGAGAGGGGTCGCACATGGCTTGCAAACACTACATGCCTCCAACATAATTCTTGGATCTCTACATGAAAATAATGTATTTGGTGTAAATCGTGCAAGGGGCATAGTTGGAGACATTGACTTCACAAGAGATACAGAGCAGCAGAGTTTGTAATGAAACAAAGAATTTCACCACTGCGTAATTTGGCCCATACAGCAAAAGAAGGTGTACAGTCACCCATCAATTTTCCCCAAAAAAGCCAGTTTCACATAACAAATTTCAACACTACGTAATTCAGCCCATACTGCAAAAGGAGGTGTACAATCACCCATACATTTTCCGGGTAAAAAAGCCAGTGTAACATAAAAAATTTCACCACTAAGTAGTTTGCTCCATACCGCAAAAGGAGGTATATAGTCACCCATACATTTTCCCAAAGAAATCCTGTGTCACATAAAGAATTTCACCACTAAGTAGTTTGGTCCAAACCGCAAATGGAGGTGTACAATTACCCATACATTTTCCCAAAGAAAGCCTGTGCCACAAAGAATTTCACCACTAAGTCGTTTGGTCTATATCGGAAAAGGAGGTGTATAGTCACCCATACATTTTTCCAAAGAAAGACTGTGTCACAAAGAATTTCAGCACTAAGTAGTTTGGTTAATACCGCAAAAGGAGATGTACAGTCACCCATACATTTTACCAAAGAAAGCCAGAGTCACATAAAGAATTTCACCACTAAGTAGTTCTATCCATACCGCAAAAGGAGGTGTACAGTCACCCATACATTTCCAAAGAAAGCCTGTGTCACATAAAGAATTTCACCACTATGTAGTTCGGTCCATACAGCAAAAGGAGGTGCACAGTCACCATACAATTTCCCAAAGAAAGCCTGTGTCACATAAAGAATTTAACCACTAAGTAGTTTGGTCCATACCGCAAAAGGAGGTGTACATTCACCCATACATTTTCCCAAAGAAAACCTGTGTCACATAAAGTATTTCACCACTAAGTAGTTTGGTCCATACCGCAGAAGGAGGTGTACAGTCACCCATAAATTTTCCCAAAGAAAGCCTGTGACCGCAGAGCTGAAAGCAGTGCAGGAACGGTGTGGCTCTTGGCTTCCAGGCACAACAGCCACAGCACAGCATGGCAACGTCTCACCTGGCACGTCGAATAGGTTCCGGGGAGCTGGGGGAGTGCAGTGGAAGAGGCGGTAGCAGTGGAAAAAGAGAAGTAGACGAAGGATAGAGTAGGAGGAGGAGAAGAAAAGGCAGGCCTGCATGCAATCCGTGGTGGTAACACCAAATCCACACGGGTGACAAAGGTTGCGTGATTGACAACCGTCAGAAGGTTCACCCAGTGGGTAGTAGAAGTTATGTACCTTCCCTGCCCATGTTTGCTAGACCAGGTGTCTGTGGTCAGATGTATCTTGGCACTGTGTGCCAGAGATACATTCACTTGCCACTGAACATGGCCATATAGCTCTGGGATGACCTTCTGGAAGAAATATTTCCTTCCGGGGACCTTCCATTATGGTGTGCCAATGGCCACACAAAGGCCTCCGAGTCCACCAGTTTATATGCCAGTAGTTGGCGGGCTAGCAGTTCCGACAGGCCGGCCATCAGCCGTTGTGAAAGAGGTTATCCGGCGTCATCAGCTTTTTACGTTCGAACATTTGGGCCACAGAAGCCTGCCTTTTGCCAGATGAATGTGACAACGGCACGGTGGAAGGTGGAGTGGAGGACAAATGGGAGGAGAGAGGAGAAGGAGAAGAGGCAGGACGTGGAGAGCCGGGAGTGTGGCTTTGTGGGTTCTGACGGTGTTGCTCCCACTGGGTTCGATGATGGGAGGCCAGGTGCCTTCTTAAGGCGATCGTCCCTAGGTGAGTGTTGGGCTTACCGCGACTTATGCGTTGACAGCACAGGCTGCAGATGGCAACACTATTCTCAGCAGCTGACACAAAAATCCCACATTGTGGAGCCATGTGCCGGCATCCTGGGAGCGCCAGATGTGACCGTGCATGGTGAATGGCTCGCTCCAGATATATTTGCAGTCTTCTTTTTGCCTCCTGTGCACTGCAAGTTCTGCCTGCTTCTCCGCCTTATCTGCTGCTCCATCTCCCCCTCTGAACTCCCCTCCTCTTCCTCTCTTGTGGGCACGCACGTGACGTCCATCGACACGTCATCATCGTCACCTTCACCACCACTGACATTAGAGATCTCGGAGTAGGCAGAAACAGCAGGGACCACCCTCCTTGGGCTGATCTGGGTACTGTCGTCAGACCGCTGGGTGGCAGCCATTGCTACCTCCTCTTCCTGATCCGATGCCAAGAATGGCTGTGCATCAGTAAGGTCTTGAAATAAATGGGAAAACAATTCCTATGACTCGAGTAGAGGGGCTATGGTGGTGGTGGTGTCTTTGGGGGCGCACACAGCAGAGAGTGAGGAGGGTGCTGATACAGAGGATGAGGAGGGTGCAGAAGCAGAGGGCTGAGTGAGCCACTCAACCAAGTCTGGTGCGTCCTTTGACGTAATCGCACGCACCTTCTCCAACTTCCCACTTAGGCTACCACCACTGCGGAATTGCCTGCCTCTTCTTCTGCCTCTCATTTTCAAAATGACCCTGTGACAAAGTCCCTATAGAAGAGCAGTATTTGTGGAAGCAGGTATATAGAACACCTTAATGAGTATTTGCTGGAAGCAGGTATATCAAACCCCTTAATCAGTTTATTTTGGGGCAACAGGTATATCACACCAGTTGCAATTAATTATTCCAATTGCATTTGTCCCTCTGTATAGCTGCGGTATCTCAGCAGAACCGCACACAAATGCTGCACAATACAAATGCACTATATAGAAATTATATTTTAGGTATATCACACCCCTGCCTCAATCATTTTTTTTGTGGGGGCTTCTGGTATATCACACCAGTTGCAATTAGTTGCTTCAATAGGGTTTGTCCCTCTGTATAGCTGTAGTATTAAAGCAGAACCGCACACAACTGCTGCACAATACAAATGCACTATAATATACTTTCTATGTTAGAAAGTATATTATAGTATATAACACCACTCGGTATGTCACACCTATCGACAGCACACCTATACCAGTCCTTAAAAAGACTTTTGTGGCCCTATTAGCTAGCGTTTCGTGTCTCTAACAGTCTGTCCCTGCCCAACACAGCAACCTCTCCCTACACTGGCAAAAAACTGAATGTAAAATGGCGGCCAGATCAGATTTATTTATAGGGTAGGGGGTGTGTCCATGTGCTGGAAGGTCTCAATTGGCTGTCCTGTCCCACCTGATGGATGTGTCATGGGTCAAACTTCTGCACAATGCAAAAGAATATGGCGCCGCCAGACATCGCCATATGTTTGCATGTTTGGCAAACCGCGAACGAGCAAAGTTCGTCGTGAAAAACGACCGCCGGGCGAACTGCAAGGCTATCTCTATTGAGAACAGGTGATTGGTGGGGATGCTGAGTGCCAATCTGATATTGATGACCAAACAGGGGGATGAGCCATCAATATATAAAAGCTGGACAACTTATTTGAAGGTGGTAGCACTGTATTCTGCTACAGTATGTAAATGAGAGAAGTAAAAACAAAAAGGGTGAACGGAAGGATGAAGATTATGGGGGTCTTTCATCAAACTGGTGTAAAGCAGAACTATATGTGTGTAGGGTGGCTCGCTAAAACACAAAAAGTGGACTAAGGTGCTCAATCCAAACGGAGCGTACCCAACGCTTGTAGTAGGGAATTGAGAATTATAGGTAAAGGGATGGCACTCTAATCATAGGTTGTGCATGGAAAAGAATAGTTATTATGAGATGGCTTCGTGAGCCAGATAACAACAATGTACAATAGTAAAAAGTGAGGAATTTAAATATTAAGAGATTCAAATAAAAAGATGAAACTTCGAATAAAATAATAAATCCTAGGAAATTTGGAAATATAATAATGTATAACAGTATATAAATATTATAAAAAAATACAAAAATATTAAAACTAGAAGCCTTAGATAATCTTATATAAATAAGTCTTATGGACCTACTGGAGGTAGGTATAAATGTCCAGTCCAATAATATAATATCCGGGAAATAGATGTGGTATCCAGGAATTGGGTAAAGGGTGGGTACCTTCTTTGGGGAGTGTGGTAGCGTTCAATTTGGATTTAAATTGCCCTCTTATCCCAAAGATAAATGGGGTATCCAGGAGTTGGATAGGAGATAGGTACCTTCTTTGTGAGGTATGGTCACATCCTGTTATGGTTAAATTATTCTCATATTCATAATCCAGTAGTGGTAAATTGTAATATATAATACTGCTGTGTTATCAGGTACGTTACCCTCCTGGTGGCCAATGGTGGGCTGGTGAGCGACTCCTGACGGGAGGACAGCGTCCACGTGTGATGTTCCCGCCCGCGGGGCTGTTCACTCTACCTATTTGTTACTGCTGCTTTTCGTCACTTCCGGTGACGTCACTTACGCTCGCTAGCTCTCCCGCTCGATTTTACGTTGTCGTTCCAAGTGGAGGCTGATGGCGGTAAAACTCTGCAGCTTTCAAAAAAGAAGTTTGCTCTGGAGCTTCTTTACAAACTTTGGGATCCTTTTGTTATAGCTAGCTGGTTTGAGTATGGCTAACTCAATACCCCATACGGGTTTCGGAGCACACTGCTCATTCTTCATTCCCACTGATGAGAAAATGCTATGGGCAACTAAGCCAGTTCTACTTTACACCAGTTTGATAAATGATCCCCTAAATGCCTAAAGCCATATGTGTTGCAAATCCAGTCCTACAGGTCAGTTTACAAAGGACAATTGGAGACACACAGTGGTTAAACAAATCTTCAGGCAATTGAAAACAATAGAGGACCAGTAGGTCCAGCAGGACTGCAAACTGATGTAAAAAAAATGTTGTCGCAATAAAACAAAAAAAAATTTATGGAACACTTCAGATATTTCTTGAGAAGAATGAGTTTGCTATTTAAAATAAGTAATATCATGGGAAATATTGAACCATAAATCTTAAAGGGGTTGTCCAGTTGTACAATTATTTAGAGAATGGCTGAGCAAAATTTTCTGCATGTCAAAAGGGACCAGGAAACAGCTAAAATCAAACATTTCCCCCTGTCAATCTGCACTTAATACCCCATAATGAGAAAGAGAAAACAGAATATTAGAAATTTTGCTAATTTATTAAGAAGGAAAATCTAAAATTTCACACAGACATATGTATTCAGACCCTTTGCTATGACAACAACTTAAAAATGTCAGGCTCCAGCACTCACTTGTTGAAGTGTCAAGTTCTCCATCTTTATTAAACAATTGTGCATAGACAAATACAGGACTCACATTCTCGCTGGTGTGGGCTGTTGACGCCTTTCGAAAAGTTCTTATTCGTAACAGTAGTGTGCGTCTGATGTTTGCAGGTATAAGTAAGAGACTGGGTGTATGTAATTAGCGCTAATGTCACTCCCACTTCCCAAATTGTGGGGCGTGGGGGAAGGGAATAGAGAAAATGGATTGTGTCTATCCCTTTGCGTAACATTTGTCTCTAATACTCATCACCTGTAACACCAGATTCTTTCCAATCGAGTATCTAGCTTCCAGAGATTTTACATGATGTTATCTTAAAAACATGTAATCTTATACATACAAGTGTATTTCTAACATAGTAAAAACTTATATATAGCGTGCAGATAAAACAAAAGGAACGAAAAATCACAAAAACTCTGCTTTTTAGTTTACTACATATGATAGGTACCTGTTCACATTTGTGATGCGTTATTTCGAATTTAACATAAAGCATATTGCTACTCAATAGTGTATTGTATTAGGCTTGGTTATAGGCTATACATACCATTGCACTTATGCCTGCAGGCATCGGTATGTATATGCCAAAATACATAATGACCCTAATAAAAGTGCATGATTTCCTTTCTCATGTTTAGACCGTTCGGATATCTAGTTTCTAATTTAAATATCCAAAAGGCCTCTCTTAAATTAACTTGATGTTTGATATCCCCTCCTCTGATAGGAGTTTTTACATGTTCAATGGCATATGTTTTAAAATACTTGGGGCTACGATTGTGTTTTTCAATAAAATGTCTGGCCACATTTGATATATTAGTATAGGAAGAATTGTCTATGTAGTTTAGATGTTCCAGAATTCTATTTTTGAATTTTCTTATAGTACATCCTATATACATTTTATCGCATTGTTCACATCTGATCACATAGACTACTGCTCTTGTATTACAGTTAATGTAAGACTTAATATTAGAAGTTTGTGTATGATCTGTATTTGTAAACGTCTTGGTATTTTGCACATAATTACATGTGCGGCATCGCTGGCTACCGCAACGTGTGAACCCTTTATAGGTCAACCATGTGTCAGTTTGCAAGCTGTTTTCTCGTACAAACATAGAAGGAGACAGGGAGTTGCCTATTGTTGGAGGTCTTTTTGAAACTATCCTGCAGCCTTCCTTCAGTACCGTATTTAATATGTTATCTTCATATAATACCGGAAGATATTTTTTAATTATGCCTTGGATTGTATTATATTGTCGGCTATAGCTTAGTACCAAGGTTGGTTGTATTACTTTAGTTTTATTTTTATTATCCTTCATTGTGACCTCCTTTATATGTTTTTGTTGTTCTTTGTTTTTATTTGTGATAACATAATTGGGATATTTATTTGTGTTTGCATTTTTTACTATTATTAAACACTAGGGATTCTCTAGTTCTATTTTTTGCTATTTGGAGGCCTCTTGAAATCATCCATCCTGGATATTTTCTTTTCAGGAGGCGCTCCCCTATTATGTAACATTCTTTCTTGAATGCTTCAATAGTGTTACAGTTTCTTCTAGCCCTTATAAATTCCTTATAAATAATAGTGTGGTATGAATGATGGCTGTCTGCCCGTAGGATAGTGTTACCCGCAATCTCTTTTCTATATGTTTCCGTTTGGATAATTTTATCTGGAATACCTGTAAGTTTTAAATCCAGAAAATTTATCTCAGTAGAATCCTGGCCATAGGTAAATTTGAGATTGTAAGGGATATTTTGTAAATACTGCATGAACTGTTGTACGGCAGGCACATCGTCGCTCCAAATTATGAGCAAATCATCGATGTACCTGCCGTACCAGCTCAGGCTATGGGCAAAGGGATTGTCAACGCTATATATGTATTTTTGCTCCCAATAGATCATAGTTAAGTTTGCTAGGGCTGGGGAGTATTTAGCCCCCATTGAGACTCCCTGTGTTTGAAGGAAAAACATATTATCAAATGAGAAATAATTATGTGACATGAGGAAGTGGGTTACATCAAGGACATAGTCTATAAAATCATCCCCATATCCACTGTACTTATGGAGATGATACTCCAAAGCTTCTAGTGCAATGGAATGTGGGATTGAGGGATATAACGCTACTACGTCCACCGTAAGCCATCTATATTGTGGTTTCCATTTTTTGTTGTAAAATGACCTGAGGATTTCTGATGTGTCCCTGATGTAACCCGGTGTCCTCTTGACCATACATATTGGATAATACAATCTAGCCAATTACCAAGTCTTTCTGTTAAGGACCCTATGCCACTAACAATAGGGGTATTATATGAAGATAACATATTAAATACGGTACTGAAGGAAGGCTGCAGGATAGTTTCAAAAAGACCTCCAACAATAGGCAACTCCCTGTCTCCTTCTATGTTTGTACGAGAAAACAGCTTGCAAACTGACACATGGTTGACCTATAAAGGGTTCACACGTTGCGGTAGCCAGCGATGCCGCACATGTAATTATGTGCAAAATACCAAGACGTTTACAAATACAGATCATACACAAACTTATAAAAGTCTTACATTAACTGTAATACAAGAGCAGTAGTCTATGTGATCAGATGTGAACAATGCGATAAAATGTATATAGGATGTACTATAAGAAAATTCAAAAATAGAATTCTTGAACATCTAAACTACATAGACAATCCTTCCTATACTAATATATCAAATGTGGCCAGACATTTTATTGAAAAACACAATCGTAGCCCCAAGTATTTTAAAACATATGCCATTGAACATGTAAAAACTCCTATCAGAGGAGGGGATATCAAACATCAAGTTAATTTAAGAGAGGCCTTTTGCATATTTAAATTAGAAACTAGATATCCGAACGGTCTAAACATGAGAAAGGAAATCATGCACATTTATTAGGGTCATTATGTATTTTGGCATATACATACCGATGCCTGCAGGCATAAGTGCAATGGTATGTATAGACTATAACCAAGTCTAATACAATACACTATTGAGTAGCAATATGCTTTATGTTAAATTCGAAATAACGCATCACAAATGTGAACAGGTACCTATCATATGTAGTAAACTAAAAAGCAGAGTTTTTGTGATTTTTCGTTCCTTTTGTTTTATCTGCACGCTATATATAAGTTTTTACTATGTTAGAAATACACTTGTATGTATAAAATTACATGTTTTTAAGATAACATCATGTAAAATCTCTGGAAGCTAGATACTCGATTGGAAAGAATCTGGTGTTACAGGTGATGAGTATTAGAGACAAATGTTACGCAAAGGGATAGACACAATCCATTTTCTCTATTCCCTTCCCCCACGCCCCACAATTTGGGAAGTGGGAGTGACATTAGCGCTAATTACATACACCCAGTCTCTTACTTATACCTGCAAACATCAGACGCACACTACTGTTACGAATAAGAACTTTTCGAAAGGCGTCAACAGCCCACACCAGAGAGAATGTGAGTCCTGTATTTGTCTATGCACAATTGTTTAATAAAGATGGAGAACTTGACACTTCAACAAGTGAGTGCTGGAGCCTGAAATTTTTAAGTTGTTGCTATACCTGAACAAGGAGGTTGAAAAAACCAAGGCACCGAGCACGCGGATACATCTTTACCACAGAAACAGTGAGCTGGTATCTTTACTTTATACATTTTCACCCTGTTCAAGGACTACACACTTTTTACCGTGACTCACCGATCCGCAACAGAAGCAAGTTTTCTGCGGAAATAAACACAGCTGAATTCAGCAGACATCAAGGACTCCTCTCTTAAAACCAGACAAGGTGAGGCTGATTTGTGCAAACTCTGCTATGGCTTTCTACTTATCACCGGAACGAAGATCTAAAGCAGATCAGGTATTTTCGGACATTGACAAATATGTACCACAAGAAACATCTAATGCTACTAATATGTATGAACTGGAAAAAGTTCTAAACCAGGAAACAAGGCTTTGGTGGGTCCATACAACTTTGGTTAAATATTTGGAAAAAAATATGATCCCAAGAGGATTACGTATAAAGAAAATTCCAACTACCATCTTTTCGGAGCAATTTGTGCTTGAATGGAATCAAATACTTACGGACTGCTCAACTAAACTCATGACACTCATTGTCAGATATGAGGGGGAAAAACTTCAGGATTTACAAACGGACATCAATATACTAAAATCAAAATTAAATAGACCTGATAATATACAAGAATATGAAATGTTACAAAAAAAATATGAGTGCTAATATAAAAGAAATGGAAGAACACATCATTGAAATAAAGCACAGAAAATTTCAAAGAGATTTGTTCGACTACAAACATGACCAGATATACGAATGGGGTAGGAGAGAGAACCCCTTCTCTACCCCCAAATCCATCCTTAAAAAGAAAAATACAAACAAAAAAGGTAAAGGACAAGGATATTCACCAAAAGTGAACTTTTCATCGGAACTGGATACTATGGAACTCAGTGATTTATCACAAGATTCTACACAAGAGTTTCCTCAAGAAATCTCAAGACAAAGATCCAAAACAACATATTATAAAAAGAACAAACCAGCCAAAAATTACCATCCAGCAAAAAACGAATCCGAAGAGCGGGACGCAAACATAGGAAAGGGACATTCAATGGCGACCCGACAGAAGAGGAGGTAATTAATGTATGCATAACCGGAGACAAAAGTAATAATAATGATGTAATTAATCTATCCAAAGAGACTTTAACTCAAGATCAATTGCATGTCCTAAAATTAGGCTTGAATTTTGTTCCATGTGTTAACTTTGATTTGTTTATGACGTTATTGGATATAAATAGGTTTATTAGACAACTAAGGGCCGCTTCACACGAGCGGATGCCGTGCGTGGCATCCGCTCCGTGAAAGAGTGCCAAGACCCGCTGCAGACTGCAGAGGCACGGAGCGGTAACATGACTGTTAATGCTCCGTGCCTCTCTGTGATCTCTTTACTACGAAATCACAGTGACAACTGTGATTTCGTAGTAAAGAGATCACAGAGAGGCACGGAGCATTAACAGTCATGTTACCGCTCCGTGCCTCTGCAGTCTGCAGCGGGTCTTGGCACTCTTTCACGGAGCGGATGCCACGCACGGCATCCGCTCGTGTGAAGCGGCCCTAACAGTGGTTAGGCATTTTTTTGATATCCATCCCAGGGAACATCCTACCAATATGTCAGATACTCCAGCCATACACAACCAATTTGTTGGTATGGAATTTCAAGAGCAATTATCTCTGACATGTTTGGAGGATCTTCAGGGGGAGAATGAACAAGTATTAAATTATCCAACTATGCAAAATTTTAAAACGCCTAACCCCTATTTCTATCCACTTATGTCCCGCACTCCAAATATGGATGTGTTTCAAGAACTGGTTGAAAAGGAATTAAAACAGGTGCATGATACCCTCAAGGACGCCAGCATATCCCACAATATCTCCAAAAAACAGAAACAAGCTCTCAAAGAGCTATCAGACAACAAAAAATAATTATAAAAATGGCAGATAAAGGGGGATCTGTTGTTGTCCTTGATAAAGAAACATATCATGACCAAGTGATGAATATTTTGGGAGATTTAGACACTTATATTAAACTCCCAGGTAATCCCATTGCAAAATATCAAGTAAAATACAGACACATTTTAGCAATGGGCTTAAATCATGCGTTCATA
Source organism: Bufo gargarizans (assembly GCF_014858855.1). Classification (NCBI taxonomy): domain Eukaryota; kingdom Metazoa; phylum Chordata; class Amphibia; order Anura; family Bufonidae; genus Bufo; species Bufo gargarizans. The sequence goes on from NC_058082.1 coordinate 245,091,702, forward strand.
ACACAAAAACAATATGATTACATGAATGTAGATTATCCAATCACCCCGATCATGCATGCAGTTCCCAAAACTCATAAAAATCTCAACCCACCACCTTTACGCCCTATTGTTAGTGGCATAGGGTCCTTAACAGAAAGACTTGGTAATTGGCTAGATTGTATTCTCCAACCTATGGTCAAGAGGACACCGGGTTACATCAGGGACACATCAGAAATCCTCAGGTCATTTTACAACAAAAAATGGAAACCACAATATAGATGGCTTACGGTGGACGTAGTAGCGTTATATCCCTCAATCCCACATTCCATTGCACTAGAAGCTTTGGAGTATCATCTCCATAAGTACAGTGGATATGGGGATGATTTTATAGACTATGTCCTTGATGTAACCCACTTCCTCATGTCACATAATTATTTCTCATTTGATAATATGTTTTTCCTTCAAACACAGGGAGTCTCAATGGGGGCTAAATACTCCCCAGCCCTAGCAAACTTAACTATGATCTATTGGGAGCAAAAATACATATATAGCGTTGACAATCCATTTGCCCATAGCCTGAGCTGGTACGGCAGGTACATCGATGATTTGCTCATAATTTGGAGCGACGATGTGCCTGCCGTACAACAGTTCATGCAGTATTTACAAAATAACCCTTACAATCTCAAATTTACCTATAGCCAGGATTCTACTGAGATAAATTTTCTTGATTTAAAACTTACAGGTATTCCAGATAAAATTA